>NC_133671.1:19198280-19647532 GCF_048934315.1 Petromyzon marinus
ACATGACCTTTGTCTAAATTTCATTTGCAAGCGTGTACACACACAACTTGGAGCTCATTCACACGATGAATTATGAGCTCCTATTAGCTGTTTGAGGAACTATGATAAAGGTATACGAATGTCATTTTAATTAGAGCATTAAATCGCATCTCCCAATAATTTGGCAGCAGCACCAGCACGTAACGTTTCGTACCGACAGCTGTTAAAATAACGAGAGAATGCAAGCCGGTGGTTGCATAATGGCGAGTGCAACAACGCAAGCTGGCAAAATCTGACGCATTGGTGGCAGTTGTGTTAAATCGCAAGCATTATTGTTCTGTTATATTACTACAGTTACTGTTACTGTATCATACAATCCACGGCATGGTGAGTCTCTCGTGAACGTGCCTTCCCCGTTGACTGGCACACGCGGAATACAAAACGAATATATTAGCGGTGAATCCAAATCACGACACAGCACTGTAACTAAAGGGACGTTGGGTGGTATTATTCTGGACCCCACCGCCCCCCCCAATTCCTCCCGTGGGAGAACGGGGTGCCCGGCCCCCCCCCCAAAGTGTCCCCTTCCTGAGTCAAAGCCCACCCTGTTGGGTCCCCACAGGGTATGTCATCTTTACTGTACGTCTAAATACTATTGTGTACGGTTTACAGAGATACATATTTTGAGGGAATTAGAACATTACCAAAGCATGAAGGTCAAGCGGCCATTATGACCAACCAATTCCATTAATGCCAGACACTGCGATCGCTTCCTTCCTTCTGCTCGATCTTGCAGCTGTTGGAAAGTTGACACCCGACCTCTGCTCCTCTTACAGTATCATACCATCTGGTTTGAGGTCTTCCCCTCAGTCAGTCACCGACCTCTAAGTGCCCCTCCAGTGCCTGTCTCTGTAACCTGCCCTCCTCCATTCTTAAGACCCATGTCCAGTCACTACAATGTCTTATTCCTGATTTCACTTATTGCAATGCTTTTCTTGCCACGTTCAATTCCGTGTGCATTCTTTATGCAAACTAAGGGCGGGGGGGGGGGGAAGCAGTGGTCCATAGGGTTAGTGCAATGCAGTATCGCTTAAAATCTTATTCAATTAGGGTTCGACTCCTGACTACGTGAAACATCAGTGGCGAGCTATGTCCGATTCAGTCCTGAGCGACCACTTCACAAATCCGCAATGCCCAAAAACTCCAATTACAGACATTGAGGCCGTCTTCATCCACAAGTGGACTTACAAAGGTCTGCATATTCCAATTGAGTAAGCACCGTTATATGTTCATATGCAATTGCTTTCATGCAAAGGAAATGTATTGAATATAGAGTTATAGACATACAGACAAGAAAATGTATATGGCTTCGTATGGCAAACACGTTATTTGAATTGGCCCAATATCCACACCGTAATGTGACAAGAAAAAAAGTTTCCTGGATACATTTGCAATCGCAAATTGCATTATAAGCACATGAGCATGCTCAACACATAACACGTGAGTATGCATGTACAACAGCCGCGCCCCTTTTATTTCTGAAGATAGCTGTTGTCAAAGACCGCTTATTGCGGGCAGCCCAGCATAACCCAGGGTTATTTTACGGCCATTATGATGATGATGTCGCGACACCGGAAAACGAGCAAGTTCTCCTCCCCTGCCCATTTAATCATAATCCAGTCAGGATGGTTGGCTTCCCCGATCCACAATCTGCAACGGGGGGGGTGGTCGCGATGTCATCATCCAGCAGTGGATTGACTAAAAGGGCTGCGGCGACGTGCACATTTGGGGAGAGTCCCAGCACACGCGGTGATGCCGATGCAAATTTAGTGCCGAGTAAACCAAGGGGGAGACGCATTGTAAAAATGTTAATTCGGTGAGATAAACAAGACACCAAATGGCCGGTCTAGTCCTGGCCGGGGATAGAACTCTGGGGTAGCCCCGGGGTTTCTGGAAGTCGCAGTGCGCTAACCACAGCCGCTAACCTCCTCTTACACAGACACACACCACGTGAGAATCCATTTACACATTTACGTATAATTGCATACACCCATAACGGATGGAGTAGGGTGGGTGGGGGGTTAAAAGGTTTAGTTGTTTTAAAGTCACAGATAAACGTTGAGTAGTAGTAGCAGTAATAATATTAATAATGCGGTCGGTGTTGGGGGGGCCGCCTTGAGGCGCAGAGGCGGGACGTGACCTGAATGATTGCCGCCTCGGTAGGGGCCTAAACCCACGGGCCTCCTCCCTCATCCTTCTCACCATTAATCCCCTCTTATTTTCAAAATTTACAAACACCGCTTGCTGCATCGTCGTCGTCGCCTACAACCACCACCATCAAACCACCACAAACGTAACTCGCATCGTGGGCGATAACTAATTAACTCGCCGGGTTGTTTTTTTTTAATATAACCAGATATGTGTGGTTTTTTTACCCCCTTATTTCAAACGTGAACGTTAAGCAAAGCCAACCGCGCGGCTAAATCTCGGCGGGTTTGGGGTTTGGCAGAGCGGTAGGTGGTGGTGGTAGGGAACATTCTCCCGAGGAACACAAATCCAGCCGCACTTCTCTCGCTCGCTCTCACCACCTTTCTTACCTTAAAACAACACCCCCCCCCCCCAAAACCAGCGATTAACATTGACGCTACACAATAAACGTGAAACGTTTTTAAAATTTTTTATAATAGAACTGCGCGGACAACCGGAACACGTTGGCCGTAAGTCTCTCGGCCCCCCGGCTTGGTTTAACGCCGGCGATGCTGACAACGATGACGATGACAACGATGCTAACGACGACGACGATGATGATGATAAAGATGACAATGAAGGGGGTCTCTTTCTCTCGCCGAGCTGAATGGTGGGTGGACTTGAAGGGGACGACGAGTTACCTGCCCACTGGAGGCCGCCCGCCGGGTTTTCGCGTCGCCGAGAATTTGATGCTGGACATGATGGCTGCTGCTGTTGCTTCTTCTTCTTCTTATTTGACGACGACGATGATGATGTTGTTGACGCTGTTTGACGACGACAACGAGGAGGAATTGTTTTTCCCTGCTTCGAGAGAGAAGCGAGGAGCGCCCGCCCGGCCGCTCGCTTCACTCACAGCGCCCGGGCACCGTGCACCTCATCGCGCGCGTCCTCTTCCACGTTATCGTTCACTATTTACGCTACCCGCCTTACTAAAATATTACGCCCGATATTTTAACGCTTACAAATCGCCGAGTTTATTATTCGTCAATTTTTTTTCCTCTCGTATATCCAAGGCGCCCGATATCGATTTCTCGTCTTATTAGCCGCGCAAAGAGAAAAAAAAATTGTGAAATTTCGCTATCTTCAGTGATACAGACGGCCGTTTTTGCTTGGATCAATTTTTGTTTTCCCCTTTACGATTCAACGGCCCTTGCCCTCCAAACCTCGTTTATTTTTTTTTAAAGGCAAAGTCGACCTCGCTAATTGTTTTAACGGCGACGTTGGCGACGTTTATTTGTTTAATGTTAATGACGCTTTATTGTTGACGATGAGGAGGTGTTTGGCGCCGCGGAGGGGCACACCGGGCGAAACAAAACATCGCCGCCGGCCGCGCGCCTGCGCACTGCGGCCCACCGCATCACTGCCCCCAGCCCGGGCCAGCCGCGCGTCTCTCGGCGACGCAAGAAAGTAGTTCCTCTCCACCCCCCCCACCCACCACCAAAATCCCCGCCCCTATCCCCCCAGACCCCGCCCCTATCCCCCCAGACCCCGCCCCTATCTCCACTGACCCCTCCCCTTCCCTGGATGACGCAACTGCGCGCGCCTATGGAACGCGATGGCATGGGGGGAGATTTATACGAAGCGGAGTAGAATGTTTTTTTTCATTTAAATTAATATTTAGTTATGGGTGTTTTTCTTTAAAATATGCATATTTTGCATTGCGTATGTTGTTTTTAATAGTTTATTGACGCCGACATTTCGTTTGAATTTTATGGTTATTGAAATATAATTTGTACCAACACCGATTCGCGAAATGGTCTTGCCCAGGCGCGTCGCTGCGAAATATCCTGGAGGGGGGGGGGAGAAACGTCATGCGTCACACGTGCGTGGTGACGTCACGGCGTTGCGCGTGACGGCATCACGCAAGCGCCGTCATCCGATGGCACACCCACGTGTATTTAAGTACACGTACTGTACTGTGTATATGGCTTTGTTTCTGCATATACTTCTATGTAATTATGCATTTGTCATATTTGCACTCTTAACAATACTATTGCTTGGGGAGGCCTTCATCCAGCAGTGAATTAATTAAATCAATGGCCGAGTATTCATTACACAAGTTAACGGGTGTATACAGAAATTAAATGAGAATACACCAGGAATTACGGATGTGTGCGGTAATTTTATTCAGCAGGGGATTGACAGCCGAAAATTATCTTGTCATTCAGCAAACCCTGACTGCATCTCAAAAATATTTCGCACCAAGGTCCTGCATTTGTGACGTTTGGCCCAATCCCGTTAATGAGCATTTTGCACCGTAATATTACATCAACGTGTCTGGCAATGTGCGGTGTTAACTGCGTGGTTCACAGATAAAGAGAGCAAATCTGCAATTTAACACCGTCGCCCCCTGCAGAGCAGACAGCACACGGCAATACGCGCAGCTGCCATTCCCTAAACGTTACATAACTGGACCCGCGTGGAGCCGTTCCATTGCTCTCGGCAGCACCTCCAGAATTCATGACACCATTTGGTGCACTGAAGATGCAGACGTCAAATTGGTTATAAAGACAACCCCTCTAATGTCTTATGGTATCGACACCGATGCACAAGAGAGGGTATTTTGATTTGTTTTAAATACTCCCCAGGAAAACGTACTTCCAGATTGTATGACCGTGTTTCAGATAGATGGCATTCAATCTAACTGCTCGATGACCTTAATCACGCTGCTCAATGTGAGTTGGCGAAGAGGGGAGCCCACGGCCGGTTCAGGGGCGCCACGGTGGCGAGATGTTAACTGCCCCGCCAGGAGGTCGAGGCATCGATGCTGACCCCGACGCCTGTCTATTTGTTGGAGTTTGCATGTTCTTCTCGTGGTCGCGTGGATTTTTCTCCGGGTCCTCCGGTTTTTCCCTCCGCATTTAGAAAAAAATGCGTTTAGACTACTGTATTTGTCCGCAATACATTTCCACGTGATATGCCACTTCAGTAGGCTATCATTTGTGACCAGGTCGTTTCTGCAAAAGGGCTCTATAGCTCAGTGGGCCTTACCTGGTGAAATAAAAATAGTAATAAATGTGGCCAGGCCCGGGAATCAAATTCAGTTCACGAGGTTCACAGTGCAGTGTGGGAACCACTGCACCACTGCTCCACAATAGGATGAAATAATTATTTATTTTCACGACGGATACAAACTGTCTTCTGGTTGTCTGCCAGATTACGTCTAACGATGGTGCAGTGGTAAAGTAATCTTGAGAATGTTTAATAATGTATTCTAAAAGGGAAAATGGGCAGTGGTAGTGTGGGGTGTGCAAAAGAAATGCCCCGAAAGGCACTGGGTGGGAATCTCTCACAGATAATTTGTGACATTTCAATTTCGCAGCATTTCACCAGGTTTTTAAGAGTGGATCATAACTTCCAAGGCCTTTGCCAACGAGGGAGACACACGAACTCTTCACCTCTCGCCTAACTCATCGCTTAGCCCCTGAGTAATGCCCACTCCCATTCAAACCTGACATATCAGTGGCTCAGAAAGAAGGCCCTGCGTCGTTAATTGTTTTCTTCCCTTGATCCCAGGGCTTAATTTCGCAATGAATACATTCCGGGTTATTTGTAAACCGGGAGTTTGGCACGTGACTCGTATCCACAGCCGTAGTCAGTGATATGTATACTGGATGCGGTGTTCCGGGTGATTATATATTTCCCGGGTCACTTGCTCCGAAAGACCTGGCTGAAATGAAGACTGACATAGCCTTACCATTACTGTTAAGTACCAGAGTGCAAGTATATTTTTAGTAAGTATGGTTTGATGAAAACAAACAAAAGTATATTTTGATTTAAAGCTTTCGTGACCGCAGTAATTCATATTCTTAGCTCTTTCGGTAAAGTCACGTTGAATGGAAACAATAAAATAATAAAAAATATATATAAAACAATACAAATTTTCACGACGTTTCGACCATAACACAAACGGTCGTCATCAGGTGTGAAAACCAACGGCAAGAAACATTTGAAAGAAGTGGCGGTTTGCATTTATTTATTTTTACACGGTGTTTGTGTTTATTTTTTAAAAACCGTTAGCACCACGGGCAGCGATTTGGCAGTTTGTTTAGAAGGACGAGTCCATCTATGTTCTGAAAAGAGGAGGGGGGAGACGAAAAATTAATTCATGCTGTCTGAAAGCCACCGTAAGTGTGAACAATCAATTAAGACCTGAAATGGTTTATCAAATCCTTCCAATGATTGCTAAGCCAGAATCCATCTTCTCGTTTGAAATTGTATCTGTGCTTGTATATGTGGATAGCCTCATGGCTTACAAAGAACCTCTGTCTTGGAGAAGTCAATGTCATGTGAGCCTACTGAATTATAACCATGATCTGCCACGGCCGAGGTGTTGGTCCTACCGTGTTTAAGGTCTGCTTTGTGTTCACGAATGCGGTCCGAGACATGCTTGAACTCAAGCACGTACACCAAGCTCTTAAGGCTAATGGTTACTCCGACTATACAATCTGCAAAGTTATCACTCAAACCATGAAGAAGGACCCTCTTGAGGAGCCTTTGAAAACCATCACTTTACCCTACATTGTGGGGATCACAAAGAAGATCTCCAAAATCTTGAATAAACACAAGATCCAGGTCCGTTTCAACACATTACATAAAATCTGTGATCTGGTTCTGTCTGTAAAAGATGTGATTCCGGACATACAGTACCCTGGTGTCTACAAACTAAGTTGCCTCTGTGGTAGTAGTTACATTGGAGAAACCAAACGACATGTCTCGGACCGCATTCGTGAACACAAAGCCGACCTTAAACACGGTAGGACCAACACCTCGGCCGTGGCAGATCACTGTTATGATTCAGTAGGCTCACATGACATTGACTTCTCCAAGACAGAGGTTCTTTGTAAGCCATCTGGCTACCATGAGAGATTCGTTCATGAGGCTATCCACATATACAAGCACAGAGACAATTTCAACCGAGAAGATGGATTCTGGCTTAGCAATAATTGGAAGGATTTGATAGACCATTTCGGGTCTTAATTGATTGTTCACGCTTACGGTGGCTTT
Organism: Petromyzon marinus; assembly: GCF_048934315.1. Classification (NCBI taxonomy): domain Eukaryota; kingdom Metazoa; phylum Chordata; class Hyperoartia; order Petromyzontiformes; family Petromyzontidae; genus Petromyzon; species Petromyzon marinus. The sequence goes on from NC_133671.1 coordinate 19,205,514, forward strand.
CAGACAGCATACATTAATTTTTTGTCTCCCCCCTCCTCTTTTCAGAACATAGATGGACTCGTCCTTCTAAACAAACTGCCAAATCGCTGCCCGTGGCGCTAACGTTTAAAATAAATAAATAGACACATACACCGTGTAAAAATAAATAAATGCAAACCGCCACTTCTTTCTAATGTTTCTTGCCGTTTGTTTTCACACCTGATGATGACCGTTTGTGTTATGGTCGAAACGTCGTGAGAATTTTTATTGTTTCATATATATTTTTTTTGTTTCCCTTCAACGTGACTTTACCGAAAGAGCTAAGAAAACAAAAGTAAATTGATAGGATGGAAACAAATGTATAGATCGTTCCTAAATACATATCCTTCTCAAACCCATAATAAAGTACACTTATTAAAATAAACAATAAACCATTTGTCAATCCACTGCTGGATGAAGACATCCCCACAGCATGAAGGGGTTGCTAGACGATACTTCATTACGCTGATCACAACAGGTTTGCGATGGACAACAGCGCCCACGACCAACTTATAATTTCACCCGCCACTTATATTAACCGAGCACGGCAATTGAACTCCGGTCGCTAGGTTCATATTGCGATGCGCAAGGCACTATACCACCTCTTCGTCCAGTTGCATTCAACCCATGTATATCCAGATGAAGGAATCATACAGAATTTCAACTAGTGCAGAGATAAGGAATTTCAATTAACTGTTTCACTCGGTTACACAAAGTTCATCTGTCAATCAAACCTGCTTTGTATTCCATTGCAGTGACTGCACGTTGATGCAGGTTGGCCAAGAATTCGGATTGACAGTATTTATCTAATCCATCAATGTCAGTCATTTAATAAAGAGGTATGTACCCCAATGTGCAGCAAAGGTCCCCAAGAGCCTGCTTGCGGAGCACAGGATAGATGAAATAAAATTTAGCGAGGCTCGGTAAGTGATTATATACATGGGCAGGGTAGGTGGGTTGGTAGGCGGGAATTTTTGTTAAGTAATTAGGTTGGTAGAAGGTTCGGTAAGTAGGTAAAATAAGTGGGTAGGTAGGTGGGTGGGAAGATACGTAGTTCGTTTGGTGGATATATGTTTAGTGGGTTCTAATCAGGCGCACACCAAGACTGGGAGGCAACACGTTTTATTCTCTAACACAACCAACACTATTCAAAAGTTCCAAGGTTAACTATGTACATTCCCAGCGACTATGTACATTACAGGTTAACTACGTAAGGTGGTGGCCACCGTTCCTAACCACTTAACCACTTTAACGGATTCCCTATATGGTTGAACCAGAACAGCCGACACGCCGTCGTGTCGTCGCGTACTGAAGAGCGAAGATCGGAGAAGACGACTTCTTCCCGGGTTGAACAGCCACGCTCGCTCTCGGGGCTCGGCTCATATTTCCTGTGGCGTGACCGGGCTCTGCCTCTGGTCACGCCCCCTTCTCGATCCTTCGGACTCACCAGACACCTGGCCCTTGGTTAGTGGAGATGAGGGGGCATCGCGCATCGGAACAAACAGCTTGAAACCAGCCGGGTAGACAAACCACCATAATAAAGGTTTTTGGGTTAGATCGCATTATTTATAAATGTGTCTCAACCCTCAACCACCCGACATGGCCAATCAGTAAAAAATGTGTCACTTTGACAAAAGACAGATATTTCACTACTTTAGCCCACCGGTGTGTTGAAGAGGGGATCCATAACATTTGCAATGTGAGTATGCCGTTTCGCTGAAAATGACATCCAGCATCTTCGGGCGATTTGCCAGAATAGTGAAGCCAGTCTTAAATAGTGCAGGATGACGTCATCATTGTTGAACCCCATCAGGATTCGAGATCAGAGGCGGAGGTGGGGGTGTATACAATTATCTAATAGATCAGTAATCAGCCACTTGGCATGTGACTCACCTGTAATGAATTCCAGGCATATTATTAAGTAATGAAAATTATTTGAATTATTCTCAATTTCAATTGATTCTCTAACTAATCTTGGCCAGTAATAATTAGTTCTGCATAACACTTCAACGTTATCAAAATCAATTTAATGTCCTTGTTGGAAAGCATGCTCTGCCACTGCTGACAGCTGTGTTTGGGAGAATTTAATGTTCCTTTGGTGTTCTTTTAGTCTTACGCTAATGTTTCATCCCGTCTGTCCAATATAACACTTACCGCATAAGCAATTAATCCGATATACACCTTCTGTTGATAATTTCGGTAATTCATCCTTAGTACAAGACACTAGTTTTTGAATTTTGTGTACCATATTAAATCATCGTCTGCGACCGAACTGGATACAAACATACTGAGGCCTCATTACTTTCACGATCTCCACTGGGCCCTGCCATGGTTTGTGTAATTTGGGCGACGTACCCACCAGCACCTGGGGGCAGTGGAGCCATGCTCTGTCACCCGGCATCCACTTAGTGACGGATTTGCGGCGGCCAACAAGCCGCTCATTAGCAGCCTGCCGCAATGCCGAATTTCCCCGGGACGCTTCCCGCGTCTCAGATAGCCGTTTAAGAGTGAGGCGCATGGGATCAGTAATATTTATAACACGCGGCTCCGAGTCGAACTGAACGTCTATCGGGGGGTCTTGTACTCTGCCGTACATAAGGAAAAATGGGGAGAACCCAGTGGAAGCGTGGGGAGCCAATCTGTAAGCAGCCAGAACACCTGGCATGTGTAAGTCCCAGTCGGACTGGTCATCGTTAACTTGTTGGCACAAAATGGAAGTCAGGGTCCTGTGTAGCCTTTCGACCCTCTCATCTGTTTGGGGATGATAAGGCGAGGTGCGAGCCTTTTTCGTGCCCAATAGACCGCACAATCCCTGCAATAATTTAGAAGAAAATGTTTTGCCCTGATCGATCAGGAGGCATTCAGGGCCTCCCTTGTCCAAAACATACCCATGTAAGAAAGCATCTGTGATTGTTGTGGCTGCAGGGTCTGGCAAGGGCCAAGCGATAGGCCAACGCGTGAGATATTCCACCCCAACCAACAAGTAACGGTTACCCCGAGGGGTTTTGGGAAACGGCCTGAGCACGTCGAGCGCAACCAACTCGTTCACACGAGACACAAAGATGGACTGCAACGGAGGGTGGTCCGGCGAGCGCACTCAGTGCATCCTTTCAAAAAATGATGATCATCGTCCGCCATCCCAGGCTAGAAAAAATCTACTTGGATGACGGACAGCGTTTTCCGGACTCCCAGATGCATCACCCGGTCATGCACGGCCCTAACAATCCGACCACGTAAACCAGTGGGCACAACAATGTTATACCAGTTCGATTCCCCGTCCCACCACATGAGCAGGCCCCCCTTCATAACCATCGGAGACTCCCAACGCCGACTCTCCACGCTCTCCCGTTTGCCAACGCGGCGCCTCAATTTGAGCAGGGAGGAGTCTTCCATTTGGAGTTGACCCCACTTCACGTGGGTGAGGCCGATTGTTTTATTGCATCCAACCGTTATGGCGGGAAGGGAAATGCCCGAAGATGCCACAACAGTGGGGGTCGAACCCCCGTTAGGGGGCTTACATCGGCCCGACCCCGTAAGGCATGCACAGCAGTCGCTCCATGGCAGCCGCGACAAAAGCATCAGCGTTGACGTGGCGAGTTCCCTCTCTGTATACAACACTAAAGGAGTAGTCCTGGAGGACCTCCAACCACCTGGAAAGCTGGCCTGATGGTTGCTGAACCCGCAACGCATTCTGTACAGCAGCGTGGTCCGAGCGCACCACGAACCGCCAGCCATAGAGGTATGGCCGGTACTGCTGGATAGAATGGACGATAGCCAGCAGTTCCCGGCGCGTTACACAGTAGCGCTGCTCGGTTGGCAACTACGCACTCCATGTCGTTTACCACTTGAGTCAACACAGCACCAATCCCAGTGTTGCTCGCATCTGTCTCTAGGATGAAGGGTAGGGAAAAATCGGGGTAATGGAGGGGTGGGGCGTTCACGAGGCCGTCACGGAGCGCGACGAACACGGCCTCCTCTTTTTCCCATCGAAACTTATGACCTTTGGAGGTCAAAGCATGGATTGGCTTTGCAATGGTAGCGAACCCCGGCATGAAGTGCCGATAATAGGATGCGAACCCAATGAAACTTCGCACGTCGCCCACCGATTGAGGCGTCAGCCAGGTGTGATTCATTGACCACGTGGCCGAGGTATCGCACCGAACGTTGCAAAAGATGGCATTTTTTGCGGCTTGAATTTAAGGTTTGTCGCCCGTATTTTTAGGAAAACGGCACGCAACCTGTCCAAGTGTTCCTCAAAAGTATGCCCGAAGACAATGACGTCCTCAAAGTATATTAGACAAGCGTCTCATTGGAGCCCAGCCAACACCAGCTCCATAAGACATTGTAACGTAGCCGGGGCTGAGTGGAGTCCCATCGGATGCCGATTAAATTTGAACAACCCTTGTGGTTTACAGAATGCCGTTTTAGGCCTAGAATCGTCATCCCAATGGTAGCTACCAAAATCCGGACAATAAATAAAGAGTGGAAAAAAACGCGCCCCAGAAAGAGCATCCAAGGAATCATCCATCCGAGGTAGCGGGTACGCGTCGGCAACTGACACTTTGTTAAGCTTGTGAAAATCAACACAAAACCATAGACTTCCATCCTGTTTCTTCACAAGTGTAATGGGCGACTTCCACGACACGTCGTGTAGAGGGTACTTCTTATTCTAGATTTGAAGCTTTCGTGATTGCAAGGATTCATACTCTTTGGTTTTTTCGGTAAAGTCACGTAGGTAAAATAAAATAAAAGAATTTCGATTTAAAGCTTTCGTGACTGCAAGGATTCATCTTCTTTGGTTCTTTCGGTAAAGTCACGTAGAATGAGAATAAAATAATAAATTGATAAAATAAAATAACACAATAATATTCTCACGACGTTTCGGCCACAACACAAGCGGCCTTCATCAGGTGAAGGGACGAGACTGTCTGGTAGGACAGCGCTGTCCTACCAGACAGCGCTGTCCTACCAGACAGCGCTGTCCGACCAGACAGTCTCGTCCCTTCACCTGATGAAGGCCGCTTGTGTTGTGGCCGAAACGTCGTGAGAATAGTATTGTGTTATTTTATTTTATCAATTTATTATTTTATTCTCATTCTACGTGACTTTACCGAAAGAACCAAAGAAGGAAAATAAAAGAAAACAACTAAATTAAATCACGACGTTTCGGAGGCAACACAAGCTTCCGTCTTCAGGTGGAATAGTCACAGCAGAATATCTGTGTCAAGTGGACAGCTCTGAGACAGCCGGGATTATATACAGGTTAAGGGGGGGGGGGAGGAGCCAGAAAGGGACGTGGGTGGGGGGGGAGGGCTGAGTTAAGCCGCCTTTTGTTAAACTGCAGGGGGTTTGGGGGGAGGGGTGGTGCACTGCATGAAAATCGAATACAGCCCCATTTTTTGTTAGAAAGCAATAGAAATGGCTGTACAATTATAAGGCAGCTAAAGTTTGGCATACAACCCACTGAGAGATGGAAATGGCTGTACAATTATAAGGCAGCTAACATTTGACTTGATTTATAACATCTTTCCAATGGTTGCTCAATTTTAAACCATCATCTCGGTTGAAGTTGTGTCTATGTTTGTATATCTGGATGGCTTCATGGACAAATCTTTGGTAATAACCGAAAGGTTTGCAGAGAACTTTGGTATCAGAGAAAACATTGTCATGAGAACCCGCTGTGTTGAAATAATTATCAGCCACGGCCGAAGAATTCGTTCTGCCGTGTTTCAAATCTGATTTGTGCTCGCGAATTCGGTCAGAAATATGTCATTTAGTCTCCCCGATATAGCAGGAACCGCAGGTACACCTCAATTTGTAAACACCGGGGTACTGTAAGTCAGGAATGACATCCTTTACGGATGGGATCAGATCACGGATTTTGTGTACTGTATTGAACCGGACCTGGATCTTGTGTTTGTACTCGCTTTCGTGCAGCGCGCCATCGCTCCCCCCGAACCCCCTGCAGCATAACAAAAGGAGGGTTTTCCCGCATTTCGTGCAGTGCACCACCCCTCCCCCCGAACCCCCTGCAATTTAACAAAATGCAGCTTAACTCAGCCCTCCCCCCCACGCACGTCCCTTTCTGGCTCCTCTCCCCCCCCCTTAACTTGTATATAATCCCGGCTGTCTCAGAGCTGTCCACTTGACACAGATATTCTGCTGTGACTGTTCCACCTGAAGACGGAAGCTTGTGTTGCCTCCGAAACGTCGTGATTTCATTTAGTTTTTTATTTTATTTTACCTACGTGACTTTACCGTAAAAACCAAAGAGTATGGTACTTCTTATATTTCTCACACTGGGCACAACACAGGCCAACCTTATTCTTCTCACTGTGAGTACAACACTTAGATATGAACGTCTCTACTGGCTACACACAGCCGATCACTCGGTGTGGTCCCACCACCCTCACTCGGATACGCCGCTGGTTGGCGGCGTGACGATGATGGCGATGGAATCCCCGCAGGAGATCTTCCACGTGGCCGGATGACGGAGGGAGATGTCGGCGAACAGCGACGCAGCCAGGACACAAGAATCCACAGACGAACACCGAGCCCCATGTACGCTCCTCCTTATATCCCCCCAGGCGTGGCTAGGCCCCGCCTTCAGCCACGCCCTCTCGTGGAACCTTCAAGCAGGTTCCCAGAGTATCTCGGCTAACCCCACCTATTACCTTCGCCCCAGATACCGCTCCTTCTCTGATTGGTCATTACTTTAACCGTGCCCATACCCGTGCTTCCCTTTTCTGGCCAGCAGGTGTCACCATGTCATTACACAAGTACTATGAGAGCACCCCACGGACTATTCGATGGGGAGATAATGTCCGCGGCCAACATCTTATCGACCGCGACCCGCACGTGATCTTTCTCTTTGGGGCTTAACCTATAGGGGTTTTGGCAAATGGGGGCAGCGCTCCACGTATCAATACGATGCTGCAACAGAGATGGGTGACCAATGTCATACTTCCCTTTGCTAAAAACGTCTGAAAATTCTAAGAGAAACGCGCGCAGCCTTTCTCGCTGGTCATCCGATAACTCGGGGCTCTCAGAACAAAGCGTGTCCACCCATGAGTCATTGCGCCCCCCTCTCTGTTCTACGGCTGCTGCCACTCACCCCGCATCTACCTCCCCACCCCCGCAACTCGCATGTGCAAGAACCGTGCCCACCTGGATAACGGAAGTTTATATACCTGCATTTACAACCTGAATGAAAGGTTCTTGGTCACTCGCGACCAAGGTCTGCGCTCCCACCAAAGTCAACCCCCAGTACACCTTCTTCGAGGGGACTAATAATATTCCGTCAGCGGTTGACTCCTGCCCCAACTGCTTACGCAGTCGCAGGGGGACTAACATTTGGGCCCCGGGGGGAATTTTAACACTTCTTGTCGCCAGGGCTTGGATGGTGGCATAACCTATGAAAAACTGCGTAGGGGAGGACAGGAACGCCATCCGCCAGCCTGATGGTAACTCAATATAGTCCTGATCAATGAGTATTGTTAAGGCCATCTTACCTAGGAAATCCGTGCCCGATAACCAAGATACAGCAAGAGATCTAGAGATGAGTATGGGCCCTGTCATGCAGATGCCACCAATACACACGTCTGCCAAAACTTGACCGATAATGCCCAGAGACCCCCCGTTTGCCACGGAACACAGAACCGCAAGGAGATGCAATGAAGACGAAGAGGGTGGGAGGATATTAAAAAATCATTTCCGAAATCATGGTTGCGGACGCACCCGTATCAATCAATATCCGTACTTCCACACCTTGAACCGTGCCAACAACAGCCGACAAAGCCGCCGCTGCGGCGATCATACGGTGACCCAGTGCTGACCACTGACTATTTCCTTGCGGCCACCCTTTGTTCCATAAAACATGGTTTACACTGTCCGCAACCCGTGAAATGGACGCGGCACACGAACGAGATGGGTGAAATGGATGCAAGGACCGGGTGTGTGGTGCGTCGCGACTCGCCTGTAGACATGACGGAGTGAGGGGCGACCCGGAGGAGGATGATGACGCCTTACGTGGTCCTTCCCGTTCGGCACGGTAGCCCCTGGAGATGTGGCCCAGCAGGCCAGGAGAAGGTCCCCCTCCTCGGGTCCTGCAGCCGTCTCCGGCCGTCGTCGCCTGTGCACCACTTGTCGTTAAGCGATGCGCAGATCTGAGATGGCTGAACGTCTTCGGGCACCTCCGCCGCTGCGAGCGAACCGGTGCACGCCACCACCTCCACCCCCGTTGCATGTTAAGGTGAGTTTGTAGGCACCGCACAACTTGTAGTGAAGACAGCCCGTCGTCCTTTGGCCGGAAGAGTGACCTTGAGGTCCTGCGCCAGCCCCAACAACCGCTCGGGGACCAAGGAATCCAAGCCGTCCGCATCCATCCTCGGGTAGGCAGCTTGCGCCAGGACCATGAGCGCGCTGTGGAAGGCGAGGGGCGTGGCGCAGCGAATTTATGCCGTACGTTAGATGGCGGGTCGAAAATACCCGCCATCTGCGCAAGTGCCTGTTGGAGCGTCTCACGATCTTTCAGCGGGATGGCGTAGAAAGCAACCAAAGCGTTGTCGTCAAAGGTAGTCAGCAATGTTCGTAACGCCTCGGTGTCTGTCCATCCCGCTAACTCGCAGGTAGCCGTGAATCGGCGCCGGAATGCTGCCCAGTCCCCCCTCTGCCACAGCGAACTCCTTGACGCAGGGAAGGGTCTTCTTAAAAACTGGCACCTTCACGTGTAGTTTTGGCAAGAGATTCGTCGGACGAACCACGCTGTCTCGCGCGGTAGTCGCTGTGACATCCACGCGCGCCGGCAGCGGACTCGCCGCCTCCAGCACGTCCGCTGAAATGGTGGCCGTGCGCGTGGACGGTGACCCCGCCGTGGCCCCCGCATCTCCCACAATGGCGGCCATGAGCGTGGGCTGCGCGATCGCAGACTCCCGCTCGCGGGAACCGGGGTCATCTTTGTCGTCTCTCCGCAACGCCGGCCCGCCGCCCCTTTCCAGCGGCTCCTCCAGCCCCATTTCGGCGGCCAGCGCGGCAGTGGCCGTCAATAAGTCAGCGAGGCGGGCGCCCCGTGATCGGCGCAGCTTGTCGGGTGACGGTGGCACGGTGAGGTTGGGCACCTCAAGTTATTCCGCCAACTGGGCTCCAGCGAACATTTCCTCCGGGACTGTTTCACCCGGGGCTGTTTGGGGAATCAACCCCTCATCTTCTTCGTCATCCGAAGACGTCTTGGTAAGCTGTCGTCGCCTTGTAAACATATTTCTACCTTAGGATAGCACCTAGTAAGTTTCGCACATTCTGACACCAGTTGTAGTGGGTTCTAATCAGGTGCACACCAAGACTGGGAGGCAACACGTTTTATTCTCAAACACAACCAACATTATTCAATGTTCCAAGGTTAACTACGTACATTCCGAGCGACTATGTACATTACACGTTAACTACGTAATGTGGTGGCCACCGTTCCTAACCACCTAACCACTTGAACGGATTCCCTATATGGTTGAACCAGAACAGCCGACACGCCGTCGTGTCATCGCGTACTGAAGAGCGAAGATCAGACAAGACGACTTCTTTCCCGGGTTGAACAGCCCCGCTCCCTCTCGGGGCTTGGCTTATATCTCCTGTGGGGTGACCAGAGGCGGAGCCCGCTCACCCCCTTCTGGGGGCCCCCGTGCCCCCTCGTCCGGTCACGTGCTCTCACGGGTTCACCCAGACGGTCATGTCGTGACCCGACCTCTGTGACATCCGAAATCTGCCCTCTAGTGAGCCCTTGTGTATAGTACACCCACTGTCGCCATAGAACGGCCCATTTATGTCGTTACATATGTATATATAACTTTAGAAAGGTAACATAGGAAGGATACGTGCGTTGATAGCTTTAGTTTAGATAAAACTAATTTCTTAAGAACTGTTTTTGTGTTTAGTTTGTTGTCCTTCCCCCGCACCTACGATTAGCACGGTTGGTTACGTACGGTGCGAAAAAAGTTCAACATGCATGCATATACATTAGATGGTGGATTATTACATCATCAGATATGACAATGGCTTGGGGAGACCAGCAGTGGATTGTTCATGTCCTGCTGATGACGATGATGAATTGAATAATAATTACCTGGCTCGGTAGATAGGCAATGATTATTAATAACCACGTGAGAGCACCCCCCTAAGATCACGCTCGTTTCCTTTACAGTTGAGACGAGGTGAGGAGGTGAACCAAGTGGCATGGGGCGCGGATCGGGGGCGGGGAGGGGGGCGCTCCCCCACCAAATGAATATTTAACGACATCTTGGCAGCTGGTCCCTGGAGAATGCCTCTTGAACGCATGGGCAGCGACTCGTGCATTATTGACCAAGGCCCCAGTCCAGCCCCACACATAAGCAATGTTATTACGTATATTAACATAAAATTACAATCGCGTTGAATGTACGGATTTTAGTGGCGCTAATTAAACCATTAATACAGTCGTGCATAATGCACGTTGCCATTATTATTAACATCCGTACAGCGAAAAACGTAATGTGTACACATTGTTTTTCATTCCACTGCAGGATAAAGCCCCCCCCCCCCCACCGCCTAAGTCGTATCGGTCATGGGCATGGTTGCATGATGATACTTGACCACTCTGGTTAGTGAAGATTGGTGAATAGGATGACCGTAACCGGTTAAGACACCACTAGCCACTGACGTTAGCCATGGCTGGGAAATGAACTCATGTTGCCTGGTTCATTGTGCAATGCGCTAATCTATGTGCCACCACTTCACCAAATAAATACAGCACTGAAAGTATGATGTACAGTGTACAATTTGGGGGTAGTGTGGTGGTGCAGTGGTTAGTGCCCTGTGTTATGGACCCCATAACCTAACTAGGAATTCTGGCCATAGCTAACATGAGTGACACGTGATAGCTGATCTGGTCTTAAACCACGTCCTTCCCTTCCTCCCTTCACGGACCCGCACTGACCTGAGTGGTGAAATATGGGCAAACAACCCCTCATGACTGCCATGGCATGGAGAGGCCCTCAGCAGTGAACTCACAAAGGGCTATGAAAATACAAATACTTTTGCTTTTCAGTATTGCAAGCTCCAGCAATTCCCTTTAACATTTAGAAAAATGTATATCTACAGCAGCTGAATTAAGTTGAGGAACATGTAAATATATTTTTACCAAACTTGTAATAAGATAAACGTCAATTATTTATCTCGATAAGTGTAACTGCGTCTCATCAATCTTTGTCAGGAGAGTCCTGCATTGGAATGCTTGGCCAATTTGTTTTCGAGGCGTGTGTTTTGTGGGAGGAAACTGGAGTGCCCAGAGAACTATTCAAGCGTACGATGACACTAAAAGGTCCACAAAGGTTGGGTTCACGGACCCACTTATAGGGTTAGGAATCTCACAAATCCAGCAGGTTTTTCTTTTCTTAACATTTACAGATGTGTTTATCGTTGGCATTAGTCAAGCTAATGGGCCCCCAGAGTGTGGGAGTGGGAACTCCACATTTCAATTTTCCAGAGGCAGACTTTGCAGGCGTGAGCAATGGCAACCACAATTTGCTTGATGAGTCCTAATGGATAAAAGGGGTCCACAGTTGTCCATCACTGCATCACTGTTTTGCCGGTACATTTACTCAAACGTATTCTCATGGTGACCTATGGCAAGGGGACCAACAATGCATTTCTTCAGGAAATGCTGTTGAGTTATTTTTTGGCATGTGCACAGAGAGGATGTGTGTGTGTTTTTACGCCGTTTGTGTGTCGTTAAAAACTGCGGTCACCGCGAGGCAGGAGTCATGCGCGACCCCTGGGTGGCGCTCACACTCCTCAGCTTCCAGCTTTCACGACCTTGCTTACCGCACGTGGTCTCTGAGTCGGTCTGGTTGCAGCACGGTTGGGCCCTATATCGGTGGGACAAGGCAGGAGGGGGATCATGTAAAACGATGGTAAGGGGCTTCGATTGGGTCATCTGTACCAACCCCAGGCGACGTGAGTCCTTGAATTTACCACTAATTAGGACGAGCCACTTAAAAAAATAAGTTAACACCTCAGTGGGCTTTGCCTGGTAGGATGGGGATGGTTTATTTTATGTTTTTGAGTGATTTGTTTACCTTTCTTGCACTTTGCGCTCTTATCGTGTGTTTGTACTGTTTGTTGTTGTGACGTTCTTACCTGCCCCTGCTGGATATCTGTTAAAAAAGAGCTTTGTTGCTCATCGGATTCCTCCAGTCTAAATAAATATTCTGATTGTGAAATTGGTCTTGGAGGCCACTACCTCACCTTGTTGACTCCAATTCCATCATGCTCTTGGAAACAAAATTATGTTCGTACAATCCCAATTGTCATTATCAATGATAATACAGTATAGTGCGATAAGGCTGATGATAGCAATCGCTATGACGGGTGCATCATGCGTATTGTTTTTTGCGATACGTATTTAGTATTGACGTTTTGAAGGGTTCATTTATATTCATGGTTACCCTGCAAAATGCTTGCGATTTCAATGAGCTGTTGAATTTAAATAACACGCATTTACCTGCTTATATACAAAGCCAATTTACCTGCAGCGTCGCATCAGGAGCCACGCAGTTATCTACTGCTGGATGAAGACCCCCCTTTGTATAGATGTGGAATTGAAATATATTATTTATAAAAACGCTCTTTTTAAAATGTGGTCATGTACAGTACTGTGCTGTATGCCTCGCTTGGCTCTAAGAGCCTTAGGCACGAACCCATGACGTGGGAAGATTGGAGCTTTGAAGTTATATCTATTTTTTTAAAATAAAAAAAATTAGTTTCGTCCGTGTAAACCCATTTCTAATGAATCCTGAGATGTCCCAGGCGTGTTGGGATATTGTGGCCCATCACGTGTAGGTGTGACGTGAGGAAATGGACAATCGTGAAACACAAATCCATAAAAGTTTTTTTTGGGTTAAAATGAAACACGAACACTATATCAGCATATATTAATCTCAGTATGAGCAAAACAATTTTTGTTTACACATTTAAACACAAAATATTTGTAAGGCCTAATATTATTGGCTTTCCAGATCATTATAATGCTAGCACGCATTTGTTTAAGCCAATTTCTGATGGACTGGAAGGCATGTTTATGTTAACGTGGAGACACAACAGAGTAATGCTTTGATGTGCTGTTATTCATCACGCTCCACGGCAAGGCATGATGAGTTTATGTATGTTCCCACAATTCACTCCCCACGCCAAACAAAGGGTGCGATACAGCGTTGGAGGTGATGCATTAGCGCAAATAACAATAACTATTGCCCGAAAACGTCGCTTAATACCCTTAATAAAGCAGTGTTATTGACGATTATGTGTGTGTGTAGTTGTTGTGTACGTTACGTATGGTTATACTGTACACTAGGAACTCGAGAGTACTTTAAAGAATCCACACGATGCTCTGCATAAAACAAGCCCCAGAGCTTGTCTCCCGTGTGTGTTACAATGTTGGGTGTGTGTTGTGTGTGTGCATGTGTATGTTGCGATAATAATTTACTTGCTAAACCAGTCCGAGCGGTGAAACCCATGACAATGAGCGACACAAATTGAAACCAACACACACGGAGAAAATGTAATTAAAAAAACATTCATAAGACATGAAAATATCATTTAACACGATAAGAGTATATAGAGCGACACACGCAGAAAACAGACTGTTGTTGGGGCAAGTGCTGTTAGCGAACATCTATGAAAGCAGGCACGGTCACACACACGAGAGAGTGAGTGGCCAGCACCACGCCCGGCCGCCTTTGTCTCCCCATTGCGGTGTGTAAAAACATCGCCACTACAACACACCGCACCGGGTTACACATTTGAGGCTGAGTCGGCCTAGGGGGAGGCCCAGGACCGGTTCAGATTTATCGTGAGCGGGAATCGAACTCGGATTAACCAGGTTCGTAGCACCATGAAGTGGCAGGCTAGGTGCACATTGAGGCTATCACGTGAAGTGTCGACAGGGCTGGCTGCTGACAGAAGGAAGTCTCGGGACAGACCCAGCAGGTGCCACGAGTTGGCCGACTGAGTTGACCGGTATAGATGCGCCACCAGCTGTACCCCCTACTGTGCCAACTTGCTGCATTTTAACCGCCCGGCGCTCCGCTCGTTGTTGTGAGCGTCGCTCCTCTGCCCTCCTCCGTCGTTGTTGCTGGAGGGCGACTGCCTCCAACTGCCCAGCAGCAGCAGCGTCCTTCACGAGCCTCCTCCTCCACAGAGGCCGATCTTGACACCGCTGGTACCGGTCATCGTCAAGTCCACTCAGGTCCACATCCTCCCGCATCGCATCAGCTCCATCTCTTCTCAACAAAGACGAAGATCCCCTGTGTAGCCTTAACAAGTGTTGTTAGCGAGCACCTATGAAGGGCCGGCACGGCACACTAGGGGGTAGGTGGCCAACACCACGTCCGGCCGCCTTTGTCTCCCCAGTGGCGATGTTTTTATACACCGCACCAGGTACTCATCTGAGGCCGAGTCGACCTAGGGGAGGCCCAGGACCGGTTCAGATAATCGTCACCGGTGTTGGCCGTGAGCGGGAATCGAACCCGGGTCGCCAGGTTCGTACCGCAGCGCGCTAACCACTGCGCCACCGCTCCCCACACACAACACACACACCCACAACCCACACACAACACACACACAACCCACACAACACACACACAACACACCCACCCACAACACACCCACAACCCACACACACAGGCACACACAGGCACACACACACCCACCCACAACCCACACACAACCCACACACACACAACACACCCACACACAACACACCCACCCACAACACACCCACAACACACCCACCCACAACACACCCACAACACACCCACCCACAACACACCCACCCACAACACACCCACCCACAACACACCCACCCACAACACACCCACCCACAACACACACACCCACCCACAACACACACAACACAACACACCCACCCCACACACACACACAGACACACACACACCCACTTTACACAGCGCCCCCTATTACCATCAGCAGAGGCTGTCGGAGGCTCGCACAGCGCAGCCAGCGAGCCACAGAGGCAAAGCGAAGCCGGTCGGGGCCGATGGTGGCCGCCACACACGGCACACACAGCACACACGGCACACACAGCACACGACGACTCGCAAATACCACCGGCAGTGTCATTCATTACGTGTATACACACACACATATACACACATACACACGCGCGCGCAAAGACACGGGCGGCTAGATGATCCGGACGTAAAGCGAAGGGCCAGGGTGGTGTTACACGTCCGCTAAAGAAGAAGACGGTGGTGGGGGGGGAGCTATTCACGCCACGTTGAGACGGATCACACTCAAGAGAGACGAACACACACAACACACACGGCAAGCACCGGGTTACATCACGACACGACACACCATTCGTGTCGTGGCATCACGACAATAGCTAGCACCCAAACCATCTCGACACGCACCCTACGTTACAGGGGGTTCCGCAGACACGTCCGCAGCAGCAGCAGCAGCTGAGACGTGGCCCAGCCACACACACAGACACACACACACACAGACAGACACAGAGACAGAGACAGACACACACACAGACACACAGACAGACACAGAGACACATACCCCGTGTGTGTGTGTGTGCGGTGAGCCAGCGAGCCATCCCGTCTCGTCAGATGCGCGGTTCACGCTGCGTCCACGCGTGATTGACCCCGACTCCAAGATGGACAATGTCACCACGGAGGACGGCGGCGGCGAGGGTGACGGATCCTACATCTCGGGTCTGGGCTCGAACCCGGAGCGGGCCACCTCTGCGTCGGCGGGCAGCCTGACCGGCTCTGCCCACGGGGCCTACGGAGCCGCTGGTGGCGGCGCTGGTGATGAGGACTGTGCAGACGATGATGACGATCGGAGTTCCGTCGGATCCGACTCGGAGGTGAACGCGCCCAATGGCACAAGGAAGACGGATCGCTTCGGATTCATCGGCGGGACTCAGTACACGGATGCCGTGTGAGTAACCCCCCACCGAACGATGAGCAACACTCCGAAACGCGCACACACAATACACGTGTGTGTTGTGTGTGTGTTGTTGTGTGTGGGTATTGTGTTGTGTGTGTGTACCCGGGTTTGTACGGGGAGTGGTGGCGCAGTGGGTTACATCCATAGCACTGCGCTACGAATCCTAGATGGGGCCCCTTCCCCCTAGGTCGACTCAGCCTTAAATGTGTGTACCCGGTACGATCTTATGTGGAACGTCGCCACGAGGGTGACAACTCGCACGAGAGGGGATGACAGGAGGCTATGCGTGGTGTTGGCCACCACTGGGGAGACAAAGGCGGCCGGGCGTGGTGTCGGCCACCCACCACCATCGTGTGCAGTGCCGGCCTTAATAGGTGCTCGCTAACAGCACTTGCCCCAGCAGTCTGCGTATCCTGGACCCGATAGACATGTAGTCAGTTCTCTTGTGCGAGTTTGTGCTGTACCTTAACCCCCGTGGCAAGTACATACACAGAAGACCCCGATCCTATTGACACATCCCTGTGTGTGTGTTTATACATTGTGATGTATGTGCGCTATCCCTGTACGTGACCTCATCGTGTATGTGTGTGCATTGTACCGATACGCAATGTCACTGAACACTCCCTCGCGTCCACCCCAACTCTACAAACATTACTATGAATGTATGTTGAACCTCTTTCGCACCGTACGTAGTCTACCATGCTAATCGGAGGTGCGGATGATACGTGATGTGTGTTCCACTACTACATTTGTGTACACGTATGTGTATCATACCTGTCAACCCATACGGTTTATCCGTATTCTTGTCCAGGGATTGAGCAAAAATAGTTTTTGTCTATTTGTGTGTTTCTCTCTTGTTGTGGGACTTTGTGGGATGAGCGTTGGGATTGATAAAGGGCACGGGGTGACCAATAATGTCTAAATCGGTCTGTAATAAGGAAGGCATTGATAAGGGGTTCACATGTATGGTGTATACACGTGCAATGTACACGGTACATGTGCTTCTCGTGTGATACAGTTATTTTTGTGACCATTTATATTTTTATATTTGCCTTTTGTCATATTGGTGACCCTCAGCTCACGATTGCAAATTAGACCATCCTGGCCTCTTGAATTCTTACCTGGTTAATCGGCTATGTATAGGCGGGGGTACCCTCTTGTGCACACGCAGCGATACACAGGTGTGTGTACAGGTGTGCAACCAATCGCCGCCACGTGTTAGCCCTGTGTGTATTCTCGATCACACAGTGTCGGGTCCTTTAAATCGAACCAGCTGATAGTCAATTGAGACTCGATTACACGACCCGTTTCAACGGAGACCAGGGTTTTAAAGGCAGAGAAAATGCAAAACAGGAAGTTAAGTGTTATATCAAAAATAATAAAGCTTTATAATCAAAATAATGTGTTGAATCAATCTTATTTTTGTTTACATACTTGTTTCCGTAACTTGGAGGCAAACAACGCATGGGCACAATGCGGTACTGTATTGTACAATGACACGTGGATCGGAGAACATATGCAGGTTTACAGACGCCATATCGATGGTTAATTAAAACACACAATTCGTGGGCTTGGGCAGGGAACATCTTGACTCGACAGAATGATAGTTGGATGGATAAGACAGAATGGCAGCCAACGGAGGATAGACGTTAGGATGGAGCAGTGAAAGCAGGCCATGTGCAGTTACGGTGCTGGGTGAATTGTTGCATTGCGAGGCCCGTGATAGGTAGTGACAGCTTGGGGAGGTTATGGCTGCTGCTGATGATACAATATGCCAACGTTTCAGAAAGTGGTCCATCTTCAGAGCGACTGTTGGCACTGTGTGAGATAAGATAAAGAACTTGGTATTTTGCCTGCTCAGTGGAAGGTAAATCACTGGCTTTTGTTATTATTGACAGCCTGGGGCCTGGCATACGATTGTGGAATTTAATGGCCTGCCTAAGGACAGCTGATAGGAATGTGGGTGTGTGTTGATACCTTTGTGGGGTAGCAGTGGTTACCTGAGTTCGATTCCCAACCATGGATAAGATCAATGGGAAAGCCATCTAGACCCAATATCTGGAATTCAGATTCTCAGCAGTGCTGGCTCAGTGTCTGTGACACAGCGCTGACGAACAACATTAGACCATCCAGACATACACTCACATGCTAAATGTTGTTGTTTTGTCTTTGTTGACAGCTATCGGATCCTATACTGACTGCATGATGGGAACTCTGTAGGCTTTACTACACGGTACTATGCTTGGCAAAAAAAAATCCGTTTGCCATGCCCTTTGTAGCCTCGTGATAATCACAAGATAGTGCCAGCTGACATATGCAGCATCGTCATCACCATCGTCGTGATTACAACCGTCACGAATTACTACAGTCATCGTTATGATTTTTAAAGATAGGTGACGATTTTTATTTCTTTGCACTCGGAACCTGGAGTCTGAATTCGATTCCGCACTTAACAGCGTGTTGAAGTATGGTCAAACAACCCCCAGGACTAGCGTGGCGTGAGGAGGCCTTCATCCAGCAGTTGATTGCCAACGGGTTGTTGATTATATATCAATGTTTTATGAGCCCAGCGAGATCAGGAGTCTATTTTTTCAAGAGAGACCTGGGTTTAACAAGTACATCAGAAAACAAAACACATTCAAAAGCCATCATTAGCAATTGTGTATCTTCTGCTATATGAAGGCCTTATCACACTACATCGCTGATCCACAATTAAATGGGATCACACGGTTAATTACATTTGTTTTCACGTCTCATGTAATAAGGGGCCATAAGTGGCGAAATTAGCCTCCAACAATCCCTCCAGAGACGATACATTCTGGCCTAACCACTGCCTCAGGGTTTGTACGGGAGACCCAAGTAAGGCCTTGCCATCAGCCCATCCTTTATTATAGCACTGCAACATTTATTAGGGCTGCACGATTAGTTGAATTTAGTTACGCAGCTTACGGAACTCGGATGGCAACATTTTTGTGAAATTGGGGGGTACCAGAATGGAAGAAATTGTGGTCCCGTGGTTCACCCACCGCCTCCCCCCGGGGTTCATCGTGCAAGGGAACCCGAGGAAGAAGCCAAAGAGTAAAATGCTGCCGTGCAAGGAAAACAGTGCAGAAAACACCGCCTGCAAAATCCACAACACCCCAGAGAATAAATATCAAACAAGGACCGTGTTTTGATAACCGGTCGGAGGGAGACGTGTGGTGGATTGTGCATAACGTTTTACTTTGTGTGTGCCTGTGTAAACTTGGGAAATTACTTTGGCAAAACACTTCTTGTTTTAAGAAATATCAAAAACGTAGACATCAAAACTGACCACTAGGCCTCGGCAAGGTAAGGTAAAAGGTCAAAAGCAACGAGCCTACCTTTACCCTACCTTTTACCCTTACCCCATACAAATTACCCGATTACAGGGTAATTACTGGGGTACAACTACACATGAAAAAGGTTTATAACAGGTAAATGCTAGGTAGAGTGCTTTATTCATATAGAATACTCTCAATGATTCCAATTTTACACGCTTTCTTTAAACTCTGTCTGTTGTTGTCGTCATTGTTGTATCCTCAAATCTTGTAACTCAATGTTAACCCACTTCCCAATGTGCTTTCGACTGCAAACTTGGTATAGTTATGTCATACTGATGACAATACTATATTCTATCATTAAAATAAACTAAACATATTTTTAAACATTATTTTGTATATGTTATGTTTCGGCTTGGGTCTAATTGTCCACTGTCAACTGACGTTGGCTGTGATTGGCCACGGCCCCCTTACGTTGTGGCAAGCTTCGGGACCACTTCCTGGAGTTCGTGGAGTTCTGCCATTACTAGTACATTTCATAAAAGCGTGTTTTTAAAAAAAAGTTGTGTTTAAAAATATTACTTATTAAATGGAGGCCACGGACTGCACCACGGAGCTTTTAGCGGTAAGCAAGGCACCGTATTTACCGGGTTAATACTTCGCGCTACCTTTACCCTTTACCTTACCCCTTGGCATGTCGACACCTTTACCTTTACACTTTTACCCGGTAAAAAGGGTAAATCACCTTACCTTGCCGAGGACTACTGACCACTACTGGGACGCTTTTTTTGTTCGTAAGCTGGTTGTGGCTGTACACGTGACCGTACACTATAGAGTAATATACATTGAGGTGCACCTAGCCTGGCACATGCACTACGGTGTCATCGCTGCCTGCTTGTGGAAAAATCGCAGTTGCTGTTGTACACTGTATGTACAGTAAAGTAAACAGTCGTCTAAATACCGGAATCTTTTTTTGTATTTTGAATGTAAAAAAAAATCATAACATAAGTATTTTCCTTCATTAAATGTAAAAGCATCCTGTTAAATTACATATATTAGTCCTTAACCAATGTGCGGTAATTGGGGGAGCTACTGCTAGACGTATGATTAATTGACAAGAGGGTGTGGAATGTGGATAAATTTAGATGCATTTGTCACGGGCGTGGTGACGCCAACTATTTCAACATTTGACGTCACCATCTCAAGGAGAACAGTGGGGTTCTTGTAACGCTTGAGATAAAGATGATACTTGTGATGATGATGGTGATGATGCTTGTGATGATGCTGGTGATGATATTAGTGGTGATGGTGTTGGCGGCATTGGTAGTGACGAGACTGTGGTGTAATGATTTTTGTGATGATGGTCGTCATGGTGGTGGGCAGTGGTGGTGGTGATGACAATGTTGGTGATGATAGTTGATGGTGGTGATGATAGTTGATGATGATACTTGTAAATATGATGTGTTGTGAGAATGGCGGTGGTGGTGATCATGTATCTTGTGGTGATAGTCATTATAATATGTTGTGATTATGATGGTGGTGCTGATTATGATGTTGGTGATGTTGCTGATAGTGGTGATGGTGTGTGTGATGCTGGTGATTATGATGACATACAGAGAGAGAACGGCTGAGAAGCTCTAGATGGAACCACAGTAAAATGGGGAACGGCAGCCTGGTGGTGAGCCGGTGTCAAGTTACACCCCAAGCTCTGCAATCCTCAATATATTAAGGCGCTATCGGCCTGTTCATGAATGTTTACGTGCGCCAGGGTGAGGAAACTGGAGCACCCAGAGAATACCCCACGCGCGCGAGGGGGCAACACTCGCTCTCCACTACGGATGGAACGTGTGTAGCCCACATTTTGAGCGTGTACCGCCTTCTCTTGGCAAGCCCCGGGGGTGGTATGCGGCTTTCTCCTCGAAGCGCCCACTGCCACGGAGGAGGGAGCTTCACAACGTTTGCGTTGGCGATCCACCGCCGATCCGCACGCCTCCGCGGCTGCCGGTTCACGTTGCGTGGCCGCAATCACCGGCGCTGGGCGGGGGGGGGTGCTTGTAGACGACGATTAACGAGGACGGACAGACGATGACGACGCCGCCGCGGTGGCCGAAACGTCTTGGCCCGCTCCGCACGCTTGGCGATGGGCTGGCAAGTCCCGGGTTTTTCTAGTGACGGTGGTCATCGGGCCCTGGGTGGCCGAGCGCGCCACTTTTCTGCTCCGGCGTCGTGATTCCAGAAGGGTTGGCGGTGGGATCACCGAGTGCTGTTTTTGGTCGTGAACCCCGTTCGTTGTCACTGTGGCCGAGTGTTTACTGTGAAGAGTTCGGGGAGGGTGTCGGGTGTTACACAGTGGAAGCTGCTTTTAAGCGCACCCTGGTGTAAGGTTATTACTGATATAAGCAACACGTCCTTATATTACGTTGTTGGGGCGGCGGTAGGGGGGGGGGAGATGAAGGGCAACTTCTGATACAAGCACACTACTTCTGATATAAGCACAGCTGGCCTTGCTCCCATGGGGTCTAAACCCCATCGATATCGTCCGTGTTAGAGATGGGGTTAGCAATAGGGTTGAAGGTGGAGTTAGTGGTACAGCATAATTAAACATGGGTATCGTCTTATGGTTAACAGTCGGGTTAGTGTCGTGGTTTAAAGATGGCCATGGAGTTAGGGTGAGGGCTTGCAGGGAGCGGTGGCGCAGTTGTTAGAGCGCTGCGCTCCAAACCCGGTGACCTGAGTTCGATTCCCACTCATGGCCGAGACCGGTGACGATTATCGGAACTGGTCCTGCCCCCCCCCCCCCAACTAGGTCTACTCAGCCTCAAATGAGTATCAGGTACAGGGTGTAAACATCTCCTCTGGGGAGACAAAGGCGGCCGGGCGTGGTGCTGGCCACCCTCCCCCTCGTGTGCCATGTCGGCCTTCAGAGGTGCTACTCGCTAACAGCACTTGCACCGACAGTCTGCTAAGGCTATACAGGGGATCTTTGTCTTTGGGGTTATGATTTGGTATTGTGTTAAGAGGGTCATTGTTGAAGTTGGGTCTAAGATAAGTTGACTCAAAGAGCTGGGTTTATACTAAGAGCCATGGTTAGTGTTATAATGTTTGCAGTTCGGTTTCAGAAAATGCTGTTTGGCTGCAGGGTTGGATTAATATCAGGGTTTAAGTTAAAGCTTGGGTTTACAATGAGGCTCAAGTTAGAGTCAACGCCCAACGCCACCGCAGTGTTGGGATTTATCCTCGGCAGTGTTTGCCTGCGTCGTGCCAATACTTATCTTGGTGCTTTCGCCCAACATTTAATTTCTCGTCAACTTAATTAATCGTATTACACAAACAAATTCAAACTTCCAAACATAAAACAAAGTTCAACTTTGCAGCCAGATCTGCGGATCTCGGACCCCCCCCGCCCCCCTTGACGTGAGATCAAGAGATAACCGGATGACACGCGCTGCTGCTGCTGCTGCGGTTACACCGCATGTTTACTGTTGTAGCTATTATTACTGTTTTCTTCTTAGCCTTATCACAATTCTGGCTTGCTGCCTTTGCAAGGCTGAATGCAGCTGCATTGAACCGCGGCAGCGAGATGTTAAACTACCTCGCCCGGTATACAGGGAGTCGTGGGTTCGATCCTGACCCTGACGCCTCGTGTTTATCTGGAGTTTGCGGTGTCTCTCTCTCTCAGTGGTCGCGTGGATTTTTCCGCGGGTCCTCCGGTTCCCCCGCCACATTTCGAATCAACATCGTGCGTTTAGAGTTTTTTGACTGCTGTAAATTTCCACGTGACGATGAGCCACTTGGTTGACCTCTGTCATTGGTGATGGCCCAGGTGGCTTCTCAAAAAGAGCCACGCAGCAGCTCAGCGGGGCCTGACCTGGTAAAAATTAAAAGATAAATTGTGAAATAGAGCCGGTGCGTGCTCCACTGATCCTGGGGGCCTGTCTCCGCGGTCCACGTGCGCCGCTGCGGCGGCCACCCTCGGGGTAAAAGTTCGGCGCGGAAATCGACGGCAACAAAAAAAAACGACGTCCTGTTTACCGCCCCTCTTGCCAGCATCGCGTGTGTGAACACACACACACCACGGACACTGTACACGCGACATAGGTGTCACTGCCGTGAGCAACTTTTTTTTATTTGATCGTCATCGCGAGCCATGATCTATCCACTGCTGGGATAAAAGGGCTCCCCCCCCCCCGCCCCCGCAAGCCATCACGGAGCGCCCGCACAACAGCTGATTTGGTCGTTCTTAAAATGTAGTAGCTGAATAATTGACAGTGTAGCACCCTGCCAAGTCACTCCTGGATGAGCGGCCTGCCTATGCCTTGTCGGTCATAAGGGTTATTTGACCACCGTACATCACCACGCTGGTCAGTGCGGGTTGGTGAAGGTAGAGGGCAATGTAAGTTCAGTACAACTTGGGATTTTGCGGGACTGCCCTCTGCTGCCCACAGTGCCTATAGCACCTGTTTTATGCATGGCGGGCACTTATCCAAGTGCTATCCAGGCTCCAGCCTGCTTAGCTTCTTGAGATCTGATGATCGGGTCCAATCCGGCTGATTTTTTCATAGTCTGTTTTGCGTAAATATTGTACCTTTTATAATGTAACCGATGAATAAGTGGCAGTTAATTTTGTTTACGGCCCACGTGTCAATACGCTACTGGATGAAGGTCTCTCTTCGCCATGTCCTTTGATCCTCGGGGTTGTTTGACCGTACTTCCCCATGCTGGTCAGTGTGGGTTGTGAAGGCGGTGACCAGGGCCGGTTCGGAAGACCACTTTCTGCTGATTTTAGCTGTGACCGGGGATCAACCTCAGGTTGCCGGGTTCATAGTTTATTGTGTTAACCTACACCAACGCTGTTCAATCCCTAACCACCTCTAATTGTAATCGGACTATGAGCAGTCTAAAAATAATCTGCCCAAGCCGACTTAAGCTCCAGGAAATGTACTGACATTGATTAATGTTCGTGCAATATTATAGAATATGTCCGTTTTTCCTATAATATGACTTCTATTTGCTTAATTTGGTTTAATTAAAGTGTTATGTTTTAACCTGGGCCCATTCGTGCGCATGAGACTACACTGGCCTCTGGAGTTCTCAGCTGGTTTCTAACCCGAGGAATGTACGTACTTATAACCCAACCGTCGTAGGTAACTACAAATATGGTAAGTAACGTGTTGAATACTGGACCAGTGTGGATTGCTCAAAGCAGGCAGAACTAGTGCATAACATCTATGGGACCTTTTTGCCAGTTTCAAAGTCTGAAAAATAAGAACAGGTTTTACCCTTTCTGGGAATAAAATTGGTGTAAAACCTATTCTTATTTTTCACACTGATACTGGCAAAAGGTCCCATAGATAATATAACAGCTCAACCAGACCTATAAATGTTCTGATACTTGCATTGTATTTATACTATTCACCATTTAGGCGTTTTTTGGTCTATGTATGGTGTAAGCCAATCAATTTCAAAGACAATGCATCTATTATATTATCAGAGCATAATTGTTTGCATGTTTTACCACAACTACGTGTGGGTTAATGCAGGCGTTGATGCCTTTCAAAAGGCATCTGTTTCGTGTTTGAACATCTTAACACCTATTTTATTGACAGAAACGATCAAACTTTAATTCTTATTTTTCAGTGCGTAACACTCGTCGCTCTTCAGTTCTTGCACGTGGCAATATGTTCAGGAGCGAAATGCCAATGTCGAGGTCTGATGGCCATGAGAGGGCTTCAGGAGCGAGTTTGTGTAGCTTTGCTATTCCTCCGTTGAAGGATTTGCAGCCTGCAGTGGTTTTCTATATCGTCCATAGTTTGAATTGCTTGGTCACAATCGCACTACCGTGGCTTTGGCTTTACTATCCTCATTCATGAAGGAGAGGTGCGCAGAGGTTCTGTTCATGTTCTGATGCATCTGTGAAACGTCTGTGGACATCTGTGAAAAAGTGCCTCGTAGCTCGTCGGATTTCACCAGGATAAATAAAGATTCTGATTCTGGTGTAGATGATGGTTACCACCAGTGGATTTGAGGAATGTCAGAGCCAGGAGGTGTGGTGTTTGTGTCGCGAATTCGGTGTTTATTCTGGACGTCGACTTTGTTTGCCAACCTTCTGGGTGAGAGTCAAGGAATATCACCACCTATGCATTTGTACACACATCCGCTCAGTCACACGGCCTTCTGGGAGTGCATCATATCCGCAGCATTGGTGCGACACAAGAAAAACTCTTGATCAGTCTCGACATAGTGTTTCACTAACAGGCAGGCCCAGCCAAAGCCAGTGTTGTTGGACTGCCAGAGGGAGGGAGGGAGCAGGGAGGGAGAGGAGGGGAGGGAGGGATCATCACAGAGCCGAGAGCCTTGGGCCATGCAGATCCAAGCTGCAGTGAGGGGAGGTTGAAGCAACATAACACCGGAACCAAGGAACAGAGCGCATCCCAGAGTACGTCGATAGAGGAGATGGAGCGTTGTAATAAATCTGTGTGTAATACTTGGAGGATTATTACAGCGCAGGGTTGTGAGAGGCAAAGGTGGCTGGGGGGGGGGGCATAGGGGGGGCTTCACCCAGCAGTGGATTGATCATGGCTGCTGCTGATGATGTTGAAATGTCGATTAATGAACATTCCGAGGTAGAGAAGGTGTGCAGCAGCTGCAGTGTGGCTCGCGTGCTTTGCGAGAAGACTCGAGTTCGATTCCCAGCCAAAGCCAACAATGCGAGTGATTCTGAGCCAGGCCCGCCCGACCCACCATCACCGTCCCGCCCTGACCAGCGCGGTGAAATATGGTCAAAGTCCCCCCATGGCCGACACGGCACGGGGAGGTCTTCATCTATTAATGGATTGAGAATGGCCTGAAATTATTACCATTATTAATACTCCTTTAACGACATTCAACTGTCTTCTCCCTTTTCCTAAAATTCCCACTGCTACCATCACCACCACCTCATCCTCCTTCCTGCTCCCCCCCCCGAAAAAACAACCCATACCGTGCGCGCTCCACCACCCAACCCCCATCCCTCCCGTGTGCTCCTTTGCTCGCAATCCCCCATCGCGGCGCCGCTCACATTTCCTTCTGCATGGCTGACCGCCGCCACCGCCCCGGTTGATTGTCCCGGCTTAAATTGCGCAAAGGCGCGGCAGGCACGGCAGTGAGTCGGGCAAGCAGGGCTGACAGACAGGCGGGACAGACAGACAGGTGGGACAGGCGGGCGGGAGGGCAGACGGGCGCGGAGTCGAACGATGAGCTTCCTATGACCGATGAAGAGCGATGAATCAGAAGTTTACTTCCCGGGTAAATGTGATTGGAGATTTCAGTTCTTTGAGTGTGATTTTTAGCCCGTTCGCATGCTTTGTCCGAGAGTTGGCCGAGTCGACTGTGGGCGTGGAAGGAGAGAAGACGTGCGTAGGGAGGAGAGTGGAGGTTCGTTTGGCAGGCGCTGAAGAGTCCCGATTGTGCCGGGAGTGGTTGCAGCGATGGATGTGTGGGAGAAGGATACGCGGGGGAGGGGGGCGAGGGCGGTCGAGGGGGGTGCCGTGGAGTCTTGGGGGTGAGAAAGCTGGTGGACACGTGCGCCGACTTGCAAAGGGGGCAGCTGTTCCCTGATGGTGCTTTGCGCTGATCTATCGATTAAAAGCGATTGCTGCGCTCAAGATTCGTTTGCCGAATCGTGCGTGGGTGATTCGATTTAAACGGGCATGTGGATTTCCGCACCCAGTATTATGATTCATCATGTTTTCTTTAGGCCATGGCTACGCGATTGTGTCGCAGGCTGTGCATTACCTAGGCGGTGGCTGTGGTCAGACGCTCCCCACCGCGGCGTTCTGCGTTGACGCAGTGACATCATCACAAGAGGGCTGCGATGCCTCGCATTTAATCTAGGAAAAGCCTCGCTGATTCTCAGTACTCTGCATTGGCAGTTTCCTGCATTGGGATGTTTTGGCCGATTCCACTTCACGAGTGTTTCGCATCAAGCGGGACGCAAAAAAACTGCCGATCCCAGAGAAATAAATCCAAGGCCGTAATTATAACATATATTGGGGGGGACACATCCCCCCCAATATTCAAATAAGCTCAAAATGTCCCCCCCAATATATCGCTATAAAATAGATTTCTGTTTATATGATTGTGGTTACGGTTGTACTTTATTAATCCCTAATCTCAGCCATTACATACAATGAAACAAGAAAAGGTAAAAAAGTAAAAACAGAGCACTGTAATACAATACACTATTAGACATTGTTGTTAAAAATAAATAAAAAGTCCATCCCATGTGTTAGTGAATTTTTAAATATTTTAGGCAGGAAATTAGTTTTCAAATTTAGATTTTTTTCTGGGGGGGGGGAGGATCCCCGGATTCCCTGGAAGATTTGGTCACCACCAATGTTGACTCCATGGCTACGGCTTTGAATAAATCGGAGCACGCACTCGAGTGGATAACGCACGTCTATGCAGAATGAGGTCCACCCCGGTGTTCGTTTGTGCAGCGTTGCGACAACTGCGGCTGGCGCGTGAATCCTCCGCGGAGGAAATTCACACGCGGCAACGTTTTGCGATGAATGGGCAGCCGCAGGGCTCTGAATGCTGCAGCAGCAGCAGTGGCGGCGGCGGCTTTCTTTACGATCGTCGCTCTCGCCTTTATCCCAACTCTGGCAGAGGCAGCGGCCGCTGGGGATCATGCCCGCGTCAAGCTCGTTACCGAGCCCTGGGTGGGGGTGGATGTTGATGGCGGTGGGGACGCGAGGGGGGGTGGTGATTGGGAGGGAGGGGGGCGGTGGGCATCATGCAGGGAGTGAGCACTTTTCGGAAGGCGTTGCCCTGCAAACTGCGTCGTTCCACAGCGCTTCAAGTGGCTCGGTTGGTGGGCTAAGACCGGTGTAGGTGGAAAATGGCGGTATTCTTGTTTTTAAGATGGTAATTAATTGATAATAAAGTTAAAATCGTGACCCAGGAAGACCTCACTGAGTTTCAGGCTCTTTTCCAAAAGGGCCCTGCTCCAGAGTTGGGATGTTTGACCGCAATGCTGTTCAGGCGAGTTTTGCTTCGTGCGGCAGTTAACCGGAGATACCCAGAGAAAGCCTGCCTTGCGTACATACGGTCGATCCAAGGCTTCATCCACGCCGCTTAGCTTCAGAGCTCCAGCGAGGTCGGTTCGTATTTGGGGCCATTTGGCCACGACGTGCGATTGAAGTTGAAGAGCTTTTCCTTTTCACGAATTAAATTATGCTCGTATGAAATAATTTTGTGCTTTTTTCACTGCCCGTGATCCTGAAATTAGCATATTTTAATCATGCCCTCATTGATTTTGTACATCTGAGTAGAAGTGCCTTTTTTCCATCTCCACAAAAAAAATCCATAACATTTTCCAATATGAAGAGTCTACGAGTGATGTCCTTACCCCCGCGCGCCCTCGGTCAAGTTCATCCCAGATAATTTAATATATTTTTAACACGTAGGCTTACGCGACCCAATTTTATTCATAATAAAGGTTTTTTGGGTTAGATGGTGTAAACATAAATGTGTCGTTAACCCACGACCACCCATTAACCGACCACTACCCATCAACCCACAGTAAACCCACAACATTTACAATTGAGTAGTCAATTTTAAGTGTTGTTTGTTTATCCACACCGATGTGCTGAAGTAATAACTAATTGGCACGTTTTGTTCACGTGACAACCCTTACTAATTGGCTATGTCGAGTAGTGGTGGGTTAATGACACATTTATATTTTCGCAATCTAACCCAAAAACCTTAATTATGAATGATAACATTTGTTCTAGAAAAAACATGTACACTTTCCATCTGACACGCGTCGTTCCCAAAAAACGGGCCCTATCGCGTGCCACTTCATTGTCAGTGACTCAGGCCATGTGGAGAAGGGAGCCGACGGAAACGTCTGTTTGCGTCCGGAGTATTTGATTGGAGGCAAAGTGTTTTCGCCGTTTATTCGGTGGCTATGCCAGCATCCTTCATCCTTCACTTCGACAGAACATCGAAGGGCAGCACAAATGTTTCCGCTTGCTAGATATGCGAGTGACATCAGGATATTTAAAAAAAAATTCCAGATAAAGTTGACAGGAGACTGGTCTGTTGGTCGGTCTGTTTGTCCAAAAAGACGTCGGCTATAAAACCCTGGCAGCTGCAGGGACAACATCGTGATGAAATGGGGTAGGAGGTAGAAGAAATAATAAAGAAATATACAAGGATGAAAAGTGAGGGCATGAGCAGACCTGCCTTCAGAGAGGGCCCACGCCGATTATCTCTAAATTTCTCGTTCGAACCACTGCAATTGGACGGCTGCAGGAGGAGAACAGGAGCGGCAGAATTTAGAAGAAAAACATAAAAATTACTGTTCTCGCGGTTGTGCTGCCGCGTAGCTCTCTGATGTGTTTTCGGCGGACATCGTGCTGTGTGTTGTAACAGCACGATGTCCGACGTTTCAGTTCAGTTTCCGAAGAAGCCACCAAGCTCGTGGCGCGAAGCGTCAGGACAACGCGCCGAGCTGTGCTGCGGTACAACCGGAAAACTCAGCGCAGAGTAAAATAAAAGATTATATATTACCTACTATAATTACCCAGATATGTCTGACCCGTCCCGCGCGTGACGTCACTGCACACGAGGCCCACCCCCCTCATTAATATTCATGAGTGGGTGGATTTTTACACTAACGCACGAGAAGGTCGCGCATTCCACATGCCGCACCCCTCCCCTCATTAATAATCATGAGCGGGTCACTCCATATGCCGCACCCCTCCACAATAACCATGAGGGGGTGACGTCACTCCACGTGCCGCACCCCTCCACAATAACCATTAGCGGGTGACGTCACTCCACATGGGGCAACCCCCCTCATTAATAATCATCACCTGAACAATTTTTATATTGAATATTTCAGATTTACTGCAATATACACTCGTCCTTGGACGGGCAAAAAAAGCTCGTTTAGAATACTCTTCTGGTTGATTTGAAGCTTTCGTGACTGCAGGAATCCATCGGTAAAGTCACGCAACTTTACCGAAAGAACCAAAGAGTAATACTCTCCTGGGTTAAAGTAAAGCCCAGCCCTCTGGTGCCAGGAAAATGGGGGACGTTTGACCGGTCGGTCACGGGAGGCCTTGCCGAGTTCTGGGGGGACGAGCGGGTGCGATGACTTCGCCCGCTTGCTGCAATAATCACAGCTGTCCGTCGCCCATAATACCGGTGACACGTACGAGGCTTCCTTCGTACCTTTGTTTATAATTAATAATCCAACATCAAACGGCGGCGCGCGGGGCCGCTGCCTGCTGTTCAGGGCCTCACGTGGAACTAGCACTGCCTCTTTGAGGTTTATTTAAAGGCTCTCTCGTTCTTTTTCATCTCTTACTTCAGGATTTTCTTTCTCTCCCCAGCAGCCCTAGACGTAGTGCAGCTGTCAGGATTTTATTGCTTGTTCTCTGCAAGTTTTTTTTTTTAAGATGACCGCGCGGTGTCCAACGTTCCGCTCCGCGTGCCGGGTGCCTCTTCGGCGAAACGTTACATTTTTCTGCACTCGCTGTGGGGAGATTATTCAGGCGCTGAACGCCGTTACTCAACAAGCTCCCAGCATGTGCGGCAAGGTGTCGAATGTCACGCCCCAACAATATGCGGCCCAAACCAAAAATACGTCCCGAGCGCTATACAACACGACCATGAAAACATACGCCGTCGAAAAAAACAAACGACACTTATTTCCATGCAGTGCATAGATTGAAAACGAATTTCTCTTGAGAACTGATTTTTGTGTTTAGTTTGTTGTCCTTCCCCCCGCACCTCTTATGATCACGGTTGTCTACGTACGAAAGAAGTTCTACACACACATGCTTTGCTGTTGTTGGGTGATTTCGTCAAATCTTTTAATCTAAAGGCAGCTAAAGCCTCCTGTGAACCACGTCACTTTCTCTGTGGTCACCCCCGCTGTAAATGCCTCTCCTCTCCCTGCCGCCCCCTGTGAAAACAGACGCCGCTCCGTGCAGCTCCGCTTTCTCTCCCCTCCCCTCTCATCATCACCCTCTCATCCCCTGCATCTTGGCCCAGTCATTGCTTCTCCCCCGCCTCCCCTTTCTGCCCAGCCTCTCCTCCCCCTTTCTTCCTGCTGCACATCTTTGAGTCATGCCGCTCTTCGTCCGTCTTGTCGAATTACGTCCAGGAATCTCACACTTTTCCCGGTAATCTTGTGCTGTGTCTGTCCTTTTGCACAATTTATTATTATTTTACTTATCCCGTGGTGCGCCAGGGGTGCAAAAAAATGAAATGTTTAATTAAACGATGAACATGGCAACAATTTGCAAGCGCAAGACAAGAATTTATCGCCACGCCCGGCGTGAAAACTAACACGTTGGGCGTACAATGGTGGGGTTTTTTTTTTTAGACGAAAAAAAAATGTAGACTTATTTTAAAACTTTCCATTCCACTCTCAAATCGTACAGAGAAGTGAAGTGGAGAGGGATCAGATAAACGTTTGTGGTTTTGCATTTTTGCAAAGCCCGTTGAGTGATATTTTTAGTCACACTTGATTAAGGATTTGGTATTCCCGCACTAAGTTACAGCGCAGCAGAGTCCACGACGTGGCCTGAAGTTGGAAATTTAGGGTTGTAGCGACGCACCCCATCGTCCATGAATACCGATTCTCTATGCTCACGATACATGCATCGAATCACGCAGGTCAGAATCCACGTATTTTTTTATACGCACGTGTCACATACTACAGTAAGTTCACGTGACCTCTGCAGCTGCTAGTGGCCGCTGTGTTTTATATAATTATTTTAAAAAAATGGCCAAGGGAGTGAATCCTTACACCACATCATATCAATGGTGTGAATCAATCTCCGCATCTTAAGCGTTATCCCCTGTATGGTTGGTGAGTTTTCTCCGGGTTTACCAGTTTCCTCCTACACGTAGCCAAACGCTCACAAGCAGCAGCATCGTCCATACACCCCAAATGTAGCAGGACCCTCCTGAAGGTGACACCTGAGACTCGGCGAGGCTGTCAGAGATTCCTTGCCAGGTGACCGCCGCCCACCTTTCAATAGACACAGACCCGTTGGACCAACCTTCCACATTCCTTAGCAGGGGGCCAGTCTCTCAAATAAGACAACCACTGTCAACTATCTACAAAGCGGTACACATTTTATCATCACCGGAAATTGGAGCTTTGCAACCTTACAATCGCACACGGAGTGTTTCTGGCAGCAGCCCCACCGGGGCGGTGAGTAAAGTATCTCCATTCCTCCCTCCGTTCAGCCATCCATCGTGTCAGCTCAGGGTTCAGAGGTCGAAGGTCAAATTACGTCTGCATATTCCCCCTTGATGTTCCTCCTGCTAATCTGGGTCCATCGCACCTCCGACTAGCACGGTTCGCTACATACCGTACGAAATAAGTTCAATATACGTACAGTAAAACCTTGGATTGCGAGCATAATTCGTTCCGGAAACGTGTTTGAAATCCAAAGCACTCGTATATCAAAGCACTCGTATATCAGTTGTGATCACGTGACGCTCGGCAGACAAAGCGTGTACGTACTACTCGTATTGCAAGACCCTCGCTCATTTATCAAATTTATATTTATTTAAAAAATGCTCATCCTGCAAAACACTCGCAGACCAAGTTACTCGCAATCCAAGGTTTTACTGTACATACATCCCTTGATGGCAACTCACCGCTACTGCCTCCACCAACTCCACCGGCACCACCGCCGCCACCACCGTGCCTCATCATTGTCTTCCGCCTCTCTTTCCAGACAAACGCACAAGGTGCACCAAAAAGTATATCGGAGAACGTAACTTATTGTTGGGGAGTCAGTGCTCGGTGTAGGTTCTCACACCGCGTCACCGGGGGAGAGAATGTCACCACACCCACGGGTTCGTCCTCCGCCACGCCGTTTCGCCGGTCTGCTCTGGCTCCTGCCGCCGTTGCCAATGCCGCTGTCAGATGCCGGAGAAACAGGTTCTCTGGTTTTTGTCTCGATGTCTTTTTTTCCCCTTCTTCCTTAAATAGCAACGTGAGCGGTCGCAACAGCAGAAGTGGTTGAGCCCACCCACCCAACTGTGCCCACCCGACCGTGCCCTGCCAGAGTTGTATAAACACGAGGGCTTGGGTCGAGACGGGGCAGATGCGGAAGGCACTACGGAGTTTTAATGCACGGTGCGTTTGACGTTCAAGCTTCTAAAGCGCTGCGCCCGAACGTCATCAGTGTTGGGCCCTCCACCGTGTGCATCTTGACCAGCGTCGGTGAAGTATGGTCAAACAACGGCCACGACAAGACGTAGCGTGGAGAGGCCGTCATCCAACGGTGGATTGACATAGGGGCTGTAATTTATTGTCTTTACGTGACGTCAAGCAGACCGGTGCTTTGTTTAAACTTGGTGAGAGCCCTTTTAGACTAAAAGTATTATTTTTCAGGGGATACCTGGATCGCTAAAGAAACAGCGCAATGTCAACATTAACAACATTTGTCTATCCACTGCTGGATGAAGGAATCCCTGTGCCATCACAATCCCACATGGTACAACAATAGCGCTGCAGTTGAAAGGGAATGCTCACCCCAATAACATCTGGTAAAGCAACATCAGTATTTTTTTTTTAAAACAAACTCGACTCTGCTGACAAGACCCAGACAATTGAAACTGTTCTGGAGTTTATTTGTTCAAAAAAATTCTGCTAATTAATATCAGCCTGGAAGACTGATACGCAAAAAATATACTTTATTTTGACGTGGAGATAACACAGTTCGCGTGGAAATCAAATTATTTACCTAATATTCAGGACACGGAGCGACACTTCGGCCAACGTCACGAGCAACAGGGCCATCCTGCAGAAAGAGTCTCAAGTCGTTCCTGAATCAATAAATGACGGGCTATTGTCGTTGATCGCCGTCAACATCGGCCGTGATCAATATCGGTAGAATAAAATGTGTTTTTACCGCCTTGAAGTGGGTGTCTTAATGGCACTCACTTTGTAAAAAATACTAAAAACATTTTTTTTTTAAAGAAAGTGCCCTCCGCATGCTTTCTCTGCGCTGCAGTTAAACTGTCGATGTGGTTTTACTCGGAACGGCTCTTATCTGTCAAGTCACGTGTGGCTTCATGGCCCATGGCGATTCTGTGGATGAACGATCTCACGATTTGGCAACGAGATTCGATTCGAGAACCGATTATTTCTCGTCTCCATTCTTGCCGCATATTTTAAATGCTTCCCAATTATGGATGTAACCATGAATGCATTCGTTAAACTAAACTATTTTATTTTACCAGGTAAGGCCCACTTTAGCTATATATCTCTTTTTCAGAAGCGACCTGGCCACAAATAAATAGCTCAACGAAATTGCATATTATGTGGAAATGTATAGCAGCCAAATACTCTAAACGCACGTTGATTCTAAATGTGGGGGCTGAAAACCGGAGGACACGGAGAAAAATTCAGACGGACACGGGGCGAACATGCAAACTCAGAATATACAGCAGGCGTCAGGTTCGGGATCGAACCCACGATTTCCTGTATACCAGGCGAGGTAGTTAACATCTCCTAGCCACCGCAGCTCTGTCCGTTTGTCTCTCCGTCTGTCTGTAACACAAAGGGGGGGGCGGCGGGGGGGGCATGATATCTGTTGTAAAGTTGGTCCCAAACGAATACAACGTGAGTGGAAAGTCAAGTCGCCGGTAGGGACACACATCCTATTGATTGGTTGATCAAAGTGTTTCCAAAGACCGGCGCAAAGATCTTAAGTTTGCACGTTTGCAAACAACTTTGTTTTCGTGACAGTTACCCGTTTGGTTTTCATTCTGCAAATGTTATATTTCTGAGGACAAGCGAATGCTCAGAGCGAGCATGATATGAATCCATGCATTTGCATTTTCTAGTTTCCTTTTTTTCTGTTTCAACTGGCCCCAATTCTGCTTCTTGCAGTAACCTACACCGTACCGAACTAATAAATTATAAGGTCGTATTCATTGCACACAAAGTGCTTGCCACAAATGAACCGCAATACCTTACTGATCTTGTCAAGGAACTCCGGTCATCCTCACAGCGTTTTTTGGCTGGCCATCAAACAAAGACGGTTGCTGCATCGCGCGCTTTCACATGCGCTTCTGAAGCCGTCTGGAACGCTCTTCCTTGCGATGTTAAGAAGCCACCGGAGCTATGCACTTTAGAATCTCGACTGTAAACTAATTTCTTTAGAACTGTTTAGTTGTTGTCACTCCGCACCTCCGATTAGCACGGTTGGCAAAGTACAGCACGAAAGAAGTTCAACGTACGTACGTACCACTTGGCACAGGATTTACATGAATAGCAAATGCTCCATTGCGACTCTCACGTTTGACGTGCATATCAATCGCGTTAAAAATAAAAATCGATTTCTAAACAACAATTAAATGTACCGTTCGCCTTTCGGCGTTGTTCTCTGGTCTGACACTGGTGATACCAGGCCCTAAAGAAGGCTGTCTTTTGTGTAGGCCAATCAGTTTCAAAGACAATGCATCATTTTCTGAGCCATGCTTGTTTGCAAGTTCACCACAAGTACGCAAAACGTTTCTATTTGGTGTTTGAACATTGTCACACCTGTTTTATTGCCAGAGAGGGTAAAATCTATTCTTATTTTTCTCATACTTTGATACTGGCAAAAAGGTCCCATTTTGTAGCTGCTCACCCCACGCTATAGATGCTCTGATAGTGCATTGTCTTTGTGCTGTTCGCCTTTTGGCGTTGTTCTCTCGTCTGAGACTCATGAGAGGCAAGGCCATACAGAAGGCTGCTTTCTCTGGTGTAGGCCAATCAGTTGCAGAGACAATATATTACATATATTGTGTTATCAGAGCCATGTTAGTTTGCATGGTTACCGCAAGTACCGTGCGTGGTTAATGCAGTACCTTGATTCCTTGCAAAAATGTTTCTCTTTGGTGTTTGAACATCTTAACATCTCTTGTTATAGTGCCAGAACGGTGTAAAGCCTATTCTTATTTTTTCATATGACGTTGAAATCGTCATTCTCGATAACCCTCGGCGCCTGAGGTTCTCCAATCGTTTTCTCTGCTTTGAAAACCCGGGGCGCTCGCTCGCTCGCTCGCATAAGTCACCCACGGGACGATCAGAAGTCGCCCAACGCTCGTGTTCATTACGCGTCTGCTCGACCGGCGCGGTGAAGTGTGCTCAACAGAGATGTTTTTATTTTTGTACGATTGTTAGCGCAGCAGCGGCCTCAATCACGTCGGGGGGGGGTGAGACTTTGGAGAGGCCTTGCATCGATATGATCGATGTAGTGTCGCGAAGAGGTGCCATTGCCCGAAACGACGACTCTTTGTATATTTTTCTTGACGAACGTGTTTCGGTTGTTGTTGTTATTTATGCTTGCGCACCAAGCACTTGTGCGTGCGTGCGTGCACACGTCCCGGCGAGCTTCGTAACGTGTGTTCACCTGGCACTTGAACGTTGCTGCCGATGCACGAAGCGTGTTGACACGCCGATGTTTGTCTTACGCGTGTCACTCCCTGCGTGTGTCATTGAGTGCGTGCCTCTTGTGTGTGTGTCAGTGTGGGGAGCGGTGGTGTAGCGGTTAGCGCTACACGGCGCTACGAACCCGGCAGAGGTGCGCGAGTTCGTTTCCCGCTCGCGGCCACTGACATCGGTGACGATTATATGAACTGAACCCGGGCCTCCCCTAGATACACTCAGCCTCAAATAAGTACCCAGTGCGATGTGTAAACATCGCCATTGGGGAGACAAAGGCGGCCGGGCGTGGCGCTGGCCACCCACCCCCTCGCGTGCCGTGCCGGCCTTCGTAGGTGCTCACTAACAGCACTTGCCCCAACAGTCTATGCAGGCTACACGGGGGACCTTGGTGTTTGTATCATTGTGTGTGTGTGTGCGCCTGCGGGGTGGCACAGGGGATGGCGCGCTGCACTTTGAACTTGGAGACACGAGTTCAATCCTTAGGCCATAACTTTCATATTTTTCTCACCTTGCTTGATTAAATAACCCCAGTGGTGTCACACGTACTCGGACAAAGGTACTTTTATTAATCCACTCTGGGATGACGATGATGCATTTAGCTGCACGTACGTGTGCAACCAATGACTTACTCCACATATAATCCATGATATTTAAAGCTACGTGGTAATTACCTTTGAAGTGACACCCGGTCCGTATTATTTTTGAGGATTTCAAAATGTTTCACTCGGCTCGCCGCATTTGTGTAACTGCCCGAAAGTTTCGCTTCACCTTGGGTGCGAGCGTGGTTTGTGTTCACGTGTGCGTCTGTGCATGCTCGCTCGCCCCTCTCGCCCGTGTGTTTGTGTCGCTCACTCACGCACGTTAGCTGTAGTGCAGAGGTCAGCGCACTGTGCTTTTGTAACCCGGTGACCCGATTTCGGTTCCCGCTCACGGCCAATAGCAGTGCGGAGCATTTGAGCCAGTCGTGGGGCCTCCTCTCCTCGGTACACTCGGCTTTGAATGAGTAGCTGAAGAGGGGGTCGGCGACCGAAATAACAAGAAGAGCCATTTTTTTTTCGGATTCGGTGAAAAACTCCACATTTCAAGAGCCGCCAATGCACGCTCTCATATACGTACGTACGCGCGTGCGTACCTTACGTCACGAAGCAGCCCGTAAAGAGCCGTATGCGGCTCCGGAGCGGCAGGTTGCCGACCGCTGGAGTTTGCTGGTGCCGTGTGTGTACAAACATCTGGATTTCAAACTCATTCCTTTAGAACGAATTTTTGTGTTTAGTTTGTTGTCCTTCCCCCGTACCTGCGTACGGCACGAAAGAAGTTCGACAGCGTACGTACACACAGCACTGGTGAGACAAAGACGTTCCGGGTCGTGGTGCTGGCCACACGCGGCCTCGTGCGTCGTGCCGGCCTTCATAGCTGATGCTCGTTAGCCGCACTTGCCCCAACAGGTCTGCATGTCTATATGGGGGATCTTTGTCTTTGGTGGCGCAGGGACACGGCGCTCCCGATGGACGTGGCTCGCCAGCGCGAGATGAAGTGGCTGGACATGCTGCAGCACTGGGACAGGTGGATGCCCAAGCGATACCAGAAGGTGAGTGAGCAGAGAGGCCGGGCGGCTGGGTTTGCCTTGGGGTTAGGGTTAAAGTTCACATTGGGGTTAAAGGTTTTGGTTGCAGCTATGGTTAAGGTTTAAGCTACGGTTAGTTTTTGGTTAAGGGTCGGGGTTAAGGTTATATGTTTTTGTTGGAGTTAGGTCCACGGTTTAAGGTACAATTAGTGTGAGAGTAAGCGTTAAGACGAGGGATAGGTTTTAGCATAGAGCTAGGGGCTAGATATCATGTTATAATTTGGGATAATGTTAAAACTTCAGTTAACATATAAGCATTATATTTAATTACAGTTAGTGTTGAAGTAATAGTTATGGTAAGGTTCATGGATAGAGCTAAGGTCACGGGGTTAAGGTTTAAGCTACGGCCAGTGTTCAGGGTCGAGTTGGCTGTTTTAGGCACTTGGGTTACAGTTCGGCTGGGCCACCAAAAAGGTTTTTGGAGGCCCGGGGCAAAATGCCTGATGAGGCCTCCTCTTCCTCCTCAAGTGCCCCACCTGAAAACTGCTCCCCACCTCCCCGCCCCCCTCCCCCCAACCACCTTCTCAACGGCCCTGTGGTTTTGTCTATGGTTAAGGGTACAGTTCGTGTTTAGGTTGAAGTTTGTTCTACCTGTTAAGAAGCTTTGGTTACAGTTATGGTTGGATTTAAGTTACCATTACGGCTAGAGTTGGGACAAGGGGATAGGTTTTTAGGTTTACGCTAAGGCTAGACCTGAACGTTGGGGGTTGAATTTATTGGTTTGGGTTGGTAAGGGTAAGGTTAAGGTTTAGATCCCAATATCATGCTTGAGATCGAGTGATGATAAGGGATAGGTTTGCGGTTAGAGCTCGGGCTAGAATTAGCGTGAGGGCTTTAAGGTGAGGGCCAGTTTTAAGTTGACATCCGAAAGAAAGCTACCAAATTCCTGGGAGGCTCAACCGGGACACATCTTCACCGTGTAGTCCCTCCGTCCGTCTTCGCCGCCCACTTTTGCATCGCCACGCCCGCTCAACCGGTGACACCGGCACGAGGCTTCTGAGAGCCGGAATACCGCCGGGACTGTCCCGGCCACGGCAGGATGCTCTGGGTCACTTTGGCTACGCGATCTTTTAGGTTTGAGGGTCGTGGACCTCGACTTTTGAAGGGATGGAAGTTTGGGTTGAGTGGGCCGAGTGGGAAGGCCCGGGGGGCGGGGGGCGGGGGGGAGTTCACGAAGGCGTGAAACCGGTCGGGCGAGCACCGGGAAAGAAAGTAACTCGCTGGAAAACAGACGAGACCAGCGGCTGTGAGGCTGCGTGGAGGTGCTCGTGCGTGCGTGCATATACAGTGCGCGTGTTCACATACACCGCGAGCTCACATACCTGACCTCAAATAGGGCATTGTCTCTTTTAGAGGCCCGAGGAAATACACTCGGAGGAGCGAAAGCTCCGCTTGTTTGTTTGTTTGTTTTTCACACGGTCGGTCAGTCCGGGAGGAAGTCTCAGGACCCGGCAGCGTTCCAGCAGAGAGAAAGAGAGAGCTGTGCTGGTGATAACGATGCCTTTTATTGACCACGAGGGCACCAGTTGGCGCACTGCGCTGTGACCCAGTGCGACCCGAGGTCAATTTCCGGCCACGGCCAACATCGGCGGCGAGTCATACCGGAATCGGTCTGACCATCCCGAACCCCCCCACAAACCCCCCACCACCTCCAACCCACCGCCCCCCTTCATCATCTTGCACCGACCAGCGTGGTGAAGTATGGCCAAACGGCTCACGGCATGGGCATGACACGTGGGTAAATAATTATTGCTATTATTATGATGATGATGTTCCCAGCAAAGTGTCAACACTTTTTCAGAGTGGGGTTTCTGCTACATTGGGATGTTTTAGCCATATCCAATTCACGACTATTTGGCTTTATATTATTAAAGGAAACTGCAGGAGCTGGAGAGAAAACCCACTTTGCGTACAAGGAAGTTGGGGATGGAGTGGGGTGTGGCAACACTCGATGTTCCACACAGATAGATTCAAGAATCCACTGTTGTGCCGCCCATCTCGTCGCCACCTCGCAGCCCAAGCCTACAACAGCTGGTATTCAAAAGCGACCCCCCCCCCCACCAAGTAACTAACCAGGCCCGAGCTTGCTTCACATCCGAGATTTAGCAAGGTCGGGGGCATTCAGGGTGATTTGGTCACAGTAATAATCCAGGACTGCCAGTGTATAGTTAAGCACACATATAAGTAGAAATCCATTCTGTGCCTCCACATGTGAATAATACATTTGTTTTAGTCCGTCGGTCTACTGGCTTTTCCAGACCAATACTATCCAGCAGCATTTGTTTAAGCAAGCAAACTCTGTAAACGGGTGTATAGTTGGTCAATGGTCTCGGCTCGGGCACATTATAGAAGCTATATGAAGCCAAGTTGCATCGTAATAATGCGAGTGCTGTTAAGGAACTTTATTTTGTGGTTAATTGACTTTTCTGACGTTTGGTTCTGGGCGTTCCTGTGACGGTTGACATGGGGCGCTCGCTGCACCGAAACATTCCACCGCGGGTGCCACCACCCCCCCTCCACCCGCCAACCGTCCCCCGCCCTCCGGCACGTGCGGCCACAGATATCCATGGCACGGCGGAGCCCGTGGTTCAAAAATATTCCGCTGGAAAATGTACACTCCCACGCGGAAAAAAAAAAACACGGGGGCGATGCGAAACACCACCGCTGCGGCTGCGACATTTTGACGGAATATTTTTCCCGGTCACATCTCATGGACGGCGCGTGGCGTGCGCGCGCTGGTAGAGGAACACGGACAAAAAGGGGACACAGGAGGGGTGGCCGCGGCGACTCCGAGGTTGCCATGACCGTGCCCAAAGACACCGAGCCAACGCCCGCGGAGATCCCGGGTTTAAAACATTTTGGTTTTAACCGTCCGTGATGGAAAAAAAACGGGTTCTCACGTATAGGCGGGGAGTTGGTTTTGCTGCCGGTCTCAAGCCCTGGCAAACAACGTTTGCATTAGGGAGGCTTCAAACTCGGTTACATGCAGTGATTCATTGCCAGCCCTAAGAATGAAAAATATTTCGCGTGCACTGGACAGTTACATTCTTTACAGGGCGCTGTCAGGTGTTGCCGCCGTGTGTGGATGAAGTCGCCGATGTTGATGCGAGTGCCGCGAGTAGTTCTGTGACGTCGTCTTCAGGGGGGCTATTTCTTCTGACACAAAGGTGGTGGTGGTGGGTGCGGCGAGCTGCGAGAGCTGCGAATGGAAACGTCGTCTTCCTGTGACGTGACGTGACCTTGATAGGGCAAATTGAATCGGGGGGAGGGGGGGGGTAGGGGAGAAAAGGCAATATCAGCTGCAAATAGCCATAGGTAAAAAATAATGAGTACACTAAAGGCACAAACAAAGCACAGAGGTGCAGCATCCTGACAACCCCCTCTGCTCTCTGTCCCCCTGGCGCCGCGTGCTTCGTACGACACGTTGAGTAAAGTAGCCCCTCGCGCTTCACGTTTACGAGATAAACGTCTTCGTCGCACTCAGGACGTTTCGCGTGTAGGCGTAGCCACGCGTCTGGCTGCCGCCTACGCTTGTGGGTTTATTTTTTTCCTCCTTTTTTTTTTCTTTTGAGCGCCGCCGTGACATCACGACGGTGCCACCAGACCTGCCGGACGGGATAACCCAACGGCAAAAGAACCGCGCGGCCCCCCCCGCCACTGTACGGGCGACTGAATTATAAAATAAAATATATATACGCACGTCACGGTCCGATACCGGGGCGATTTAGGCCACGGGGGAACCGGGCGCCTCTCGCGCGACGCTGAGGCCGCGCACGAGCCGGTCCCCGGCGAGGCCCGTGAGCCGCCACTCGACGCACGTCGCACGCAAGGACGAGAATGATCGCCCTCGGCCCCCCGGCCCTGTTTGGTCACGTGTCGCGACTTCGTCTGGGGGAAACCACCTGTGCCGTGTGGGCTCCACGTTGCCTCGGCTCGGATGTGCCTGGATACCGATCCGAACCACTGATCCGGCAAAAACCTCTGGTCCTGAAGAAAAGGGGGCCTGGTGCTCCCGTGGAATTGACGGCAACACACTCACCGTTTGCGAGCGAGCGCCGAGCGAGCGTTTCAGGGATGCGCAAAACAATAAATCCTTTTTCAGGACGGCTCGCAGCACCGCTGGAAGGAACTGATTAATTTAAATAAAATAAAAAACACACACCTCTGCTCGACCATTAAACACGTGGTGGAAGGTGACAGAGGTCAGCCTCGTGTCTCGGTTTACGAAGCTGTGAGGCACGTGCCTCAAGGTTATGATTGCACAAGGGGGCAATTTTGGGACGGTTGTGCACACACGAGCGGCGCAACCTGCGCCGAGCGACTCCGGACACTTGAACGGAGGAGTTCCATCGAGGCAACAAAATAACGCGGCACGCCAACCATTGCCGCTGATGGTTGCCCCAATATTATGCTCTCGTATCGAGGCCTAAGGGATGCGAGCGGGGGGTGGGGGGGGGGTCGGTAGGACGGCGTGCCAGGCAGACAGAGGCTGCTTGTTGGCAGCAGAAGAAGATCCTGGCACACGTGCTCAGAAGGAGGAGAAGAGCTCCGACTCCTCGCATCCTCGCGTTGTTCCCAGCACATGTTGCGGCTTAACGGTAAC
Source organism: Petromyzon marinus (assembly GCF_048934315.1). Lineage (NCBI taxonomy): Eukaryota > Metazoa > Chordata > Hyperoartia > Petromyzontiformes > Petromyzontidae > Petromyzon > Petromyzon marinus. The sequence continues at coordinate 19,248,515 of NC_133671.1, forward strand.
GCGAACCGGGCGCGAAGCTTATGGGAAACACCTGCCTCCGTTAATCCCGTCAACAGGGCTCTCCCAGCTGCCTGGCCAGCCCGGTCTTTCCCCCACCCACCTCCCCTCACGACCACCTGGCGAAGTCCCCGGGAGTTCTCACTGTGCTCAGTTCCCGGCAGAAATGCCGACAGATTGGAGAGACGAGAGAACGAAAGCCCGACGAGCCAACTTGCGCTTTCACCATCGACCCGAACCCCGCCTGGGCGAGCCGGTTCCGTCCGACATTTCCGCGCCACGAGATGTCCTCGTGAAATTCGATGTCGGGTGGCGGGCGGGCGGGCGGGCGCGGGAGGGCGGCACGCGCCCCAAACGGCGCGGAGCGGCAGCCGCAGCGGCGGCGACGAGGCTGCGACGTCAACGTTACGGCGTCCCGACTGGCACGCGACCCTACCTCCCTCCCGAGCGCACGTTCCCATTCCTTGCTCTCCACAACCGCTGTCAGTTTGCTGCAGCCAGGAGGCAGGCCACCCCACCCCCCCCCCCCCCCCCCGTGATCTCCTCATCCATCTCCTCCCGCCAAGGTCAAGAGGTCGTCGTGGAAAAATGCCGCCGATGCCAACCGCACCTAGCTAGCGCCGACTAAAGTCGGCGTGTGACCTCCGAGGTCTCCCCTTACAGTGTCCCGCCATCGGGCCTCAGGTATTCGCCCTTGTGGTCAGAGACCTCCTGGGGTGCCACTCCAACGCTCGTCTCGACACCCCTTGCACTCCTCCACGCTGCACACAGATCCCCACGCCCGTTGAAGCCGTCGCGCGAAATCTTCCTTCCGCCGGCCGCCTCTCCGATGGCACGGGGGGGTTTTTCACTGCTCTGCAAGAGTTACGATTTGAATGCCTGGAATACTCTCCTGGCACGTTCCACAGCAACCCCCCGTCGGTTAACGCGGCAGTAGTCGATGCGTTCGTGAAAAGTGCCGCGTGAACACAAAAACCGCGTGAAGCGAGGGATCGCTGTCTTACTGAAGCGCATCTGCACGGGACAGAGTTCTGAGATGGGGGAACCCCGCCGCGTGCTGGAGCATTCCGTGTACTGGACCGCTGTACCGCTCAGCCGAGCAGCTCAAGCAAATAGTTCGTCGTCGACCGCGCAGACACCGCGCTGTGACGACGCGTGTACCGCGTTGTGTGAAAAGTGTTCCCGAACAGAAGAGAACCGCCTCATCAAGAAAACGCGTCGCAGTGCAAACACGCGTGTTGCCTGCACGTGGAGTATGTATGTTGAGCTTCTTTGGCAACCTTGCTAATCGGAGGTGCGGGTGTTCGTGTGCTTACCCCTCCTCACAACAGGCCTCCCCGATGAATCGCGACGAGCGTTGTGCACGACGTGCGTTTGATCGCGCGCCCCGTCGCCGTTTGCGCGCCTCACCGCGTGCGTCTCACGCGTTCGTCTCGCGCGCAGGTGAAACTCCGCTGTCGCAAGGGGATCCCTCCGTCGCTGCGTGCGAGGGCCTGGCAGTACCTCTCCGGCGGGCGCGCGCGCCTGGCGCTCAACAAGGGAAAGTTTGATGTACGTTGCACGCACACGAGCACATTGACCGAGATCTCCCGCACTCTGGGAGAATGGGCCGTTAGCGAGCACCTGTTAAGGGCGGCACTGCGCACAAGGTGGCGACGCCGCCAGCACCGTGCCTGGCCGCCTTTGTCTTCCCAGTGCCCGTGGTTACGCACCGCACCAAGTACTACATTTAAGGCTGGCTCGACCTAGGGGAGGCCCACTGCCAGCTCATACATTCACCACCGATGTTGGCCGCGGCCAGGAATCAAACGCGGGTCGCTAGGTTCGTAGGGCAATGCACCGAACGCTACGCTACCACTCGCCACACCCACGCACAACAACCATTCGCCTCTCTCTCCAACGCATGCGCTACCCTCTACCCAACACCCCCCGTCCCCCCCCCCCTCGCTGTCCACGCAGGAGCTGGACCAGCAGGACGCTGACCCCAAGTGGGTGGACACGATCGAGAAGGACCTGCACCGCCAGTTCCCCTTCCACGAGATGTTCGCCGCCAGGGGCGGTCACGGGTGAGTCTGACGCAAGCGTGAAAGGCAGCGGCAATGAGCGGCAACGCACGCGAGCAGAACAAATAAAACGGGGGATCGACGGCGCGCGCGGAGGTGGGGCAATGCCGAGCCCTTCGCGTTGCGATCGTTATGCCCGGCAAGCGGGTGTCATCGACGCCTTCGCTTCACCCCGGTTTCTCGCCGCCGATGTCACCCGCTCGCAGCCGATGTCAACAGCGAGCGGGTGGCACGGGGCAGCGTGATGGGTAAATTAAAATGTCTACACGCTGGCGGCAGTGGCGGCGCTCGGGGCGTTGCGCTTCACGTGCAACACGCGGCAATGCGCCGGTCGCACCGCAGTTGAACTGCAGTGAACCCCCCGCGCGTGAAAAGGGGCCCCCCCCCTCCTTCGGCGAGATGAAGTGGCGCGAGCGATCCAGATCCACCGCTTGTGTTGCTGGCGCTGGACATTCACCGCCGTCGATGATTAACTCTGGTGGTCAATGATTCCACAGCACGGATCGAAGGGGGCCCGTGAGCACAGTGTGTGTGTGCGTGTGCAGCAGGTGTGGAGCTGGCCATTAACAGCACTTTCCCCAGTAGCCTGTATAGGCTACCTGAGAAATATTTGTCTTTGTATGCGTGCGGTGGTGCAGTAATTAGGACACTTCTCAAAAATACCCACCGGACCTGGGTTTGATTCCCAGCCACGGCTAACATCGTTGCGCATGGTAAAATCTGAACTGGTTCTGCGCCTATCCCCGGTTCGACTCGGCCTTAAATGAGCTGGCGTCCACAGCGCGTAAACACACGAGCACTCGGGAGACAAAGGCGGCTGGGGCGCATTGCTCGTCGCCACACAGCGACCCCTCTTGCACGAACAGCACTTGCCCCCCGACCTCGCCTGCAAAGTAACGACCTTTGCGAACGTCACCTCTTAAAAATAAAACAAAGGGCCCCACGCGAGTATGAAGTCCCCGCGGTGGAATCCCGCTCGTAAAAAAAAACACGCGAAAGTTCTTGCCCCCCTGAGTGACTGTGACAACGCGGCTCGCGAAAGAGTCCGACCGCGGTGCGTGGCAGAGGTGGCGGCGATAAAAAATAAAAAAAAAACACACAGACGAAGCGGCCGTTCCAGCGAGCTGCGGCACACGCTGAACCCCCCCCACCGCGCCCCCCCGCTCTCGGTCGGCCACCCGAGCGAGCCGCCGGCGTTTTCCCGATCGCGTTTTTTTCGATCAATTACGAGCTCGCTGCCGAGCACACCGCGTGGGCTCGGCCAGCGTGATGGAGTGACGCGACGGTCGATCGTCTGTGGTGACCCGCGTCACACTCTTTGTGACCCAGGTTCAGCAAAAATGAAACTTGAGACAGTTCTGATAAAAGCAACACACGCTTGCATTACACCGGTGGGTGGAGAAGGCAAAAAGGGCAACTTCTCATACAAGCACGCTCATTCGCAATATATAAGCACAGCTGGCCCTGGCTCCCAAGTGGTGTGCTTATATCCAGCTCCTACCACTGGGTCGCGATGACCGATGCCGGCGATGATAATTACGTGTGGCCCTCTGACGTTCCTGCGACGACGAAGGGCAAGGATGACGGTGGTGGTGATGATGGTGACGGTTAGAGCCACGGCCACCCCGCGTGACAATGGCAATGGTCATGTCGTGACAATGGCTCGATGGTATTTTCTTTTTAATTGAACAGTCGTCCCGCCCCGGCTAACGAGGCTCAAAAGTCGAAAACCCAGTCCCCCAGGGGTTTCTCTGGTGAAACAGATGTCGCCTGACAGCAACATGAAAACGACACTCCCGCTGTGTGTCGTATCTAAATACAAACGCATCTCAAGACAATGCTCAAGAGGGCCCATGAGCTGGTAAACTATTTTTAATTTTACCAGGTAAGGTCCACTGAGCTGTGTAGCTCTTTTTCAGAAACGAACCTGGCCATAAATGACAGCTCAACGAAAGTGGCTTATCATCACGCTGGAAATGTGTCGCAAATAAATACTCTAAACGTGCGATGTCGATTCTAAATGTGGAGGGATACACCGTAGGACCCAGAGAACATTCCACGCAACCACGGGGAGAGACGCAAACTCAAAATATACAGCAAGCGTCAGGGTCGGGATCAAACCCACGACCTCCTGTAGACCCGGCGAGGTAGTTAACATCTCCTAGCCACCGTGATGATGATGAGAGAGAGACATGCAAACTCAAAATATACAGCAGCATGCGTCAGGGTCGGGATCAAACCCACGACCTCCTGTAGACCCGGCGAGGTAGTTAACATCTCCTAGCCACCGTGATGATGATGAGAGACACGCAAACTCCAAATATACAGCAGCAGGCGTCAGGGTCGGGATCAAACCCACGACCTCCTGTATACCAGGCGAGGTAGTTAACATCTCCTAGCCACCGTAGCGCCCCTTCACAAATGATATTAAAAAACGATTGTGTTGAAAGAGCCCCTTGCCTTTTTATCTAGCATAGCTTTTATATGCTTCATAAAACCGAATTTGCGGTTGTATGACTGCAATGCTTAATATTTGGGGAGGGGGGGGGGATGGGTGGTGCAGTGGTAACACTCGCGCCTTTCCAGCAAGTAGAACCTGAGTTCCATTCCCCACTCGGGCCCCTTTTACTTTCTGTGCGGAGTTTTGTGTGTTCTCTCTGTTCTTCATGGGTTTCTTTCGGATTTGCTGGTTTTCTCCCATCATGGTTGTTGGCCAAACATCCCAATGTTGCAGGACCCTGATAAAAAAAAAAAATCAAGCGTATCTGGACTCGGTGGGGCTTTCCTCGTTAAAGAAGTAATTATCGTTATTATAACGACGATGATGAAAATGTGGGCGACTTTGATGATGACGACGACGATGATGAAAACAATGCAGTAATGGTGATGCCATGACGATGACGATAACGACAATGATGATGATGACGATGACGAGTGCAGGCAGCAGGACCTGTTCCGCGTGCTCAAGGCCTACACCGTGTACTGCCCCGAGGAGGGCTACTGCCAGGCCCAGGCACCCGTCGCCGCTGTGCTGCTCATGCACATGCCCGCCGAGGTCAGCACACGCACCCGGACCAACAACCAAACAAAAGGCGACCACCCCAACAACAACAGCAACCACCTCAACAATGACAAACACCCAAACAACAACAAGTACCCGAACAACGACAACAAGCACCCGAACCATAATTTTGTGGCAGACACGGCGGTGGCAGTCTTTGGCAAGTGGTATTTTAATATAATAATCATAATAATAGCACGATCAGAGAGAGGGCTCTGTGATGATAATGATGCCGTCGACGATAATACGAATGGCGATGGTTTTTGTGTGTTTTCCCGCAGCAAGCGTTCTGGTGCTTTGTTCAGATCTGTGAGAAATATCTTCCTGGATACTACAGTCCTGGCCTGGTGAGTAGCTCAATCCAACAACAACAACAACAAAATCTCATCGAGTGAAATAATGAAATAGAAAATGATGGAGGCAGAGTGGAGCGGTGGTGTAATGCGGTGTGTGCCTCCACAGCAAGAACGGCCTGGGTTGAATTCCCGGTAATGGGTGCCTTTCTGTGTGTGGAGTGTGTATGTTTCTCCCCATCTGTTCTGCGTTGGGTTTCCACCCAGTTTCCTCCCATAAGCTAAAGACAAACACCGCAATGGGTATTGGCCCTTCGTCCCATTTTTTGGAAGAAGAAGAAGAAGAAGAAGAGGAAGAGGAAGAAGAAGTTACCTGCAAATTACTTCACAGGGGAAAGGAAAAAAACAGATTCGGCAACTTCGAAAAACTGCACGTCCCACGAGGTTTGATACTCGGCAAGACTTTCCTGGGTAAACTAGCGTAGTGATAATAATAATGATAACATCAGAATAAATGCTACCAACCAAGTCGGGCTCAAAATATTTTTTGAGTGCAACTCAAAGCAGAGTCTCCAGGCTCTCAGGATTTCTGTGCGTTAGGATGTTTGGCGAATCCCTTATTAATGGGTGTTTTTTTTTCGTGCGGACGAACCGACGGAAACTGGAACGCCCAGAAATAAACCGATGAGTGTGAAGGGGAGGACACTCGGTGATCGACACAGATGGGGGTCTGGAAGCTGCTCGCTTGTTACTTCCATCTGCTGGCCACCCAGCGTATCACAATTCTGCGTGATCCACCAACCCCCCCCACCCCCCCGGCCTCCACCGTGCTTGGGTGGGGTGGTGGGTCGGTGGGGCTCGGGAGCAGTGAGATGTATGTATGTTGAACTTCTTTTGCTAATTGCAGATGTGGGGAAGGGACCGCAAACTAAACACAAAAAGCAGTTCTAAAGAAATGAGTTTCAATCTAGATGATTTAAAAGTGCATAAGCTCCAGTGGCTTCCTAATATCGGAAGGAAGAGCGTTCCAGACGGCCGGTGGGGAGATGGGAAGTTGGGGCGGTGTGGAGCAGGAGCGGTGAGATAGTGGGGAGGTGGGAGCGGTGAGGAGGTGGGTAGATGGGGAGGTAGGAGCAGTGAGGAGGTGGGTAGATGGGGAGTTGGGAGCGGTGGGGAGGTAGGAGCGGTATGGCGGTGGGGGTTGTGTGGCGGCGGTGGCGCGGTGCGGGCGCGTGTGAATGAGCGCCTGGCGACTCCCGCAACAACGTGACCGCCCGTGTGTTGGTCGTCGCGTCGGCAGGAGGGCGTGCAGCTGGACGGGGAGACGCTGTCGGCGGTGCTGAAGAAGACGTGCGCCCTGGCGTACCGCCACCTCAAGAAGCACAAGGTGGACCCCATCCTCTACATGACCGAGTGGTTCATGTGCGTCTTCTCCCGCACGCTGCCCTGGGCCTCCGTGCTCCGAGTCTGGGACATCTTCTTCTGCGAGGGTGAGGGCCTCCTCACAACCCCGCCGCCGCCGCCGCCTTCACTGTTACGACCGCCACTACGGCTACTGTCGCGAGCACCACCGCCATCGCTACCATCACAATACTGTTATGATTGCTGCCACCGCCACTACAATTACCGTCGACACCACCACCATCGTCACCACCACCGCCACCACAATTATTATCACCAATATTGCCACCAACGCCACGACAGCCACCGTCATCGCGGCTACCACAATCACCGCTGCCACGTTCACCGCCACCACCACTACCACCACAATCGCCACCTCCACTGCCAGCACTTGCTTGCTTTGTGACGAAGCTATTTCCACTATATTTATAAATGTATTATACAAGACGAAAGATACCAAAGCCGTAGCATGAACATCGAATGAAATGGAAATGATTCCTGGAAATGCTAGGCCCGAGGATGGAAAATAAAACCATCTCAAAGTTCATCAGGTCACGTTTTTGGACGGAAGGATGTGTGCTCTATTCTCCCCCCCTGCCCCGTGTAACGAACTGCACTTGAACATTGCGCGAGCGGCCTGCTCTCACCACCTGGCCAGAGTGTGGTTGTAAGCAGCGGGTCCCGGGCACACCATCGTCGCTATGGTTCCGAGTTGTTCAGCTCGAGGGGAAAGGCGTTCCAACGAGCTTCCAAATGATGCGTTCATCGTCATCGATGCCTCGACGCCTCGGGGTTGCAGCGATGAGAGCGCAGCGGGTAGCTCGCTGTGATAAGAATCCGGCGACGTGAGTTTAATTTCTGGCACACAGCTAACATCAGTGGCGAGCGATATCTAAATCGGTCTTGGGCACGCCGCTCCCCCCCCCCTCCCCCGTTCACCAACTCGCACTGACCAGCGTAGTGAAGTATGGTCAAACAACATCCCATAACTGACATGGCATGGGGAGGCCTGTATCCTGCAGTGGTTTGACAAAGGGCTTTAAATGATGATGATTATTTTAAATGTAATTAGTTTAGAAATAATTTATGTTTTTCAATTCGTATATACATATTTGCCATACTGGGGTTACTTGATCACTGTAGGAACTTGTGGCCCCTCCTTTCAGCACAAAGTTGGAAGAGAGGATTGATCCTTGAATTGTTTGATTGTTGAACTTCTTTCACACTGTACGTAGCCAATCGTGCTAATCGGAGGAATTTAATGCATTGATGACTCGTTGAATACATTACAGCAACATTCACTCAGAAATGATTCTGGCGATCCACACCGATGGATATTTCTGGTTAACATTGCAGGCCACTGGTACTGATTTTTTTTATTAACCATAACTGGCCGTTTAATTGCAGAGGGTGAGAGAAATTCCTTCTGAAATTCCACGTTAATTAAAAAGGTCGTGAAAAAAAAACCAGCTCTCAGCAGCGGCACCGCCAAGTGCTCGCCCACAACTAAAATATTGTTCAGAAAATGGCTGCGAAAAATTGGCCCGGCGTCGCCGGGGAAAAAGAACGCCGCCACCTCGTGCCACCGTCGCTGCTGCAACCTCCACTCCTCTCCCCCACCCTGCCCCCCCTCCCACCCTGCCCACCCTGCCCCCCCGCCCCACCACTGCCCCCCCCCCTCCCACACGACCCAAGTCCCAGCAGCCCTCAGCAGGCAGCGGCGTTCACGCATCGGCAGAAACCGAACACGTCCACTCCATCTTTATTATATATTTTTTCTCGCGTCAACACAAAACCTAAAAAAAAAGCTATTTACTTAATCGGCGTGGAGTGCGACTCCAGGGGACTCGAGGGGAATGCACACTTCGTGCAATTACGGGGAGATTGCATCTCCCGCGAGCTAGCGAACGAACAAGCGAGTGAGTGAGCTCGCTCCGGTAGAGCGGCCGGGCGGGCAGGCTGGCCACTGGCAGCAGCCCTAATTGTTCCGTAAACCTCCACGGGTAGGGGAGCTGTGCCAACCCCCGCCAAGTGTTCCGTTTGTACCCCGACCCAGATGCCTGAGACGTATCGAGAAACTTCCTCGGGGGAGGGAGACAATTTTAATGGTCTGAAGAGGAAGGGGGGGGGGAGGGAAGATTCCCCCCACCCCCCTCCTCTTTGATCTGCCACTGCTTGCCGGTGGTAGCGCTGCTGGGTTGCTGATGAGTGCTGATGGTGCTGATGGTGATTATACCCTTGGTGCTGTCGACGAAGATGCTGGTTCTGATGGTGCAGCTGCTGTTGTGGATCATAGTGTCTTTGCTGCTGATGCTGCTGCTGCGGTTGCTGGTGGTGATGTCATTAGAATAACCTTCAATCGAGGAATAATATTGTATTTCAAGCAAACTATAAAAAAATGTATATCTTCCGTCGCTCAGCTCAGCCTAACATGGAGTATTCATGTTCTCGTGAACACGAGCCACTCGGTTCAAATAATAACGGCGGCACTGCCCTTTATTTAACCGTGGTGATGATGTCACCTTTATTCTATTTAAGACCGGAAGCAAGGAAGACACCTTCACAATTGTGGCACATTCGCCCAATGTAGACGGTTGTAATCTCTGGCGAAACGTCGCACGCCAAATTGTAAATGTTGTGGGTTTACTCTCCAACACACCGGTGTGCTGAAGTCCTAACAATAATTGGCACGTTTTATTTACGTGACAAACATCACTAATTGGCTGTATCGGGTGGTGGCGGGATTAACGACGCATTTATATTTACGTGATCTAACCCAAAATAAACCTTTATTACAAATAATATCGGTCGCGAAAGCCTACTTACGCTTTAAACCGTCGGCCCACTCTCGTCTTGCCAGGCGTGAAGGTGGTGTTCCGCGTTGCCATCTCCCTCCTGCGCAACACCATCGGCAGCTCGGACAAACTGCGCGATTGCCAGGGCCTCTACGAGACGATGGAGAAGCTGCGCAACATCCCCGCTGAGTACATGCACGAGGACAGGCTCATGCACGAGGTGACCACGCCATCCCACAAAACGAAACTAAACTGTTAAACTAACGATTTGTTTTTTTTACTTACCAGGTAAGGCCGACTGAGCTGCTTCGCAATTTTTTTCAGAAGCGACCTGGCCATCACAAACGATAGCCCAACGAAGCGGCTTGTCGTGTGGAAATGTATAGCAGCAGCAGCCAAATACTCTGAAACGCGCGACGTTGTTGATTCTAGATGTGGAGGGAAAAACCGGAGGACCCGGAGAAAAATTCACGTGACCATGGGGGAGAGACAACGTGCAAACTCCAAATGTACAGCAGCAGGCGTCAGGCTGGGGGGATTGAACGCACGACCTCTTGTAAACCAGGCAAAGGAGTTAACATCTCACTGCCGTGGCAAGCCATGGATCAGTACGGATCTTGGAACGCTTCAAACATGCGTTTTGCCCCCCTCGTAAGTCATTAATTGGCGATAATTGTGACGGTACAGCGCGCGTACCAGGCTCACAGGAAACGGTACGTCGGTAGGCCGCGATGGGACAATGGGTCTCGCATAGCGGATCTGCCCGGGCAAGGCGCGGGGGCTACCATTTTTGTCCATTACCCCACATCAATGAGAAATAGATGATTTTGACTAACGACTGACGTTTCACGTTTGGCATGCCATGTTACAACGCTCCATAAATTCTCATTGTTATGAATATCAACACTTTGGTCAATCCGGCTGTATTTCTACAGGGTGCATCCCTAACAGCAACACAGCTTTAGCCTAAAGTTGAGTCTGCATGAGATCATCTTCACGATCCCCCCCCCATCCTCCATTTGAGACGGACGAACATACGGCCAGAGCCAGCGCATGATTAATAACTAAGATTTATAAGGCGCCCTTAAACAGCGAATCTCAGAGCGAGTGCCGTGCATGTAAAGGAGGATTATAAGTGAAAAGTAACGGGGGGAGAGAAAACGACTTGAGGGACTAGATCGGGAACTCGAGAGAGAGAAGGCCGTTTTCAACAGGTAGTTGGTGACTTCATCCGAGACTTTTAGAAGTTTGCATCGACTGCGAGTTCATGACCTCCAAGGTGGGACAGGGGAATCCCAGAGCCTGGGCGCTGTGTTGACAAATAAAGCCGATTGGGGACTCCGGGTTCGGAGCCTGGAGTGCGGTCACGCGGAGTTTGGGGGGGGGGAGGGGGGGCACGATGGCTGTGGATGTCAGAGACTTATCTCAGTGCAGGAATGTGTGGCTGAATCACCATCTGGATGTATGATGGAGTAAGCCCATTTAAAGCCTCGAACACAAGTCGGGGAATCTGAAACTCATTCACGTAGTGTGTACGTTGAACCTCTTGCTTTCAACGCCACAATCCTCCCCGCTTGGCTCCCGAGATCTGACGAGTTGATTGGGTAACGGGGCAGATGCGTGCCTTCACGCGAGTGCCCCCAACGCTGGAGAACGGTTGTAAAGAACGAGGTGGGAAAGCCGGCGGTGGGGTTCGGCGGGCGGTTCAAAGTTCAGACAGTACGTGGAGTGATAAAGATTCGAATGTGCACGGTGCCTTAAAAATACAAAAACAATTTTTTGTTGAGGCCCTCTTCACGGGGCGATTCCGCGTGAAACATACACGGGGGGGGGGGGGGGGTGGGATGTGAAACAACGAACACACGGGAATGGAAACATAAAGGGTTACATAAAAAGTCGTACAAATTGGACCAGCGGGCACAATGCCGCGCAGATCATCGCGGAACCGAGAAGCTTTGATCAACGGCAGTGATCCACCTCGACCACCGCAACAACCTCCACGTTGACTGTAATTGTCAATATGTGCTACGGATCTTTTCTTTACTACACCTAGTTGGAGGAGCGCATACCAAGGGGGGGGGGGGGTGGGGGGGTGAGTACAAATGGGGCAGAGTACATGTGAGACATTGCAATGGTACAAACAAAATTGTACAGGCAGCACACGAACGGGACAGTACGAATGTGAGACGCTACAAACGAGGAAGAACAGAATCGACGATTAGATCATCATCAAATCGTGGCAATTTCTTGAATGGGCGGGTTCGGGGGAGAGTGTGGTGGAGTCTGTGTGGGGGGCGTGTAGTGGGTCAGTTGTTCACGAGCCTAAACATCTGTCGTGTGTGCTGTGTGGTGGTAACTGTTGGGAGTGTTGTGGTTTTGAATGGGGGTGTGTGGGGGAGGAAAGTGGGAGGCGGGGATCGTCTGGGATAAACAGCCTCGCTCCTCCACGCGCGTTCGCCTAAAACTGGCAGCCGAGAGAGTGCAACTCAAATCGCAGACTTGGCTTCAAGCAACGCTCTAAAATCGGGGGGCCAAAAAAAATTTAAACGTTCCCAGATGTGGGCCCCGGGCCTCGCGAGCGTGTCGAGTGTTGACCGGTTCCACCGGCCGCCCACCGAACTTGCCCCCGCGGTCTTTGCCACGTCCGTCGGAAAACATTTTTCCATGTTTTCGGGGCGGCTAGGAGAGAAGAGAGTGGGAAGGGAGCGCGGTATTTTTCACTTGGTCACCGTGCCGAGCTAAACAGCTTCCTCTCCTCCATCCCCTCCCAACCCCGCCCCCCCTCCTTTCTCACGCCAACTCATCAGGTGCTGGAGTTGGAGGTGACGGAGAGCCAGATCGAGACGGAGCGGCAGAAGCAGATCGGCAAGTGGAAGGAGCAGAAGGGCAGCCAGTATCCGGCTTCGTCGGTGCACCGGCTGTACGGCACGCGCGCCGTGCACGACGACAGCAAGGGCGCGCCGGTGCCGGCTCCCTCCGACTTCACGCCGCCTTCGCCCTCCTCCACCGCGACGATCGCCCGCGCTCCGCTGTCACCCACGGGCAGCATGGCGAGCATCAGGCTGGGCAAGGATGACACGAGGATGAAGAAGAAGGCCGACAAAGAGCGGGAGAGGCTGAGGAAGGAGGAGGAGAAGAACAGGGCCCTGGAGGAGAAGGAGAGGCTCAAGCTGGAGAAGAAGAAAAAGAAAAGGAGCGGCAGCGAGAAGGTTGACCGCTTGGCCAACGGCCACCAGGACTCGAAGAACGGGAAGGCCACGGCGGGTCCCGGCGAGCGCCACTCGCTCGCCGACCCCGACATGAACCCGGAAGTTAAGCGCTCGACTCTGAGCATCCTGTCCGAGCTGTCTCTGGAGGAGACGTATCTCTGATGGGTCAGGGACGGCCGTGCACATGCGCTAACGATTTCGAATTCACAGTTGGGTGGTGGGGGGGGGGGGAGTTGGAGTGGAGGGGGGAGGGTGGGTGAGGGGATGAGGGGAGGAGGGAAAGTTGGAAATAAAAACAATTCCTTGGTCGTTATGTAAAGTAAAATACAACACTGAATTTTTTTTGTATAAACCCATCAGGGCTGGACATTACGTTGAATTGCTGGGAGGGGTAGAGGAGGGGTGGGGTTTGGGATCCGGGCTGAGAGACGGCGAGAGACAGGCATTTCACGGGATTGTGCGTGGCGTGGGATAGGACGGGAAGTTTTTCCGAATCCCAAATGCCGCCACACGAAATGAGCGACCCTTTTGCCGACGAAATCCCGCCAGGGGGTGGCGGCGGCGGCGGCGGCGGCGGCGGCGGCGGCGGTGCGAGTCGCACGGAGGGCACTCCAGTCCCGCTGCACTTTGTTTACCCGCTGTGTTTTGACCACTTGGGGTGGTTACCGAGAATTCCGATTTCACGTGGCCCCCCCCCCCCCGGGCCTTGCTTCCCTCTCCCTCGCGCTGTTCCGCGCCGCGTCGTCGCACCGCAGGCACTCGCGGGCGGGCGGGCAGGCGGGCAGGCGAGCGACGAGATTGCCTGTGGGGGGTGGGGGGGAGCGTCTTCGACTGGAAAAATGTAGACTTTTTAAAAGCTTAGCCCCCCCGGCTCGGCGACACGCGTCTGCTCGCGCGTCCGGACGATGGAGCGCCGCCGCCGCCGCCGCCGCCGCCGTCCGCGAGGGATGCGGAGAAGTCTTCCTCGGTTGTTCCCCGCCGGTGTCCGAGTGCCGACGGAGAGAATCCCAACGCCGGAGCTTTGCGAGCGTGGGGCCTCCACCTCCCCGAAAGCGGGGGGGGGGGGTGCCTTCTCGCCACGGCGACGGTCGCACGTCCGTTGGCTCTCGGTCGCGATGTTGAGCCGCCGCGGTAAAGCTCGACGTGCCGATTTTACGGACACGACCTCCACCTCCCCGCCCCCGCCCCCGCCCCCCACATCTCTCCGCCTTCACAACTTCGTCTTCGAAATATTCACGTTGCCAGTTTTGCCACATCCTTTTCCTCTTTTTGATGTCATGATATCATGTTAACTGTTACAGTTCCGCAGCAGATTTGTATTAACTGATGTAAGCAATCGTGTACAAATATATAATACGACTACTTGCGGTATAGGAAATTGAATATAATTTAAGCAAATGTTGTTTTTGCACCGTAAAGGGCAAAAGAAAATCACGTTTGAGTTTACCGCATTCATGGTATTGAATTACGCGCGTATTGCCCTACACGGCTAGATCACTAAACGGGGAAAATCGCTTTTAGTTAGACAAGACGCTAAACACACACACACACACGCGCGCGCACGCGCGCAGACGGACGGATGGATGCAATTGAAACGTTTAACGCGTAGGGGGCCGGGCGCGACCGATGCGATGGCACGCGGTTGTGACGACACAACAAGTTGCGTGGGAGGGGGGGGCGTGCTTTGAACCCCCTCCCCAGTTCCCCCCCCCTCCCCTCTCTACGTTTACACGAGGGACTTGGCGCTTCCTACCTTGGCTCCATCGTATCTCGGGAGTCACCGCTTCGGCTCAAGATCGGCAACCCCCCTCCTCGATCCGAGCAACGTGGGGATATCCCCCCCCCCACCCCGCCCTGGTGACTGCAGGTCGCCCCAGCCAGTCGCGGGGTGCAGCATCTCTTCTGAAATCGCACAGAACACTTCCGTCGGTTGGCTCGATTGACCAACTTTTATAATCGAATGCGTAAGGCAATAATAATAATAATGATGTAGTGTGATTGGGGCGGGGTGGGGGGGGCTATATGTGTATTGTTTTGTTTCCTTTGTCGATTTACAATCACCGTAGAAGAGCAATGCGACTCGCCAAGGAGCCCACCCCATGTCAAGGGGGCGTTGATTCAAGCGTCTAAAATCACGAGGATTGTATTTGCTTCAGTCCGAGGCAAGAGGATTATAGGACCTGCAAATAAGGCACTTTTGTAAATTGTCAATGTGCAGTCGGAGTCAAGCTAACGATTAAAGTCTCATTCGTTGCATACGGGATTTGTTGTCCTCTCGTGCTGACGTTTTGTAATATTTTTTTTGTATTATTCTTCGGGACGACTTCCATCTCCTTGAGTGCGAGCCCCGGGGGGTGAGGTATCGACGTCCACGTCGCCCGTCTCTCTCGCGCCCACTGCTTTGGCGAGCCACTCGCGACCGGCGAGATTGGATGAGGCAGAGGGCGCAGGGAGTCTGGGCAGGGCTCCGGCTGGGACTCTCCTCCGAACTCCCTGGACCGGTGCTCGTCATGGCAAGGCCCCAAATGGGGGCTACTGGGAGCCCATGGTGGTGACCTCTAGTGCGGTCCCTGACGTGTGGCCCCCCTCCACCCCCAGACAATATACCGAGTGAAAAAAAACCACCACCATCATCACCGTGCTGCTGTCACACCCCCCCCCTTCCCAATGGTTTCAAATGTGTGGCGGCCCCTCAAGCACTGCTGGCGACGTCTTATCGGGCGAATGTGCCCACCACCACACCGCCCACGACTCTCTCTCTCGCGACGTCCAGAGCCACCTGCTGGCCCCTTCACGGTGACGCGCACCGTGCGTGGCCCACGTGTGCTCGACTATACCTGGCTGTCACAAGTGCATAAGCCAGTGCCGGATTAAGCGAGTGCGTGGCCTGTAGCGTATTGTTATAAAGGGGCTCTAAATGGAAAAAAAGGAAAAATATTAAAACACAAATTTTTCACTAGCATAGTAAAGTCAATTGTATTTTTTCATTTGCTATACAGCCAGATAATACGACAAATCGCTAACCTTAAACACCCAGTCGTTCATAAAAGTTTAAGGCGGTATAGTAACTATAGTAATAGAGCAAGTGCAGAATCACTGATCCGGAATTGATAGCTTGAAAGCATTTAGCGCGTGGCACTTGAAAGTGCGGAGCCCGTAGCATATGTAGCTACTTTTGCTACTGGGATAATCTGGCAATGTGCATCCCTGTCAACCCATGCGGTTTACCCCGTGTTCTTTTGCAGGGAAATTGAGTTTTGAGGTCCATACGGCGTACAGCCGTTTCAATACGGGCAAAACAAAAACTGATGGTCTATTTGTGTTTCTCCCTTGTGATGAGACTTTGTAGGATGAACGTTGAGATTTATAAGGGGGCATGAGGTGACCAATAAGGTCTGATTTGGGCTGTAATAAGGTAGGGCACTGAATAAGGGGTTGACAGGTATGCAAATGAAAGCTCAACGAAGCAGCTTATCGTCGTGTGGAAGCTTATAGCGGCAGCCAAACACCCTAAACGCGTGTTGATTCGAAAGAGTAGTTGAACCCACCATGACCGTGACTACTCAATCACTCAGAATGTCAGGCTACCCCATCAGACCGCTCAGCCTGGTGTGGTGGGACAGGCAATCGTGACGCATATAACATTGCGTTATCGGTTGTTGCAGGCTGTTCATCTGCAGAGGGCAAGTGTCGCAACAACCACTGCGTGACTCTGCGATGCCACAGCAGACGATTCGTGCCCGCATATATATGTTAGATCGTACAGTTGGACCTCTTTCGCCACCGTACGTAGCCAACACAGCCAATCGGAGGCCCAGCGTGTTCCAACGACCGCGCACAGAACGGTAAAAAACCATCCTCCACAACCCACTTTGGGAGCGCCTCATTCAGCAGTGGATCGACAAAGGGACCGTGTGCAGCTACAGGCAGTTCGGTATCAAACCCATTCAAGACTGCAGTACAGTATTCAAGAATGCTCGGCACAACTGGAGGCGAGTTATAACAAGCCTCTTTTAGCGATGTGCTGACATTGTCACTTAAGGATTAATCACCACGTACACAATAATAGCGCCGCTGTGGTGAGATTAACTACTTCGCCTGCTGTACAGGAGGTCCTGGGTTCGACCCTGACACCTGCTGCTGTATATTTGGAGTTTGCGTGTCTCTCTCCCCGTGGTCGTGTGGATTTTTCTCCGGGTCTTCCTGCTTTTCCCTCCACATTTAGAATCAACATCACGCGTTTAGAGTATTTAGCTGCCATAAATGTCCACGTGATACCAATCCATTTCGTTGAGCAATCATTTGTGGCCAGGCCGCTTCTGAAAAAGAGCTATAATAGCTCAGTGGACCTTACCTGGTAAAATAAAAAGTTTAGTAATACAAAGTTTTAGTTTAGTTTACACTTTATTAAAAACAATCTGACCAACTACATTGGTAAAGGTGCAGCCATGTAATTGCAGTATCTACAGAGCAGCAGTGGTTCTTAAACCATTGTGTGCGGACCCCTTTTCAATATTTAACAAACCACCACCACACGCTAAAGGTAGTCAATTGAAATTGCACACTTCCTTGAGGATGTTATTATACTGGACGTCTGTGAAGAGCTTTATAGCTCATCAGATTTCTCCAGTATAAATATTCTGATTCCTGTATTTTTTTCCGCGAATTCCCTGTAGTACGCTTCGTGGACCACCAGGGGGTCCGCGAACCACAGGTTTGGAGCACCGCTGCTGTAGAGTGTAGAGCAGGGGTGGGGAATGTCCGGCCCGTGAAATCATTTGGTCTCTGGCCCTGCCAAGGCAACCGCAGGCGAGACTCGAAATTCAATAAATCTAGAAGCAAACCTGGAAAAGCAGTTGCGAGTAGCAACATCGTCAATACCAGCTAACATCATCAATACCAGCTAACATCATCACACGCCTCGCCAAAGAGAAGCAGTTCCAGCCATCGCATTAGGGGTGAGTTAATTAAACGTTTGACCAAATATAACAGGCTAATTTTTAAGTTGATAATTTTGTATGGCCCGTGAATGATGTTATAAATATCCAAATGGCCCTTGGCAGAAAAAAGGTTCCCCACCCCTGCACGAGATGAGGCACCAGAGAGCTCCTCTCGAAAAATGTTTTTCCTGCCTCTTCCATGCTGGCAAAAACTTTCGTTTTGGGAAGAGGTGGGAAGATGCTCACACTTCACCCCACACGTGTCCTGCCACTCGAGTAACAGCATTTACGCTACTCTTTGGTTCTTTCGGTAAAGTCATGTAGTTAGAAATAAAATAAAACAAATCACGACGTTTCGATCGCAACACAAGCGGTTGTCATCAGGCAAAAGGGTTTACGCTGTTTATTTCACCAGGTAAGGCCCTCTTGCAAGCTGTACAGCTCTTTTTCAGAAGCAACCGACGATCACAAATGACAGCGCAACGAAGCGGCTTATCATCTTGTGGAAATTTATAGCAGCCAAATACTCCAAACGCATGTTGATTCTAAATGTGGAGGGAAAAACGGGAGGCCCCGAAGAAAAATCCACACAACCAAGGGGAAAACATGCACACTCCAAATATATAGGTGTCAGGGTCAGGATTGAACCCACAACATCCTGTATACCAGGCGAGGTAGTTAACATATCCTAGCCACCGTGGCACCCATTTGTGCTGTGCTGCTCGGTGAGAAGACGCGTGGGATTTAAGAAACTTTCGCCATTGTTACGACTTGCCAAGCGGACAGATCATCAGATCGGTGACTTGATTGCAAGTCCCTTGTACACACCATCACACGACAGCAAAGTCCAGTAAAAATGTATCAAAGTACATTTCAATAAAAGTTTATTTCAACTGCTCCTGAAATGAAAGAACAATGATGATGATGGTGGCGGGGTGGGGGGGGTGTGATACGATTTTGCGACAAATAACGAGTTCCCACTTTGGCATTTGGCGCCAACAATCCAGCTTCGCCTGGCATCTGTTCCGTGAAATGGGATGTTCATTGTTCTGCGACGTGCACAAAAAGAATCAAGGGAAACAGAAAAAAAAGCAACTGCCCTAATTCTAAATTAGCTGGTGGAATGTTTTTTTCGGGGCACGGAGAGAAAAACGACAACAAATACGGCAGTGCTCCTTTTGACAAGGATAAGTTGCAGAAATTAATCCACGTGATGGGAATAACACGCATTTGTCTTCATTGCATTCTAAATAAACTAGCGAGTAGAATAAATTGTCCTGGATTTGGGTGGGATACATCTTTAGAAGTTGGTATAACTTTTTATTCGTCCTTTCAGCTTTCCAAACAATGTTTACTCCTTTACAAAAGGGATCCCCCACTTTCCATTTACTCAAGATATCTTTGTCGCTTGTTAAAAAGTTGCACTTATTAGTATAAGTGCTGAAGACAGCACTTGTTCTAATAAAACGCACATTGGCAACCTAGTCAAGGCAACCCAGAGTGACTGCTGGCATATCCAGGACATTCTTGCAAATGAGACAACCTGGTCTTTTCGACTTCTCACTAGAAAAATAAATTGATATTTCTGGCAGCTTTTATTGGAGTCTGCTAATAGGCCAATGCAATATGGCAACTGTATGTAGACTATGCAAATCCCTTTGGATTAGTGAATGTTGCCTATTGGTTTGGAAAGCTGACCCGAGTTTTTCCTGCCAGACCCAATAAAAAAAAAACAACGGCCACCTCTGCTGTAAAAGCAACGCAAGAGAACCTTTAAGAAGATGCCTCCATCGGCACCTCCTGCAATAATCGGGAAGCACGGTCAGTTTAACGAAACTATTCGTATCAAAATGATTTCCCCGCAAAAATATGAAACGGTCAACATAAGCAGTTCCAGAAATAACATTCCACCATCACATTTAGGGTTCATCTCGCACAAAAACCCATGGGAGGTTTCATCGAGAACCCGTGACTCTCGCACGGTACGCAACACTCATCGGTCACAAAAAAAATAACCAAAGACCTGACGCATCCCGATCCACGCGGCCTGGAAGGGCCACTACTTTTTGCGACCGCCTCTCTCCTTGAGGGCCAGGTGAATGACCGACCCGTTGAGCATATTGTAATAGGCCAACGAGTTGGAGTCCTTGATGAAAATACCCTGCAAGACAGAACACACGCACGCGCGCGCACACACGGTCAACTTGAGGATCACAGCTCTCTTTTTACAAGCACCTCAACGGGTTGTCAATGAGCAGCAACGCCAAGTAAATAGGTCCATGGTTTATTTAGGTTTAATATTTCACCCCAAGGGCACCTGCTGACATTACACAGCAAAAACCCTACCACCCCCCCAATGGTTTTTTTAATGAGTAGCCCAACATTTGTTGTTAAAGGCGCAGGGAACGTACTTTATGTGGCTCAGGGGTCCGGTCACCGAGCTAGCACTGATGAGAACCACCTGGACATCTGTACTTTATAGCTCATCGGATTCCTCCAGTACTGACAAATATTCCGATTCAAATCTAAGTTTCCGCCACCTGTGATGAACCAGATTTCTGAAGTGGAGAGAGTTTATTGTCTCAGCTCAGTCACCAATGACTGCAGAAAAAAAACCCCATCATGTCGGTTTTTCGCTTAATTGGCTTCGGGTTGACTACCATGTGACTTTTATTTCACTGCCGTGTGACTTTTATTTGACTGCCACGTGAAGAACGAACATCTCTCTGGCAAGTTTGTAGGAAAGTGTGGCTGCCCTACTGTGGATTCAAAGTAATTTTTTAAGGGAATACCAGAAGCTGCTCTATGATATCACCTTTCCCCGGGCCAATCTCTAACACACTGGGTGATGCACGGCTCTGCGAGAGTTACAAATGGACACATCCGACGGTATGATGTGGAAAGCAGACTTCAGGACATTTTTTAAGCCAAAAAGAATTAAAAAATCTCCACCCTTAACCTCATAATAAAAAAAACACAGCTGTGACATTCCACCAGTGCCAGTGTCAGTTGCATTACCTCAAACTGCAACTTCTGTTTTCCAGCCGGCATGCCCGTGCTCTCGTGTATCTTAGCCTTGATGACGGACACCTGGAAGGGGCAGATGAGAAAAACACAACGATCGGTAAAATCACCCTTTCCCATTCCGAGACGAATTGCAAGTTTCAGGGCGGGCGTCCCGTTCACCGCCGAATCTCAGAACGCGCAAGCGGTTTGGCGTTAATTTGATTTAGAGAGGCGTGGCACCGTTATTTGTAAAGACGTTGTACTCACCGCAGAGAACTGTAGCGACACGACCGCAACTCTAAGATAGCTGATGCCAAACTGTACCACACGCCCTCCCGCATAAAGTTATTAAAATTTTTCTTTCCGGTTCCATACCGATGACGTAAACATACGAATCCAGCAGAGACCCGAGTTCGATTCCTGCTCATGGCCAACACCAGTGACGATTTTTCTGAACTGGCCCCGAGCCTCCCCAAGGTCGACTCGGCCTCAAATGAGTTCCTGGTACAATGTGCAAACATCGCCACTCCCTTCGTGTGCTGTGCCGGCCGTCATTAACAGACTGCCCCAACAGTCTGTTAATGGCTACACAGGGGATGCTTGTCTGTATGTCCGGCTGAATTGTGACCAAAATTTCAGCTCAAGTGTTCAACTAGAGCTATCAATCATCTCCTGAATCAGTCTCCACTGTTTATCGCCCTCCTCACTGTCCTACAGCTCCACCCCAATGGGCAGCCCTAGTCAGGGACACATCCACCACCCAGATTATTACCCAGACGGCAGAGGAAAGCAAGGCGGTGAAACGTGGCGCAGAGGCCACGCTATATATATTTTTTTTACGATTACATTTTGCAGCAACCACATGAGTTTATTAATAAAGTCCACCATACAGTTTGGGCTCCATTTCCAGATCCTCTTTTGGACACTTTAGAGCCTACTAATTCGCGCCACGGGTGGATTTTTCTCCGGGTCCTCTGGTTTTCCCCTCCATGTTTAGAATCAACGTGCGTTTAGAGTATTTGGCTGCTATAAATTTCCACGTGATAAGCCACTTCGTTGAGCTATCATTTGTGGCCAGGTCGCTTCTGAAAAAAGAGCAACGCAGCTCAGTGGGCCTTTCCCTGGTAAAATAAAAAAAAGTTTATAGTTTTTTATATAGGAGCACCGGTGATGGTGGCCTCACCTGGTCGGTAAGCGGGAGGTTGAAACTCAGAGTCTGTCCGTTCAGCTTCCATTCCGACTTGTCCTGCATGTTGGGGACCTGAACCTTGAAGGACACGGCACCCTGCAGCAGAGAGACAGCAACACACATTCAGTGTCGCCGCCTCTACCGCTCGGGTTGGTAATACAGGACACGGACAAGTACGGTGTAAAATAAGTTCAACATACATACATACAAGCGTGTGAAACAAACTGGCATGTACTGCACTTTACCGGCCCCTTTCATCACTCTACTGCTGGACAAATGGTTTCCCTCACTGCCCTCTGCTGCACACTACGTAGCCCCCTAGCAGCAGCAGCAGCAGCGGCTGCCTATGACAACCACTTTGATACACGCTGGGTCGCCCGTCCAAGCACTATCCACAGGCTCAACTCCCGCACAGCGTCTGAAATCTCGCCCGATCTGACAAAATCGAGCGCGTTCCGGGCGACTCGGTCACTGCCTACATGATGATAACCGTTTTGAGCACGGGTGAACTTTGCCTTCGACCAGCAGTAGATGGATCCCAGCTAATGACGACGATGATTATGCGATGCTCAGGTTACGCGTGAGGCAGTCGCCCCCCCCGCCCTACCATCCCCAACACCCACGCACCCGGTGGCGCCGCAGGAACTCCTCCTCGGGAATGAGGTTGTCCTCCGTCTTGAGTTTTTTGGAGGCCGGCTCGTCATCCTGCTGGGAAGGTGCGTTGTGGTGGGGGGGCATTCGGCCCCCTCCCGGGCCTGACGGGGGGCCCACCTGCGTGGCCACGAACACTGTACGCGCGCACAAACACACGGTACAGCCAGGACAACAACGACGACGCCGGCGGGTGTGTTTTGAATTGCGAGTGTCTGAGACATTTCCATCTTCAACATAACTCACAAAAACGTCAGTTGTGTTGAAATGTAAGCGTGCTTTTTGCACGTGAAAAGTGAGGTGAACCGGGTAAGCTTGGATCTCGGGTAGCTCCATAATGCAATGCAGTTGCGGTCTGGATTTACGTAGCGTCAAAATGCAGTCACTCATCGGCAAAATGAAAAAAAGTTATTTAGCATTAACTTGAGCAGGGGTAAGGAGTCGAAGGCACGAATGGCTGAGGCAAGAGAGTTCTAATTATGGGGGCAGCACTGGGACTGTGGCTGCCGAGAACTTGGGATTCAAAACACGTGCAACCGTAACCCACGATTCGACCAGATTCTTAAATGCGGAGGAAGACAATCTCCACCCAGTCACCGATTACTGCACAAGACACAGCCACCACCACCGTAGTGGAATAGAATTCTCAGTTAGTACTCAACTGCAATTGCAGAGTACATTTCTGAATTCAATTAAGTGCAGCCCAGGTTCCGGGGAACAAAATGTTCAATTTCACAATACATCTCCAAAAGAGGACGTAAGAGCTGAACCGTGCGTCGAATAAGGGACACAAGAGACACTGAGAGTGGTACTCCGGGGT
The DNA here is from genome assembly GCF_048934315.1 of Petromyzon marinus. Classification (NCBI taxonomy): domain Eukaryota; kingdom Metazoa; phylum Chordata; class Hyperoartia; order Petromyzontiformes; family Petromyzontidae; genus Petromyzon; species Petromyzon marinus. The sequence continues at coordinate 19,271,940 of NC_133671.1, forward strand.
CAATAAAAAAAATTAGTACCACTTTGTGGGCAAGTCAACAGTGCTTGGCCTACGGATCGACTCGTCCCTGCAATAGGAACTAGGAATTTCCAACAATGACTATGCAGGGCTGTACACAAGGACCAGCATCGCGTGCATGCTCGTTCGAGCAGAAAAATCTAAAAAGCTTTCACTTCCGACTTGAAAACCCCACGCACGAACAACAACACAAAAGGTAAAGAAAATAAAGCCAACGGCGAGGAGAGGAGAGGTGGCTTTACCGGTGGGCACGCCCATGGGTGGGGGCCGCGAGGGCATGCCCGGCGGTGGCATGGGTAGCACGGAGATGCGCGAGGGCCCGGGCAGCATCTGCGGGGGTAGCTGCGTGGTGAGGACGGGCGTGGGCGCCAGGCGAAGCATGGGCGGCATGGGAGGTCGGGGCAGCAGAGGAACCGCCTGCACCACCGTGGTGCGCATCGGCTGCGCAATCTGCACAACGGGAGGCACCAGCACGCACGCGCGTCAGACAAGTCAGGGCCCCCCCCCCCCCCCCCCCCACTGGGCTCTTGCCCTCACCAAACACAAACCGTATCCCTAATCGCGACGCTCACCCAAACTCTTAGCACCCGACCAAAATGGTGTCCCAATATGAATAATAAATGCAAACACCTGAACTCGAACAACCAACCTGAACCATGTCTTATATAAATTAACAATAATAATAAAAAAATAATATAATTCTAGCCCTATCTCTAAACCCCAACTATGACAAATCTAAACCGTAATGCCAATCCCAATGCTAGACCCCCAACGCAAATCGCAGCCCAGCTCTACAAGCGGAATCAACCCTAGCTTTAATCCTCATATCAAGCAACCACCCAGCCCCCCCCCCCCCCCATTAATCTAAGAATGCATTGGCATACATTTGCATACTGTATTGGTGAAGGTTTTGTTAAGCAAACTGTGCTAAGGTTGGAATTTATCATCTGGGTGCCAAAACTCACACCGTCATAGCTGGTCAACACGCACACACACTTTTGATTTCTTGGGCCCGGTTCCCAGGACTCGAGAAGAAAAAAAAGAGTACTCACAGGGTGCAAAATGTTCTTATTGTACGCACACATCGGTAGAGAGGAAAAGAAAAACGCCGACTGAATCTTTTTCACAGATTGCTAACGAATTTCAGGCAAGCACCGCAGTCCACATTCAAATTAACAGCAGCGTCGGAGACTCGTTTAAAAGACTTTGCCGCTCTCCACCGTAAAAAAAAGAAAAAACATCCGCCTGAACCAGCGACGCACAACGTCAAAGAGCTTTGGGCTGAAGACCTAAGCAACTGCAAAAGTATCATTCCGCTAAATCAATTCCTCGGGGGAAGCAGTGGCAGCAAAAGTGGTGTGGCAGACGGCGCTAGGAACCCGGTGATCTTGAATTCGATTCAAGGCCACAACTAAAACGCACTCACGACCTCCTTTCTGGAATACGCACTGACCGGCGTGAATATTGTAAAAAAAAAAGACACCCATGTCTACACATTGTATGTGGAGGCCTTCATGTAGCAGTGGATTGACAAAGAGCTGTAATATATAGCAAAATGGCCACCACTGACTAATGAACACATGAATGGGACGAACGGTACATTTTCTTTCAGCGAGATCTACTGATGCAATCTGTACACGGACTCTATATTGTGATCTGTTGAGTGTGGTGTACCCACTTACACTGCTGGGTGGACATGATGGGGGATAATAAGCTTGATAAGCAAATTTGCCCAATTTAAAAACATCCAATTATTTCATGTGACGAATCGCGAGCGTTAAAAAAAAAAATCTATATTAAAAATCAACGAATGAAAGCGTCATTAACACCTCTGAATGTTATCTCCTAACCGCACGGCGACCCAAATTAGCAGAATTCTCCCATTTTCCTCCTCTTCCCGATGCGGTCGCTTACGCACCAGCGGTGGGCGCGAGCTGGGCGGCATGCTGTTGGACATCGACGGCGAGTTGGAGGTGGCCGAGTTGGAGCGTGGAGGCCCGGGCGGGGGACCCGGCGGCAGGCCGGAGCGACCCGACAGGACGGGCTTGGGCCCGATCTTCTCCTTGGCTTCGTCCTCTCCCACGAGGCCCTTGGCCTTGTGGATGGCCTCGATCTGCTCCTGCAGGCTGATGTTGGCCTGCGCCGCCTGCTGCGTGCGTGCCATGCTCGCCGTGTGGCCATCCCATGTCACCTGCGGGAGCGGAGTTGCAACACGGCGGCGAGATGTTAAGCACCTCGCATGGTTATACAGGCGGTCGTGGGTTCGATACCCGACCCCGACGCCTGCTGTATATATTTAGAGTTTGTGCGTCTCTCTCTCTTTGTGGTCGCGTAGATTTTTCTCCGGGTCCTACTCAGGTTTTTCCCTCCACATTTAGACACAAATGCGTTTAAAAGTATTTGGCTGCTATACATTTCCACAAAAGCCACTTCATTGGGCTATCACTTGTGGCCAGGTCGCTTCTGAAAAAGAGTTATATAGCTCAATGGGCCTTACCTGGTAAAATAATAAGTTTAAATAGTTCAGAGTGTGGTAGCAAGGGAAGCTTAGACGGTGACAGTGGTAGCTCTATGCCGCAAACAGATATATGCTCTTCACCTAGCCTAGGTCATGCGCGTTGACGCGAACACGAAGCAATGCAAGCGGAAGGCTAAAGAGGATGTTGCAGATGCTGCAAAGCAGCGCAACATCAAAAGAACAGACCCCAAAAAAAAAGGAGCGGAGTCAAATCAGGGAAGCAGAAGCATTGTACAGAAAAGGACTTCGAGGCAGTGGACGCACTGAGGCAGCGAGGGAAGAAGCAAGAATTGTAACGGTTGTAAAGACCAACGGAACGAGGATCAAAACATTCTGGGAGCAGGGTCAGCAGAGGAGATCGAGCGTGCCCATTCCAACTGACGAGACAAAGCGCTCTCTCTCACCTTATCCTCGGGCTTCTGGATCTCCTCTTCCCCAATCTTCTTGCCGATAGCCGTCTCCTCCACACCGAAGATATCGGTACGGCGCTCAGCCAGCTGCTTCAGACTGCTCTCGATGTCCAGGCCTAGGAGGGCACATGACGAGTCGTGTCAATGCCGTACAGTCGACAACCGCTTGCATGGTCCTATCTCGTTCTCCCAATCGGTGCTGCTCCACTGTGAACTTCGTAAGCTTATTTAAAAGAGTGCGCAAGCACACCTTGGCTTACTCAATTTTGAGAGGTTCTACAGAGACATTTTTATAAACAATGCGAACTATAAAGTTTGCCTCTGTCCAGAGGACCTCTCACAAGCTCTGGCTGTGCCACTCAAATGTATAATATTCAACCGGATTGTGGCTGTGAAAAGTGCAATTATATGCAGCCCTCACTTAAAAAAAGGTTACCCCAACCCCGCTGTAAACCTTACAATTTCAATCTCTCCGCCAATAAAAAAAACGGAGAAGCAACAACGATGCATGTATGCACGTTGAACTTCTTTCGCACCGCACGCAGCCAACCGTGCTGAATCGGAGGTGCGGGGGGGAAGGACCGCAAACACGAAAACACGAAAAACAGTTCTCAAAGAAGCATGACGACCGGCAGGCGACGGCAACGCAGGCACCAACGGCGCCACTGACCGTGGGCGTAGACCTCCTCCTGGTTCTGCCGCTCGCGGATGGAACGCTCCTGCTCCTGGATCCAGCGCGGGTCCAGCAGACCGATGCGCATGTGCTCCTGCATCTTGCTGGCGGGGATGCGCTCGCCCGTGATGGGAGAGACGAGGAACTCGTCCTGCGTGGGCGCCGGTGCCGTGGGCCGCACTGCTGCTCGTCGAAGAAATAAACAAGGTTGGTCGGTCCGGTTCAGAGTCGTGAAAGTTTATATCGGCGATAGCTTTGTTAGAACAAAAAATAAGAAGACGCAAACGACGCGACGTGGATTTTATACAGCCTCCGTGTGTGTGTGTGTGATCGCACGTCGAGATGCTAAACAGAAACGGTGAGCGTTGTTGTTTTATAGAGGTATAGTCATAAACAGAGGAGAAATACAAAAAAAGTCTTGAGCCTGGACTTAAACAGGGGCAGGGAGTCAACAGAATGGATTGGCTGGGGGTAGGGAGTTAAGAGATACTAAAAGCGCTGATTTAAACGGGTGAACTACGAACAGACGTCTTTTGCTCACACCACAATTGAGAACAATCAAGTGGTGTAGCTGAGGACGAAGGACGCTCACCTTTGGGGTCGTAATCCTTGCGGATGATCACTTGGTCAGGCGCGAGAGGAAGAGGCGGCGGCATTGGCAGCTCGGGCAGCGGCGGAGCGGGCATATCATCCTCGTCGTCCGATCCCTAAACGTGCGCACGCACCCACACGCGCACAAAGCCCATCAATGTTGATGCACCCTTAAGATTCTCTCGACTAATTCTGTCAGTAGATCGTCACATCATGTCAAGGCTATCAGAGAAGGCACGGCAGCGACTATTTCTGGAGCCTACCATGAGAGCCTCTCAGCGAGATTACACGGTGTTCCTTTCACGCCCTGTCAAAGAGGGGGTTTGCCGCACGTCAATCATGTAATTCAAATATACAATTGCTTTCAATTCATGTACATGACTCTTTAACACAGGTACTGAAAAGTTCAAACGATTATGGACTTGTGTTGCCAACCCTGGACGTCACATCATAACACTTTGTGGGATCGTGACGGGGGGTGAATCGCTGCGTCACTATCAAGTGGAGGCCGACTCGGCCGCTATGGATCCCTCCATCAGCATTGCAGGCCACCTTTCCGGCTTTCCTTTTGCTTCGTTATCTTTCACTCCGATCGGAGTTACGATCTACGAGTCATGCCATGAGATGAAAACATTTAAATTTGCAAGCTCTTGTAGCAAAACATTTGAAATTGCTACCCAGTGTGTTGTATGAATGGACGTTGAACTTCTTTCGCACCGTACGTAGCCAACCGTGCTCATCGGAGGTGTAGGGGAAGGACAACAAACTAAACACAAAAAGCAATTCTAATGAAATTAGTTTTCAATTTATAAAAGAGTTTTTAATTTATCGGGACCTACCGCGTAATACACTTTATAAATTGGAATAGCTCCTAACAGTTCGTGAAAACCATGCCATCACATAAAGAATACAACATTGTTTTATAGCGACATCATTACATAAACGGCATCTCAAAACGCCATTTAATTTGTAACACGCACCGTTGTTGCACGGAGATGCGGGTAAACCGCAGGCAAGCGGGAAGGGCGGCCAGAACCGGCACCAACAATTGCCCAAGCTCTGTGGTCCTATATCGTGATGTTTGGCACACTCAAATGTGAATAAACACGCCACTTGAGCCACGTCACCTCGTCCATGTCCTGCACTTGGGTGTCCTGGTCCGTGGGCTGAGAGGAGGCGCCACCGCGCTGCCTATCCTCCCTGCGTTGCCGATCGTCACGCTCGGGCTCGCTCTCGCTGCCCTGGTCGTCGTCGTCTTGGCGATTGCCGTCGTCCGAGTCGCCCTCGTGGTCCGACTCCACCTCCATCTCCACCTCCTCGCTCTCCCCGTACTTCTCGTAGCGCTCCTGCGCCAGGATGCGCGCCCCCAGCTCCTCGGGCGTCGTTGGCGGAGGGAGATTTCCTGCGCGGACACCGGGGGCGGTGGGAAAAAGCCGATGACGTGTGGTGGACGTCGGCTTTTAACGTTTCTCAGCCGCTTGTTCATTAGAGCTTGGCTCCATCGGTAGGTTTATTTTTTTTAACGTCGATGTCGCCAAACGCGACATTCGATGTTAAAATGAGCGGACTACGACCACCCACTCAGCAGACACCAGCACCACTCTTCATCAGTGAGCAGTAGGGTGAGAGTGGGCAGACCCAGGTGAGGTTATCAAACAAGCTCAAGGTATGTGGGACACACATATATACCTGACACGACTCGGACGTACGTCATGGTCGTTCTACGTACAAAGACCTGAACACCGGTATCGACGTGTGGACACCCCAACTTATTGACAGTGATGCGACACTCCAACCTGAACTTAATCAGAAATGTACCACTCACCAGTCATCTACTGACCTGGCCCTCATCACTTACGTGTTTACACAATATAGCAGAATGCAGCACACTGTGGTAGCACTCCTGAAAGACACTTTTGAAGTGTTGTTGTTTTTATCCCCTTCTAATTTACAAAATTTTACTAAAACTTGCTCTCTAAAAGTCCAGATCCACAGCATGACCCATACAGCCGCCAACTAAAAACGTTCTCGCTTCGTTGCCTTCCTGTAAATCGTAGGAGGGAGCGAACGAGAGAGAGCATGAGAGGTGAGGCTGCCTGCCTTGCTCGTTGGGCTGAAAGTCCACGGTCTCCACCACCACGAAGTCGTGCCAGTCCACCTGGGCGTAGGCAACCCTCTCCCGCTCGCGCTCTTCTTCCTCCTTCCTCCGCTCGCGCTCCTGGAACTTTGCCCACTCCACGCGGTACTTCACCTGAAACGACAAAAAACGCCAAGGGCGTGCGTAAATACACGGGCAGCCCTCAGATCTCGCTCTTCACGGGACATGCAGGATGTTCTCAAACACTCTGATTTACATCTTTACAGAGCTTTCGAGTATCTAGACAATAATCAGGTTAATATGTATGCCTGAAAGTTTGTTTCCAGAACCCTTCCTATGCCACGCCACCAATATCGGTGAATGAGGTGTCATATTAAAGCTTCAGAAAAGATCTGACCTATGGCCCAATAACTCGGCTAAATCAGCTTATTGGCTCTAACACTTAGCCCCTCTATCATGTGCAGTACAGTAAAACCTTGGATTGCGAGCATAATTCGTTCCGGAAATTTGTTTGTAATCCAAAGCACTCGTATATCAAAGCGAATTTCCCCATAAGAAATAAGGGAAACTCAAATGATTTGTTCCACAACCCAAAAATATTAATATAAAAATGATTAATACAAAATACCTATTAATATTTTATTATTTACATTTCATATAAAGTGATAAAATTAATTAATTAAATTTAATCGTGGCTGGTGTGAGGAAGACGAGAGAGAGGAGGGTTATTGTGTAGGACGACTTTCACTGTAACTAACGGAATCACTGCCATCTGTTGGCACACTGGAATCTTTTTCTTTTTGTGCAACTTTAACAAGGAACCTATCCAATGATATAGTAAACAGTATAGTAAACAGTATACGCTCGCATGGATGTTGACTATACGAGTGAGGCACGCCGACTGAGACCGAGCATGGGAGACGATTACCCACAATCCCGCAGCGAGAGAGAGAGAAGAACCATCAGCTCAGTTGTGATCACGTGACGCTCGGCAGACAAAGCATATACGTACTACTCGTATTGCAAGACCTCGCTCGTTTATCAAGTTAAACATTTTTTTTTATTATTGCTCGTCTTGCAAAACACTCGCAGACCAAGTTACTCGCAATCCAAGGTTTTACTGTAGTCCAGAACCTAATGTGAGCCCTGTTTAAAATACAAAAAAAGATAAGCATGTGGTGTTGGGGGAGCTGTTGAATCTCAAACAGGCTTCCCACTTGTAAGTTAGAATAGTTATCGCTGTAAACTGGTTATGTGTTTGCATTTAAAAGTTATTTTCATTTATATGTCTTCATATCGTCTCGCTTTTTAAGGGATCGTTTCCACATTGTGAACGTTTTCAAAAGTGTATGAAGAGCACACTTTTGTTCATCGCCCTCCAAAAAAGTAAACTGAAATCTTGATGTTTATAGAAACATCGTGAAACACATTGTGTTTTTGAAAGGTGTAAGTTATGCCGAAAACCACTCCACGCAGGTAATGCTTTGTGTGCTGTTGATGTTTAATGATCCCTATATGACCAATTGTGTTCAGTATCTCCAAGTCAGATTACCACGTATTATCCAAGTTACCTGATCCAAAATATCCTTGGGGTTTTCAGCTTCCTTCTTAAGTTTTTGCAACAGGCCTTTTGGAGGAATCAGGATCTAATTAAAAAAAAGCATAAAGCATCACATGAGGGTTAAAGAGAGCATCACGACTGTAATATACAATCTTTAGTCAGTCCTGTGTTTCAACAGATACTATTTTTTTTTGCTATTTAGGCATCCTTTCTTGTTTTTACAATTACAAAGTCAAACAAATATTTAACACATTATAAAAATTATACCCTTACAATTTCTAATAGATGTACCCTCGCTGCCCAACATACCTCGTGTCGCGCTGCCCTCTCTCTCTATCCCATAATCTACCTGAGCTTACTGCTGCCCTCTCTCTACCCCATAATCTGAGCGTACTGCTGCCCTCTCTCTACCCTATAATCTACCTGAGCTTACTGCTGCCCTCTCTCTACCCCATAATCTATCTGAGCGTACTGCTGTCCTCTCTATCCCATAATCTACCTGAGTGTACTGCTGCCCTCTCTCTCTACCCCATAATCTAACTGAGCGTACTGCTGCCCTCTCTCTACCTCATAATCTACCTGAGCATACTGCTGCCCTCTCTATCCCATAATACACCTGAGCTTACTGATGCCCTCTCTCTACCCAATAATCTACCTGAGCTTACTGCTGCCCTCTCTCTACCCCATGATACAGCTGAGCTTACTGCTGCCCTCTCTCTACCCCATAATACACCTGAGCTTACAGCTGCCCTCTTTCCACCCCATAATACACCTGAGCGTACTGCTGCCCTCCATCCATGGACACCACATTAGTTGATTGCTCCTCACTCTGCCTGACAGGTCCACATTAGTCTACTGCTCCCCTCTCTGCCTGGCCAGCCAACCTTGGTATACTGCTCCACCAGCTTGGTGAAGTAGTGGAAGAGGCTGTGCTGCGGCCGCAGGAAGTCGAAGGTGTAGTTACGCTGCTCCTTGGCCATGAGCTGCGTGAGGAAGCTGCGCCCATTGCGTGCCACAAACTGCGCCGTCAGCTTCACCACGTCCAGGTCGAAGTACGAGATGGACGGCGCGTCCGCCATGAACTCGAAGTCCGGCGGTGCTTCCTTCGGCACGATGGTCTCCTGCATCACCTGCGCCTGCACCTGCGCTCACACCGAAGAGACATCACAACCGTGAGAGTGTCTCGTGTGCCGAAATATTGAGGTTCGAGAGGGATCTGTTTCCATGTGGCATGGCAATGTGGCCTAACCGTGGGTCGGTGGTGGCTTAAGAAGCTAAATGTCAGACACGCTGAGTCGGCATTGCCGGCTTCGATTTTAAATTCTAGCAACCCTTGATTATAACTGTGGTCAAGTAATTTAACCGCATCGTGTCTCATGACAAGATGCCGACAGAATAGCGGAAATACAATTGCACAACTGAGAAGATGGGATCAATTATGGGTTTCAGCCACACTTGATACAAATGGGGTCGAGCAGTGGAAAAGCGGCTAAACTGGCGTTATACGTCTCATGACACGATGCCAAGAGTGTAACTGAAATCTAACTGGGAGAGGAAAACATGTGCCGCGTGATACGTTTGCAGTGGAGGCAAGGAAGGTCTAGGTGCGGCCTGTATGTATGTTGAACTTCTTTCGCACCGTACTTAGCCAACTGTGCTCATCAGAGGTGCGGTGGAAGGACAACAAACTAAAAACTAAAAGCAGTTCGAAAGAAATTCGTTTTCAATTTAGATTGAAAAGTGCACAGCTCCAGTGGCTTCCTAATATCGTAGGAAAGAGCATTCCAGACGGCCGCAGAAGCGCATCTGAAAGCTCCGCGATGCAGTGACCGTCTTCGTTCGATGCAAGCACCGAGCCCAGCAGAGTTCCCCCACTGGCCTTGGAAGCGCGAGCACACCTTCTGTGAGATGAGCAGCTGCTGTTGCATGATCTTGGGAACAGCGGCTGACGGCTCCTGCCCACGCCCTTCGCGGAACTCGGTGACCTTGTGGCGGTAGTAGGCATGGTACGGGTCTGTGGTCGTGAGGAAGTTGAACTTGGGGTTGTTGATCTCGTTCTGACGGATGCGAGCTTCGAACTCCGGGCCGTTCCTGGGAGATTGTCAAAAATACATTATAATCAAGTGTCAGCTTTCTCACCTGCCAAAGCTAAGCAGCATCGAGCCTGGTTAGTATTTGGATGGGCAATTGCATCCCACCTGATGACGGACGCTTGTGTTGCGCCCGAAACGTCGTGATTTATTTTATACATATGTGACTTTACCGAAAGAACCAAAGAGTATGGATTCCTGCAGTCACGAAAGCTTCAAATCAAGATTAATTGTATGGTATTAACAGATATTGTAGGTTGCTAAGAGATCCTAGCACATTACCTGCTCCTACTGGAAATCTGTGAAAAATTAGCTTTATAGCCCATCGGATTCCTCCAGTACAAATACATATTCTGATTCTACCTATTCAATCTATCTATGCTGAGATTTCCTTCATCCAGCAGTGAATTAACAAGGGGCCGTGAATTAAAGGTATACAATTTCAGCACAGACTAAACGTGTTACCCATCGTCCCTCCCCGAAATTCGTGCCACCACGCCACCGCGTGCAGGTTAAGCACCTGGCCACGAAGCTCGCGGTCTTGTCCACGATGTTCCGCACCTCCGGCGGCGGGTAAATGATACCCACCGCGGGCTTGGCGGCTTCATCTTTTGCTTCATCTGCGGCCTACATACACACCACACAACACACACAAATATAAACATAAACACAACTTCCGCCTTTTGCCCCGAAGTTGGCGGTCACGTCACCACGGTGCCTGTGCCAGGCTAGGTTCACTTTGAGGCAACATGAAGTCGTCGAAGGCCCGCTGACAGGAGGTCACGGGACAGACCCAGGTGCCATTCGTTGGCTAGCTGAGATGACTGGCAGTTGCACAACACACACACACACATTTATTACATACATACACCCATACATTCAGTTTTCATTTTTCATTTATTTGGTATAGCCCTATGAGCCATTCGGTTCTTGAATCGGGTGCACCCGCAACAAACCAAAAACTAAAACATGAACAAGAAAACATTTTAAAGTGACTATGCGCAAACTGAAAAATCCAGGAAAAAAAACTGAAAAGTCTTCCAGAAAAAAAACAAACAAGATGTAGCAGTGGCAAGTGTGATACGCAGTTAACCCGGCGATCTGATTTTGATTTCCGACCGCGGCCAACATCAGTAGAGAGTTGATGTATGAACAAGGTCTCGGATCTTCCCCCTCACTTCTACCACAGCCGCACTGATCAGAGTTCAGAGAGTACAGAGACATCAAGTATGGACAAACAACTACCCCCCCCATGATTAACAGTGTGTAGAAGGGCTTCAACCAGCAGTAGATTAACACACGGGCTGTAAAACAACGGCGCTTCCCCGTGGAATGCTTCGCATCTCTTCAACCACCAATTGCCAGGGGCGGGAATTCCACATTCCTATGACGGAGACGAGTGAATCCATGTAAAGGGCAATGTTAACTACCACAATATGGTACTCACTGTATCGACCGGAGAGTACGTTAGTGCATATATAACACAGGCGATGTAGACGTGATACTTTATCATTTGATTAAAAGTCAGTTTACATGATAGCTGCACAACACAGCCTTTGAATGTTACTCAACGGAGGCCTAGTAACCTGTATACCCCGCTAATTCTAGACACTTCAAACAACGTGGCTAAACTCCAACATCGCATTCCCGTTGTAATGACTTTAGCAATCCCACTAACCGCATGAAACAACGTAAATTACGACGCAAATTGTAAATCCACATTTGACCATCGCCGGTGCTGGGCCCGCGTCTACCAAGAAGCCTGCAACTAGGCCTCGAGACGGCAAATCTCGACTTCAAGGCAGCACACCGCGCGCGAGAGAGTGAGAGCGGCTCGGACGACGTTTAACTCGTTTCCTTTACTGCTGTTCTTGATGTTGTTGTTTACGAATCGCCGCCAGCTCGCCCGAACCCACCTTTGTATCCCCGTGAGCGGGCGAGGCGAGCTGCAGGGGCCCGACCGGCATGGCTACGGCGGGCATGGCGGCGTGGAGGGGTGGTGCCAGGTCAGAGGGGGGGAAAACCTTCAGCCTGACGGCGTCGGCATCTGAATGCCGGTGGGGGGGGGCACTCCTCGACTTACGAACGGGTTGGGTTCCAAAGCGGTGATGGTTGGTGGGGTTGTGATTCGTAAGTCGTGTAAAGCATAACTCCGTGGTGTAGGTGTTTTTTGTTGTTGTTGTTGTTGATGAATTAAGTAAATATAAATGCGTCGTTAAACCCGCCGCCTGGCGAAACGTCGTACTCAGGTTGTAAATGTTGCGGCTTTGGTCTCCAACACATCGGTGTGCTGTGCGAAAAACGAATTGGCACGTTCTGTTTACGTGGCAATACTTACTAATTGGCTGTGTCGGGTGGTGGCGGATTTAACAACACATTTACTCGATCTAACACAAAAAAACTATATTTTGGATGATATTGGTAGCGAAAACCAACCAAGGCCTAGGCCATGGAGTCAACATTGGGGGGGACAAAATCTTTCAGGGTGTCCGGGGGTCCCAACCCAGAAAAATATCTACATTTGAAAACTAATTTCCTGTCTAAAATATTTTTAAAAATTCACTAACACATGGGATGGACTTTTTATTTATTTTTAACAACAATGTCTAATAGTGTATTATATTACATTGCTCTGTTTTTACTTTTTTTTACCATTTCTTGTTTCATTGTATGTAATGGCAGAGGTTAGGGATTAATAAAGTACAACCATAACCACAATCATATAAACAGAAATCTATGCATTGATTTATATGAAGACAAGTCCAGATATTGTGGCCAAGGTTTAGCAAATTGTTGTTTTTATTTACATAGCATAGCAATTATTTTTATAGCAATATATTGGGGGGGACATTTTGAGCATATATTTATTACGGCCATAAACTAAAGTTTACCTGTCAACCACCTTATCAGTGCCCTACCTGATTGCAGACCAATTGAGACCTTATTGGTCACCCCGTGGTGCCTGTATACATCTCAATGTTCATCCTACAGAGTCCCATCGCAACGGAGAAACACAAACAAATAGACATAACACTTTTTTTACTCAATTTCCATATACAAGAATACGGGTAAACCGTATATGGGTTGATAAGTATGCGTAAGTCCCAACTTTACTCCCGTAGATTCCAAACACGTTGTACGGCGTGTAAACTGAACACGGGGAATGGCTTTAAAAGTTCCTGTAGATGTAGATGCCACTGGTTCTTCATGTTCTGCTCATGTAGATACCACTGGTTCTTCACGTTCTGCAGATGTAGATGCCACCGCCGCCATCAATTGCGCGGCGCTTGAATTTAACCATTGTCGGTCCAAACAGGCGACTGGACTTACGGACAGGTTTGTTGGTATCTCTGTTAGTTCGTAAGTCGAATGTTCTTAAGTAGAGAAGTCCCTGTATTTATTTACACTGGAGAAATCCGATGAGCTATACAGCTCTTGGTCACAGATGTCCTAGTAGGGGCAGGTCAGAACGATACAACAACAAATAATAAACAAAACAACACATGAGTGCAAATTATAGGCAAGGTAAACAAATCACTTTAAATATATAATCGAAAACTAAACACTTGTTTAAATCTTACTAGGTAAGGTCTAATGAGCAGGGGCGGAGCCACAGGGGGTTGGCTGGGGGGGGGGGGGCTCAGCCCCCCCTGAAATTTTGGGAAAGTCGGCAATCGGGATAAACGAATATCCGGCTGCTGCAGAATTCTGGCTGCCACCTTGTGCTGCCCTGCAGGCTGCCACCTTGTGCTGCCACCTTGTGCTGCCACCTTGTGCTGCCACCTTGTGCTGCCACCTTGTGCTGCCACCTTGTGCTGCCACCTTATGCTGCCACCTCGTGCTGCCACCTCGTGCTGCCACCTCGTGCTGCCACCTTGTGCTGCCACCTTGTGCTGCCCTGCAGGCTGCTTGAGCGGCAGCCTTTCGAACTTATGGAACTTATCAGCCGCATTAGCGGCTCCGACTTATTAATAAACTCCGCGTTCAAATCCAATAATTAATGTTTTTATACATTTGTGGCGCCCATTAAAAAAACATTACACTGGATATCTCAGAATATTGAAGTCAGCCCCCCCCCCAAGTCAAAATCCTGGCTCCGCCTCTGCCACTGAGCTATGAGCTCTCTTTTTCAGAATCGACGTGGCTATCACGAATGATAGCTCAACGAAAGTGGCTTATCGTGTGGAAATCCACAGCAGCGAAGTAATATAAATAATCTACAGTGGATGCATGTTTCAAAATGTGGAGGGAAAAATCTTACCCACAGGAGAGACACGTAAGTGCTGTGTGAGAGGTGGAAGACTAGTACGTGAGGTTAGACTCCAGGCCAGGGCTAGGGAACTGGTTAGTTCATAGGGGTTGCAACGATGCAATAATTATCACGGTTGGCTACGTACGGCGCGAAAGAAGTTAAACCTACATTTAAAAAAAACGATGACAAAGCGTCGTTCATGCAAAACTGCATCTCTCAACGCTGTACAAAGCAACAGAAACAAATTACATTTATCTTCTTTGGTTCTTTCGGTAAAGTCACGTAGAATGAGAATAAAATAATAAATTGATAAAATAAAATAACACAATAATATTGTATATTATTATTATTATAATATTATTTTATTTTATCAATTTATTATTTTATTCTCATTCTACGTGACTTTACCGAAAGAACCAAAGAAGATGAATCATTGCAGTCACGAAAGCTTTAAATCGAAAAATGACATTGAACCACGTGTCCTGTATAAGAACCCCATGTGTTTTAGATGTGTGGTTTGTGTGTGTGTGGAGCGAGCTGTGGCACTGCGTTTTGCGCGCTGCGCTCTGCTTGACCCCGCACGACCGCCACGGTCTCCCCCAGTGTCAGCTGATGCGTCCCACACTGCACTCGCTACTTATCTTATCAAGCGCTTTTATTTAAAGCGCTTTACAAGGGTCATGGGTGATACCATTAGGGTAACTAAAAGTGATATGGTGAATCGGGATGGGGTATGGAGAGGGCGGTTAGTGCATGGGCCAGGGAGAAGAGGTGGGGGTCTCGAGGTAGCGGAAACTAGACAGGGAGGGTTGCTTGCTTAATATAGAGGGGAAGTTTGTACCCGAGTAGTGGGATGGGGGGATGCAAGACCGGTTCAGATACACTTCTACACTGATGTTATCCGTGGACTGGTCGCTGGGTGGGTTCGTAAGTGCATTGCAGTAACCAGTGTACCACTGCTCCTCCTTCTTTGGACTTTGAACACATCCATACACACACGCAGACATGACAGACAAACTTGACACAACGGTGGGTATTTGAAATATAAAATTGTATTCGTAAATCGCCATTATTATATAGGGCACTACATCCATAACCGAAAAGTAAATCTTACTCGCCCGAGTTGATAAAACGCGGAAACCACTTCGTTTGACGCAAACAGCGGATATTATTTTGATTATATGTTTGCAACGACCACCGCACTGTAGGAATATGGAATTTCTACCACTGGCTTACGGCCACAGACGTGGGTGGTAATGCCACAGACGTGGGTGGTGGTGCCATAGACGTGGGTGGTGGTGCCACAGACGTGGGTGGTAATGCCACAGACGTGGGTGGTAATGCCACAGACGTCGGTGGTAATGCCACAGACGTGGGTGGTGGTGCCACAGACGTGGGTGGTGGTGCCACAGACGTGGGTGGTAATGTCACAGACGTGGGTGGTAATGCCACAGACGTCGGTGGTAATGCCACATACGTGGGTGGTAATGCCACAGACGTGGGTGGTAATGCCACAGACGTGGGTGGTAATGCCACAGACGTGGGTGGTAATGCCACAGACGTGGGTCCTAATGCCACCCAATGATCGCAGGCTGACCACTCTCACGTGAGATGCACAATTTTGTTGCCATGTGAAAATATCCCCCCCTCCCCGATGCCCGATTAGTACGGCTAGTTTTAATTTTGGGACCACACGACTGTTTTTGTTGTTGTTGTAAATGTAGTGAATGTTTTTCGTAATAAAAAATAAAGTTGCCGCTATTATAGTGCTTTTTGTAACACTCTTGAAGTGCAGCATATTTATAAATATTGACACACAAATGCAAAAACACACACACTTGTTTAATTACAGTACAGTACTGTATTCATAATGCCCCAAGAGTAATGCATCCTATTGTTAACCAATAACTTTGCATTGCTTCGGTATAATACGTCACACAAGGATCCCCCATATAGCCTTTCACGGACTGTTGGGGCAAGATGCTGCTAGCGAGTAAGCACGAAGGCCACCACGGATCGCGAGGAGGGGTGAGTGGCCAATAACACTGCTCCCAGCCGCCTTTGTCTCACACAGTGCTGATATTTACACGCCGTGCCAGGTGCTCATTTGAGGCTGAGTTGAACCAGGGGGGAGCTCCGCGACCGGTTCAGATGTTCGTCGTCGATGTTGGCCGTGAGCGGGGGCATCAAACTCGGGTCCGTCAAGTTTTTAGTGCAGTTCCACTGCGCACCGCTCCACACCAATGCGTTACTAACACACGTGCGCATGAACACACACGCCTCGATTCCTCCTACAATGATAGAAGAGACTGAGCGCGCTCATATTACAAACAGTGCTTGTTCTTTCCAGCTTCAAAATATTCCCTCTCTAGTACCAGATTAGTGTGGCTATTATACTCGCGGTGATGGATGAATCTTGTGTCGGGGTCACTTTTTCGAAGTGGTGGACGTCGCTTGGCCGTGTGGACTGCATGACACGAAGAGCTGGCTTCACGCTTGTAGCTTTTTTAACCACAGACTGTTTTCACGATGAATTTGCCGGGAATGTCGATTTCGACTCGAGTCACCTTCAACCGGGGATGAAACAGGAGATAAATGCAAACCATTCTAGATTTGAAGTTTTCGTGGCTGCAAGGACCCATACTCTTTGGTTCTTTCGGTAAAGTCACGTAGGTGAAAAAAATAAAGAAAATGAAATAAAAAAAATAATGAAAACGAAAATGAAAAGAACTCAATTAAATCACAAATTTAGTTGTTTTCATTTTTGTTTTATTTTATTAAATTTTATTTCATTTTTACCGACGTGACTTTACCGAGAAATGCAAACCATGCGTGAGAAGATGAACGATGCACAAATACGCGTGATCAATCTACTTGGTGTACTGTCTCAACAATCTTTCATGACGTTTTTGTTTGGGTTAGATCGCGTTAACATAAATCTGTTGTTAATCCCGCCATCGCCCGACACAGCAAAGTAGGAAGGGTTGTCACGTAAACAAAACATGCCAATTAGTTACGAGTACAGCACACCGGTGTGTTGGAGAGTACACATTTGGTGGCGGGTTTAACGACATATTCATATTTGTGCGATATAGCCCCAAAACAACTTTTATTATGGATAATATTGGTCACGAAAGCCTACGTGTTTAACTGTCTCAAAGATACCTCTTCTCTGAGCCACTGGCGTGCATAATAAAGATACTGGAATGGTTTTGTTCCTTCCCCAATTGTATCCCGATTTTGCTGTCGATCGTAGTTTCACGAGACCAAAAATCAATTTAGAACTCCTGCAGAGCAGTGCCGACTCTTCGTGTTGCTAGAAAACGGTCCGTAGAATTGGTATCACAGAACTTCGTCTGAAATCCCTTCTAAGACAGTTCTGATCTGCACACTAGGGGGCAGCACTTTTCTCGCCTGCCTTGCTAGAGTAAATATTTTCGCAAGGACAGGCTGCGCATGATAAAGGTTGTTTTGGGTTATATCGCTTAAATATAAATGTGTCGGTAACCCGCCACCACCCGACACAGACAAGTAAGTTTTTTTCACGTAAACAAAACGTGTCAATTAGTTACTATTTTGATTTAAAGCTTTCGTGACTGCAGTAATCCATATTCTTAGCTCTTTCGGTAAAGTCACGTTGAAGGGAAACAATAAAATAATAAAATATATTGTTATATATTTTATTGTTTTATTGTGTTCCTTCAAAGAATATGAATTAGTTACTACTTCAGCACACCGGTATGTTGGTGATTTCGAAAACGTTTTTTTTGTTTGGCCATGTTTGTTGTAGTACGGAGTTAGACTGATGGCCTTAATCTAAGTTGTCTTGTGGTTGTTCTTGTTGTCTGACTTGCATCCCACTGGGATTTTTGCACACAGCGTTGGTGTGTGGTGCTTTTTCAGGAATTATTTGCTGTTTTTTCCTGGATTTTCTGTTTGCACAGTCACATAGTCACTTTAAGATGTTTTCTTGTTCATGTTTTTGTTTTTTGTTTGTTGCGGTTGCACCCGATTCAAGAGCCGAATGGCTCACAGGGCTATACCAAATAAATGAAACTGACATTAAACTGAAACAACATTTACACTTTGACTACGGCGTTTCGCTGGTGATTACAACCAGCTTCATCAGGTGGTTTTGCCAGAACTGTGAAGAAGTTTTCCTGTTTCGGTCCTAATGTAATATCTGCGCGATCTAACAAAAAAAACCCCCTTCATTATGGATATTGGTCGCAAAAGCCTACGTATTAAACAAGCTGCACGTCAAACTTTCAGACTTTTAGCCCTCCCGACGGCGAACTGGGAGCAGAAAACCAGGACCGTCCATCGTTGAGACGGCGTACGTAAAGGAGTGCAGATAGCAGAGGATAGCCTTGGTGCCAGGCACAGGCGACATGAGTCATCGTCATCTAAATTTACAAAAACTATACAACTACAAAAAGCTCTCTTCAACACTATGCTCCACCACCCCCCCCAGACCCGCTCGGTGCACCACTCCGACATTGTGTCACACCCCGTACCCCGGCCTCGGCATCTCTCCCAGCTCCGGCATTGTTCGCACCAGCCGTGTTGTGTACCAGGTGGCTGATGCTCACTCAACCCCCCCTCCCCTACTCCCCCTCCCCGCCCTCTACTTCTCTCCCCCCTGGCTCTTCCCCCCCCCCCCCCTCTTGCCTTATATAATATCCTCGTTACGAGCAGCTCTTGTCCACTACAACAAATTACTTCTTGCTGTGACTATCCCACCTGATGACGGAGGCTTGTGTTGCTTCCGAAACGTGATTTGATTAACTTTATTTTATTTTTTTACCTACGTGACTTTACCGCAAGAACCAAAGAGTACTACAAAAAGCTATTTTTTTATTTTACCGGGTAAGGCCCCACAGCTATGTAGCTGTTTTTTTAGAAGCGACCTGGCCTTCACAATTGATATCAAGCTCAACGAAGTGGCTTTTTCATCGCGTGGAAATTAATCGCAGCCAAATAGTCTTAAATGCGTGACGTTGATTCTAAATGTGGGAGGAACAACCGGAGGACCCGGAGAAAAATCCACGCGACCACGGGAAGAGACAGAGACATACAAACTCCAAATATACAGCAGGCGTCAGGTACGGGATTGAACCCACGACCTCCTGTATACCAGGCGAGGTAGTTAACATCTCGCCACTGCGGCACCCTGAGAAGTCTATGAAGTCCCGAGTAGTGACGGGATTCTGGCCGCTGCGAAGGACAGGTTGGCTGCTCAGCCATCAACGCACCGGTCAACGACGATGGGGAGAGTCGTCATTGTCGTGTCATAGGGTGGATGGCGAGACGGCGAACGTTCATTCGCTCGGCGTGACATCCGACAAACGGATATTTTAAAATTACCATTGCCTGGGGGAAAAGGTCATAAATAATACACGGACTCCTCTACTTACGAACGAGTTAGGTTACAGAGGTCTGTTCGTCGTAAGTCGATTTGTTCGTAAGTCCAACTTTACTCCTGTCGAGTCCAAACATATTATACGGCGTCTACACTAAACACGGGGAATGGCTTTAAAATTTGAATAATCTCCTGTAGATGCAGATGCCACTGGTTCTTCACGTTCTGTAGATGTAGATGCCACCACCGCCATCTATTGCGTGGCAGTTGAACTTATGACTCTCGGTCCGAACAAGAAACTGGGCATACGGACAGGTTTGTTTGTATCTCTGAAAGTTCGTAAGTCGAATGTTCGTAAATAGAGGAGTCTCTGCAATACGAACTCATTTTTGTCCACTGCATTAGCCTAAATGTATCACGAGCATAGCGTTTGATTGTAAGTTGCATTAATTGCAAGTGGGTCCTACATGAACAATGCGATGCACATATAATGAGTGTAATAATCAATATTAGACTATGTATTTTGAACTTCTTTGCCACTGTATGTAGCCAACCGTACTAATCGGTGAGTCAATGCATTGTTAGGTGCCTAATTTCTACATAGTCATCAGCAATATAACTTGCTTCATATGATCATACATCATTGGTATCTACAAAGCCCCTGATTGTCTGGCCTACCCTGCCATGATGGCCAGACGTATGTATGTATGTCGCACCTCTTTCGCACCATATGTAGCCAACCGTGCTAATAGAACTATCCACATTTTACCACAAATTGTAAAACATATTAAACATTGCTCAATCCAACACTGGATGAGGGCTGCGTTAGCCATTGGGAGTTATTTGACCGTACCTCACCATGAAGTGGTCTTAGAAGTACAATAGACTCTCGATTATCTGTGCTGACGACGGGGAGGACGGCCGCGGATAATAAAAACAAATTTTCGCGGATCTCTACGCCAAAAACCACATTTGCCTACACAGAAGGCTCACTAAGTGGATGATGACAGAGCCACGCCAATCAAAATCAATCAAACTATGCCCACTGTTGTAAATATATGCAACTACTGTACTGTACAGGCGATCACGTGGATTTCGGATTGACCGGACCAAATATTTGTTCGATTTAAGGACGTGACTTGTAATACACATTTCCAACTGTTTTTAGATTATGAATTTGGGCTTAAGGGAAAATCTACGAGTTATCAATTTACGTTAAAGTCTCAGGTGCTCGGTTAATCCGCAAATCGAATAAACCACGCGCGGATAAATCGAGAGTCTACTCTAGTTCTGTCATGTCTGCTTACAGGGACCATTCTCTGACGTGGGCCTGAAATTTCGGGGACCGCCCCATTGTCAAGTTTCTTGATCCTCCTTTGCCTCGGGGCGGTCAGACCTTGGGCAGCTTTGCTCCGACGACACAACCGAGGTGATGCGCGCGACCCTTACGAACCGACTCCGCTTCTCCTCGTACGTACGTTGAACTTCTTTCACACGGCACACAGCCAACCGTGCAGATCGGAGAGGTGCGGCAAATTGCTACGCTCACGCGCACGCACGCACACGCACGCACACAAACAAAGGCAAAGATTCCCCGTGCAGCCTCAACAGACTGTAGGGGCAAGTGCTGTTAGCGAGCACCGATGAAGGCCGGCACGACACACGAGGGGGTGAGTGGCCAGCACCACGCCCGGCCGCCTTTGTCTCCCCAGTGGTGATGTTTACACAAAGCACGAGGTATTGATTTGAGGCTGAGTCGACCTAGGGGAGGCCCAGAACCGATTTAGATTAAACGTCACTGATGTTGACCATGAGTGGGAATCGAACTCGTATCACGGGGTTCATAGCGCAGCGCCCTATCCGTTGCGCTACCGCTCCCAATGTGCACACACAAAGACCAAGATCCCCCGTATAGCCTTAACATACTGTGGGGGCAAGTGCTGTTCGTGAGCACCTATGAAGGCCGGCACGGCACACGAGGAGGTGGGTGGCCAACACCACGCCCGACCGCCTTTGTCTCCGCAGTGGCGATGTTTACACATCGCACCGGGTACTCATTTGAGGCTGATTCGACCTAGGGGAGGCCCAGAACCAGATAATCGTCACTGGGTGTTGGCCGTGAGCGACAATGGAACCCGGGTGGCCAGGTTCGTAGCGCAGCGTAGCGCTCACCGCCGCACCACCGCCCGCGTGCGCGTCCCCGTCACCACTGCAGCAGCTGCGTGAGCCGCACCCACAGCTTGGTGATCCACAGGTTGGCTCCCAGCTCGCTCATGTACTGCAGCTCGGGCGTGAGCATGCGACGGCACGCCCGCCGCGTCGCGCCCCGCGGGATGCCGCGCCTCAGGTTGTAGCCCATGATGGGCTGCGAGCCAATCGGCCTCCACGGCCTGAGGGCCGGGTCGCGCACCGCCGACGCGTCGACGGCGCCCCCTTCCTCGGTGCACTCGAGCGCAAGCGCGGCGTTGCGTCGGCGCAGCGACGCCACGGCGGCGCGCATTCGCCCCTCGCCGAAGCGCGCCACCTCGCGCCACAGGCTCCGGTTGAAGTGCTCGTAGAGGAGCGAGTCGAGGTGGTTCCAGCGGCGAGCGCGGCGGTACGTGTCCGGGTCCATGCGCGGCGCGTCCGCCGCCGCCGCCGAGGCTCCAGCGACTTCGTCAGCGCCGTCATTTCCTCCGGTGCTGCGGCCAAGGCCGTCGCTTCTCCCATCGTCGCCTCCGATCACGCCTCCGGTATCCGCTTCGGTCCCACGTTCCCCGTCGCCTTCGCCGGCGCGAGTTCCTCCAGCGCCAGGAGTGCGTCCGGCGCCGCTCCCCCCGGTTCCGCGAGAAGCACCTCCGCCGGCACCGCCTCCACCACCAGCAGCGCCACCACCTCC
Organism: Petromyzon marinus; assembly: GCF_048934315.1. Classification (NCBI taxonomy): domain Eukaryota; kingdom Metazoa; phylum Chordata; class Hyperoartia; order Petromyzontiformes; family Petromyzontidae; genus Petromyzon; species Petromyzon marinus. The sequence continues at coordinate 19,294,391 of NC_133671.1, forward strand.
TCCTCCTCCTCCTTGGCCTCCGCGGCTCGCCATGGATGTGGAGCGCGCGTTGAGCCTGAAGTAGGTGATGTCCTCTTCGTCCAGGCACAGCAGCTCCTTGAGCAGAACGAGTGACTCGTCAAAGTGCTCCGAGATCATGACGAGCGAGAAGGTGTCCTCCGCCTCCCGGATCATGCGCCGGGCAATGTCCTCCTCCTCCTCCTCCTCCTGCCGATCGCCATCGCCGCCGCTGTCACCGCCGTCGTCCCGCGACAGCACCGCGTTGTTGTCGAAGCCCATGTCGAAGGCCTGCAGGTTCTTGAGGTAGTGCGAGTTGACGCTCGCCGGGTCGTAGTAGCCGCGGGGATCGCGCAGGAACTCCCGCATGGGGTCGTCGCCCCGGACCCTCCACGAGCTGGGCACCACGGCGCGGTAGTAGTGGAACGACGACTCGAAGACGCGCGCCGGGTCGCGCATGATGGTGAAGAAGGCGGCGCCCGGCGGCAGCAGGGGCTCCAGCTCGGCGCGGCTGAAGCGCATGTGGCTGCAGACGACGTCGTAGCAGCGGCCCGGCGAGTAGCCCGCCACGCGGTAGCGGGAGAACGGCGACGGATAGTCGAAGTCGTTCTTGCCGTTGGGGAAGGCGAAGCGCAGGTGGCGCTTCTCGCCCAGGCGGAAGAGGATGTTGAGGACGGTGCTGCTCGCCGTCTTGTGCGTCTTCAGGAACACGATGCCGTCCCGCGGCGCGCACGGGCCGTGGGATCCGCCGTCTTGACGCCGCTGCTGCCGCCCCCCGTCGAGAGGGGCCCGCCGACTCGTGCCGCCGTGCGGTCCTCCGGCGGCCGGCTGCGCCGAGCACGAGGGGGGCGTCGCCGTCCTGCGAACGTGAACGTGCGCGCGCACGCACGCGCCCACGGTTATACAGGGTGTTTAAATATGGACCCAATTTCAAAGCAGTATATTTCGCGATGGCAACATGTTACAATTACACAAAAAGTTACAAACGGTTTAATGAGTTATCAAATTTAACTAGCCAATTTTATAAATGCTCTACGTGACCTCCACCTGCTGTACGTACAACATCGATACGATGGTTGAATTCGTCCCAAACGCCTCTCAAAGTGTCTTCTTCCACTGAAGTCACCGCTGCCGTGATTCTGTTTTTGAGGTCATCCAGATTAGTCGCTAATGGTGGCACAAAAACACCACGGTCTTTGACGTATCCCCACAAGAAAAAGTCGCAAGGTGTGGTGATGTGTGGGGATCTTGGGGGCCAAGAGTGTAGCGCCAAGTCTTGGGGTTCCGTGCGACCAATCCAACGTTGAGGCAGCGTTGTCTTGCGAATGACTGAGGCTAGGGGCTGTTTGTGCACTGGGAGAGGCATCTCGCGGTAATCATTTAAAACTCTATGCCCCGCTCTTTCAAGTGGTAAGAGTTTCATTCATGGGCGCTTCGTTGTTGCAGTGATATAGCGATTTCAAAACTGGTCTATCTTTTTAAAACACCCTGTGTAATGCTCACAAGGGATCGTGATGACGCCTTGCGATAGGTGTCAGTTTTATTGCCAGATGAAGGCAAATCGTATTCTTGTTTTTTGGCTTCATTTTGATGCTGTGCAAAAAGGTCCCAAAGATACCGCGGCTCGGCTGGTGGTGCGAGCTCGCCTGCAACCGGCAGGTCGCGAGTTCGGACCCCGGTAGGTGGCTTGACTCGGACCATCATCCCTCTGAGCGAGCAGCGATGAAGGCCGGCACTGCGGCACACGAGGGGGTGGGTGGCCAGCACCACGCCCGGCCGCCTTTGTCTCCCGAGTGGCGATGTTTACTACACACCGTCACCGGGTACTCATTTGAGGCCGAGGCGACCTGGGGGAGGCCCAGGGACCGGCTGAAATATTCGTCGCCGGCGTCGGCCTCGAGCTGGAATCGAACTCGGGTGGCTTGGTTTGTGGCGCGGCGCGCTAACCGCTGCACCGACGCACCGCCGCTCCCCACACACACGTGCACGTGTGTGTACACACACGTACGTGTGTGTGCACATACTGACGCACGCGCTTCTCCACTCACACGCCGCTCACTGTCGTCCCGAGGGCCGTTGCCTTTGGCCCCCGTCTCATGAAATTCCCGTGGCCGGGCCTCCTCTCGCTATCGGCGCAAATCGCTCGGTCAACATCACGGGGAAAACGTGGAACGGCGGCCGTGTGACTTCTGGGGAAACAGAGCCCGGAAAGTGTAGGGAGGCACGGAGATATGTAGACAGGTGGGTAGTGAGGGAGGTAGGCAGGGAGATAGGTAGGTGGGTAGGTAGGTAGGGAGGTAGGGAGGTGGGTAGTGGGGGAGGTAGGCAGGAAGATAGGTAGGTGGGTAGGTAGGTAGGGAGGTGGATAGTGAGGGAGGTAGGCAGGGAGATAGGTAGGTGGGTAGGTAGGTAGGGAGGTGGGTAGTGGGGGAGGGAGGCAGGAAGATAGGTACAGTGAGGGAAAAAGGTATTTGATCCCCTGCTGATTTTGTACGTTTGCCCACTGACAAAGAAATGATCAGTCTATAATTTTAATGGTTGGTTTATTTGAACAGTGAGAGACAGAATAACAACAACAAAATCCAGAAAAGAGAAGACTTGGTGGAACGCATGTCAAAAATGTTATAAATTTTAATGAGGGAAATAAGCATTTGACCGCCTCTCAATCAGAAAGATTTCTGGCTCCCAGGTGTATTTTATACAGGTAACGAGCTAAGATTAGGAGCACACTCTTAAAGGGAGTGCTCCTAATCTCAGCTTGTTACCTGTCTAAAAGACACCTGTCCACAGAAGCAATCAATCAATCAGATTCCAAACTCTCGACCATGGCCAAGACCAAAGAGCTCTCCAAGGATGTCAGGGACAAGATTGTAGACCTACACAAGGCTGGAATGGGCTACAAGACCATTGCCAAGCAGCTTGGTGAGAAGGTGACAAATTGGTGCGATCATTCGCAAATGGAAGAAACACAAAAGAACTGTCAATCTCCCTCGGCCTGGGGCTCCATGCAAGATCTCACCTCGTGGAGTTGCAATGATCATGAGAACGGTGAGGAATCAGCCCAGAACTACACGGGAGGATCAATGATGTCAAGGCAGCTGGGACCATAGTCACCAAGAAAACAATTGGTAACACACTACGCCGTGAAGGACTGAAATGCTGCAGCGCCCGCAAGGCCCCCCTGCTCAAGAAAGCACATATACATGCCCGTCTGAAGTTTGCCAATGAACATCTGAATGATTCAGAGGACAACTGGGTGAAAGTGTTGTGGTCAAATGAGACCAAAATGGAGCTCTTTGGCATCAACTCAACTCGCCGTGTTTAGAGGAGGAGGAATGCTGCCTATGACCCCAAGAACACCATCCCCACCGTCAAAATGGAGGTTGAAACATGATTTGAGGGTGTTTTTCTGCTAAGGAGACAGGGCAACTTCACCGCATCAAATGGACGATGGACGGGGCCATGTACCGTCAAATATTGGGTGAGAACCTCCTTTCCTCAGCCAGGGCATTGAAAATGGGTCGTGGATGGGTATTCCAGCATGACAATGACCCAAAACACACGGCCAAGGCAACAAAGGAGTGGCTCAAGAAGAAGCACATTAAGGTCCTGGAGTGGCCTAGCCAGTCTCTAGACCTTAATCCCATAGAAAATCTATGGAGGGAGCTGAAGGTTCGAGTTGCCAAACGTCAGCCTCAGTTTCAGACTCGAGCGAATAGAGGAGTTGTGCCAGAGGGTGAATGAGGGGGCCCCATTATTCTTCCAGGAGCTCAGGATGGTCTTTCTAACCGAAATGTTAAATACTTGGAGATGGGCGTGGTGGTGCCTGGTGACACCTTGGGGTTTAATGCCCTGGAGGGAGGATTCAATGCTAGGTAGTATGTCGGTGCCAGACATCACGTTGTACAGATCGGTTATTTCATAATAAAATGTCCTAACGGTGGGACAGTCCCAGAAGGCGTGCATCTGCGTTTGGGTGGTGCCTGGGGGCCACCCAGGGCAGTCTGGGGATATGGTCTGAGGGAATGTAGCCCTCCGTTGGTTAGTGAGCTTTGCGCCATGAAGGAACTTAAATTGAAACTTAAACTTAGACCTTGCCGGGGGCTGTGTCAAATTAGTTTCCAAGACTCTGATGGGATCGGGCGGCCCAGCGCCCCCCCCCGTCCCAAAGCGCCCTATTCTTTGGTCTCATCCCGGTAGGGCCCGGCAGTAGGAGTTGGTATGCCTCAGTGATTTTATAGTGGGCCGTCTCCTCCGTCAACCATACCCATATCGGGGAGGGGGATCTTTCGGAGGTCAACATCCCTTGCCGTGTTAATAGAGTCCCTGATCTGGAGACATTTGAAGAAAAAAATCGCTATTAGGGATGTCATGTCGTTTTCAAATGTTTTGGAGAGTGCCCCCCCCCCCCGATTCAAACGAGAGACTACCCACCCTCCTGACTCCCGCTCTCTTCCAAGCCGGCCAGCTGACCCCCTTGCCCCGAAACTCTGAGGGATGGACTATCCCACGTAGGGGAGAGTTGCTGAGATAGGGATCAGTCTATTTCTCAGGATCCAGAGGGTCGTGTTGACCGAGGATAGCGGTTTAAAACCCGAGGGCTTATCTCTCGGGTGCGAGTGGACTATTCCCTCGAGGCTCCAAGGGGATGCTGATGCCTCTACCCACTTCTTCTAGGAGACCTGTCGGTTCTTGTCGATTCACTATAGATGTTTACAACAACGCCCGGTACGACCCAAAAACCACATGGGAGAGATAAGGTGGCAATAAAAAAAAACCGAAAAAACCTCAGCGGGTGGTGGTTTATTTGATTTGTTCAGCTTCCGTTGTTGTGTATCACAGCGGGTTATGGTTTTATATCGTGGGGGTCGGTCTAACTTTTTGGGAAAAGGCCAGAGGACTTTTTTGGGTGAAAGGAATTTAGAAGTCATTGACGGCGCATCCAACCGTGCTTTGTGAGATGCTGCGGTGACCCGTTGGAGTGACGTTACATTTGATGGTGTTAGGGATCTATGGTTGTGGCCCTTATATATTAATGTTTTAATAAAATTCCAAGCGTTAAACGGCCCAGAGCTAATGAACATACTCACGGTATGAACTAATAAAGCTCGCCTTACATTTTTAAAAATAATAATACTGTAATTGACATTTATAAGGCGAAATTCATGCATGAATTTGAGTGTGCCATACACGAAATTAACCATCATTTTAAAATGAACGTTCAATAAATACTTTACGTAAATAATAAAAATAATAAAAAAAATTGCGTTTGTATTATTCACAATCACCAGCAGCCATGATCAATCCACTGCTGGATGAAGGCCTCTTCAAGGAGCCACACCCCCCCCTTTCCCGCCGCACGTCGCTGCGATGTATTCGATCCAACCGAGCACGAGCATCAATGATTTCACCGTTCCGTCTCTACGGTTGTTGACCCCTTGGCTCGCCACTTTTAGTCACAGCCACCGGCCATCATTCCTTCAGCCCGTGCATAACGCAGAATCACACTCAGAATATTTATTTGTACTGGGAGGAGGAGGAAAATCCGATCAGCTATAAAAACAATTTATCAGAGACGTCCAGTTTGGACGGGTTCCGCAAGTCACAACAGCAACGCAAGCCCAGTTACTTGTATTAACAGTCCACGTGAAGTCTGTAACTTGCGCAATCTTATTCTTGGTTCTTTCGGTAAAGTCACGTAGAAGGGAAACAGTAAAATAAAAAAATATATAAAACAATGGTTTTCACACCTGATGATGATTGCTTGTGTTGCAGTCGAAACGTTGTGAGAATTTTATCGTTTTATATTTTTGGTGAAAACCACACCCGATGATAATTGCTTGTGTTGCAGTCGAAACGTCGTGAGAATTTTATTGTTTTATATTTTTTTATTATTTTATTGTTTGCCTTCAACGTGACTTGCAGTCACGAAAGCTTTAAATCTAAATTTTGCGCAATCTTTTTGTTATCTACGGCAGCGGTCCCCAACCTTTTTGGCATCAGGGACCGGTTTCGTGGAAGACAATTTTTTCACGGATCGGGGGTGGAGGGGGGGTTCATCATTGGGTCTTTCCCCCTTTTCAAAGAAGCTCTCCAGCGACGTTTGTTTTTTACTCATTTTGGCTACTAGGGGTTAGAGCTTGTGGGCTTACCAACACTGTGACTGAGACGAGAGCGCAGTGCGTGAAAGAGGCGCGGACGGAAGTGGTAAATAATAAAATAATGGGGCGCGGCCCACGTGCGGACTCACCGCTCTCCGGCCCGGTACTTAACAGACCACGGACCGGTCACCGGTCCACGGCCCGGCGGTTTGGGAACCCGTGGTCTACGGGACCTTTTTCGCCAGTGTTAAACACTGATGAAAATAAGAAGAGAGTTTACCCCATCTGGCAATAAAACAGCAGTTGTGTTAAGACGTTCGAATACCACTTAGATACCTTTCTGTAAGGGACCAGTCTGCGCTAACCACGCACAGCGCTCGTGGAAAAATATGCAAACAAAGTGCTCTGGTAATATGTGCAATGACTTTGAAACTGATTGGCCTACACCGCCAGCGGCGTTTGACCTGTGGCACACCACCACGGCAAGGGGAGTAGAGCCAAGGATTAAATATGTACGGAAACATAAAAATAATGGGAAAGGAAAGAGATGAAATCGCAACAACAAAAAACGTAAAATAAGCGGACAAGGAATGGGGGGTAAAAAAAAACGAGACCCAAAGGGCCAGGAAAGCCGGGAGGGGAGGAAGAGGCTAAAATATAAAGGCCTCGACGTTCCCACATGGAGCGGCGTCTGTTTTTACAGGGGGTGACCACACAGAAGTCACGTGATTTAGACATAGAGAGGGGTTGTTCGTCGTTATATCCCTCGGCATAATCACAAGCATGCGTAGCCACGATTTTTTTTATTCAACCTGCTTCATAAAAAATGTTCACGTTTTTTAGGAGGAAAAATATGCAATCTTAGATTCTTGTACTGGATTGTGATGGGTTGCAATACTTTTTTTTATATGTACGCAGGAAGTGACTGAGTGTATTTTATGCCGTTTTGATGTGTAAATGTTTGGCAGTCAAGAACTCTTAACACATGTTTCTAAATGTGGAGGGATTGGCGTCAGGGTTCGGGATCGAACCTACGCACTCCGTGTATACAAGGCGAGGTAGTTAACATCTCGCCACCGTGGCTCCCTTCACTGTGGTGGTGGTGTACCCATTTACACTGCTGGGTGGAACAGAGGCAGACATTAAAGAAGCGGGAACCCTCGTGTCAACTGCTGCGGCGGGAGACGGAATCTTACCGACGCTGACAAGTTTTGAAGGTAATAATAGTGGTTTTCCCCTTTTTTCTGGCAACAAAACTGAAACCTTTTTACAATGATTAATGACTGCATTAACCACAATACCTGCAGTCAAAATGCAAACAAAAAACATACTATGATAATATATGCATTGCCCTTGAATGCATATATTATCATAGTATGTCACCGTACTCTTTGGTTCTATTCGGTAAAGTCACGTAAAAAACAACAAAAAATAAAAAAAAATTCACGACGTTTCGGCCACAACACAAGTGGCCTTCATCAGGTGAAGGGACCAGACTGTCTAGAGGACAGCGCTGGAGTGAACACAGCCAAGCTCAGACCGCGACCTTTAAGCTGTGTGAGAGGAAGCAGAGCGCCTTGACAAAGGAATTAGCATAAAAATTAACATTTAATTGGCGGACTTAGCATGATGAACGATGTACATCATGCTAAGTCCGCGGCCCGGCGGTTGGGGAACCCGTGGTCTACGAGACATTTTTCGCCAGTGTTAAAAACTGATGAAAATAAGAAGAGAGTTTACCCCATCTGGCAATAATTTGGCCTACACCGCCAGCGGAGTTTTACCTGTGGCACACCACCACGGCAAGGGGAGTAGAGCCAAAAAACATACTATGATAATATATGCATTGTCCTTGAATACATATATTATCATTGTATGTTTTTTGTTTGCATTTTTACTGCAGGTATTGTGGTTAATGCAGACATTAATCCTCGTAAAAAGGTTTCAGTTTTGTTGCCAGAAAAAAACCCTATTATTATATTTTGGTACTGGCAAAGGAGGTCTAATGAAGTTTTGAAGGTTCATGATCCAGTGACGCCATTCGACGCCATGGTTCACGTTTGCACATTTTAACAATTTAAAAGAAATACAAAAATTGTCTTGCAAAATTATTCAATTTGGGATGAGACACAGCAGCGGCAGCAGCAACATCGCCCTCCCTCCTCCACTCTGAGACGACTACCGAACTCTGTAGACAGTGCCAATACCACATGTACTAAATGACCATTGTTCCTGAGTACTAGTAATACGCACACCTAAAAAACGCATGCCATGGATGCATAACATACATAAAAACATCGGCAACCCCCACCCGTGTATCATGCATCGCCCTTAACAGACTGCGAGTAGCACCACCTATAGGGCTGAACGATTAATCGATTAATCGATTTCAAATCGATTAATCGCTATTTCATATTACTTTCTTATTGGAGTTGTTTTCTTTTTTATTATTATTATAGCCTTATTTATTTATTTGAGTTGTTTTCTTTATTATTATTATAACCTTATTTATTTAACTTAACAATTTCTTCATGTTTGATTGTTCCATTTCAATTAAAACATTTTAATAAATACATGTTGGAAGCAATTCATATATTTTAAGTTCTCATCCTTGCATTAGAATACATAGAGCAGTTCATATTTTGATGGTATCATGTGGTAATGTTCCATCACGTGTTTTAAATCTATTACACAGTGAATATTGAACTGAAGCTTGACTTAAACAAATGTAATCACAAATCAAATCGCAATATTTGTCAGAAAAATGGCAATTAGACATTTTCCCCAAATCGTTCAGCCCTAACCACCTATGAAGGCCGGCACAGCGCTTAAGAGCGGGTGGGAAGGCCGCCTTTGTCTCCCCAATGCTGATGCATGCACACAGTACCACAACAAGTGCCCATTTAAGGCTGAGTCGACCTACGAGAGGCCCCAGAACCGGTTCAAATATTCGCTGCCACTGTTACTGTGAGTGGCCGGGTATCGAACTCGGGTGGTCCGGTTCGTAGCGCCACCGCTCCCCACATGACAGCTGCCGTTCGCCACTAAGTGGTGGTGACGTCAGCACGGGGCTTGTGCCAGGCTAGGTGCACATTGAGGCTACGCGAAGTGTGGAAGGCTCCCTGATGGCAGTAGGTCACGGGACAGACCGAGGTGCCATGGGTCGACCGACTGAGATGACTGGCGGATGCAACACCACACGTGCTCCCTCGCTGCGTTTTACTCGCCCGGCACTCCGCTCGTTGTTGTGAGCGTCGCTCCTCTGTCCTCCTCCGCTGTTGTTGGAGGGCGACTGCCTCCAACTGCCAAGTAGCGTCCTGCACCAGCCTCTTCCTCCTCCTGCACAGAGGCCGATCTTCACATACCGTGCACACACGCACACGGTACTCACCTGGTATCTGTGTGATACTCCAGTCCCCTGTCCCTGCTGCTGCTGTACAGGTAGCCGAGGGTACCAAGAACGGCTCCGACCAGTAGCCACCTGTGTACGGAGCCCCTAATCAAACGATAGCCCCACATCCCTACCACTCACTGCCCTCCTCCGTGTGCGTGTGTCTGTGTGCGTCCCTAGTATTCGGTTATATTAGCACGGGAAGATTGTATGTGGGCTGCGTGAGTGGGTGTGTGTACGTGTGCCTGTGTGAGTTTGCCCGTTTTTTTTTATATTCGCTAACAGCGCTTTCCCCAACAGTCTGTTAAGGCTACACGGGGGATCTTTGTGTGACTGCGCGCGTGGCGTGCGCGCGTGCGAACTGTGTGTGTACAATTGTGTGTGAGCGTGTGTTACAATGATTGTTAAATTGACTCCTATACAGACGTGGAAAATAATTTGTGTCGTTGTTCGTGAAAGTATGTAACTTTTGTGATGATTAAATTACGTCCGATCGCGTGTATGTGTGTGAAATTAGGTGGGTCAAAGTGTGTGTGTGTGTGTAACTGTGTGAATGTGTGTGTGTGTGAAATTGTGTTATGTGTGCACGCGTGTTTTTTTGAATTGCTCTCTATACTGCTGCCCCTTGCACCCCGGTCTCTCGTACACCCGATAGCAGGCGGCCTTAATAGGCGCTCGCTAACGGCAAGCACCTTGTTCCACCAACACCCGAACAACAAGAGAGACGAGGTTCCCCTAAACACGCGTGGGTGGACGGGGCGAGGCTGCGGTGTCGCCAGGGATGTTGGTGGCTGCTGCTGCGTCAACAACAGCAGCAGCCACCTCCTCCTCCTCCTCGACCTTCCTCCTCCTCCATCTCTCTCGGCGGGGGTGGGCAGGGATTGAAGTGAGGTGGTTGGGGGTGGTCTCCACGCGTGTGTTTGTGTGCGGGCTTCAAGGTGCTTGCTCACAACACGTGCCCCCTTCAGTCTATTTTAAGGCGATACGGAGCAGAGGGGGGAGGTATATTTGGCCTTTAGATGTTGGTATTTGGCCTGCATAGGTGCTCGCTAACAGTACTTGCCCCAAAAGGCTGTTAAGGCTACACGGTGGATATTTGTTTTTGTATACGTATGCATATTTGGGGAGCGGTAGTCTAGCGGTTTTCGCGCTGCTCTACAAACCCGGCGACCCGAGTGACGATTTTCACGGCCAGTGACCATGATCTGAGCCAGTCCTGAGCCTCCCCTAGCTAAGCATCGCCCCTGGGGAGACAAAGGCGGCCGGGCGTGTTGCCGGCAACCCCACCCCTTCGTGAGCCGTTCTGGTCTTGATGGGTGCTCACTAACACCACCCGTCCCAACAGTCTGTTAAGGTTATGCGGGGTATCTTTGTGTTCACATTACCTGGGTCTGTCCCGTGACCTCCTGTCAGCGAGCCATCGACACTTGACGTGGCCCTCCGCAAATATTTTCCCCAAGTTCTGATAACCTTGCTCAACTCAAGAAACCTGTTAAACTCTCATCTATTGTTCCACTTCAGTCGTGCTGTCTGTTGCTGGTCACTTGACGTTTTTTGGGGGGGGGGGGGGCCTTTGGCATTTCTGCTCAGCGACGGTGAAAAAAACCCCACAAAAGCCGAGCAGCTTGAGAATTGAGGACGCAATTTTAACTTTATTTATTTCAGGGGTGCCACGGTGGTGAGATGTCATCTCCATCGCCTGGTATGCAGGAGGCCGAGGGTTCGATCCCGATCCTGACGCCTGTATATTTTCGCCGTGGTCGCGTGGATTTTTTCTCCGGGTCCTCCGCTCCACATTTATAAACGTGCATTCAGAATATTTACATTATTTTTGCGCTCCCAATGTCCAAATGATGGGCGACTTTGTTGAGCTATCATTTGTGGCCAGGTTGCTTTTGAAAAACAAGTTAATACCTCAGTGGGCTTTGCCTGGCAGGATGGGGATTGTTTAGTTTAATTTGTATGTATTTTGCACGACTATTGTGTTTTTGTATTGTGGACATCTGTGAAAAAAGAGCTTTATAGCTCATAGGATTCCTCCAGTATAAATAAATATTCTGATTCTGATATATATCTGGTGAGACATGTAGCCTCTGCATGTGGGTAAGAAGTGACCCGAATATAAAGCGGTGTGTCCTTGGCTGCTCGAAAGAAGGGCGCTTTCACAATTAGGAAAAATAATTATTTTTGCAACTGAAGGTTGGTTGTTAATATTCGCTTTAAAATAATAATGGCTTTGGCTCGCATTCCCACACCACGACATTCACACGTGGTGTGACTAACCAGCTCACGCACTCTGCACACAACTAATTTTTCTGGGACAATTATTTCAGTACAATACCATTTATATTTACTGTATCATCAGCGGTCATGATCTATCCACTGATGGATGAAGGTATCGACCAACGGGTCATTATCTCTGACGGTCTTGCGATGCCCTGCACCTCCGATTACTACAGCTGGCTACGTGTGGCTCAAAAGAGGTTCAACGTGCATACATACATACACACACTCCGTCTCGACCACAGGCCATCATCCCGTCCAGTGAGTGACGCGTCCCGTTCACATCCACGTGTAACCTCTCTTTAACAGTCAATATGATGTCTCGATAATACAGGGGTTTTTTGTTAGATCGCGTAAATATATAAATGTGTCATTAAACCAGCCACCACCTGACACAGCCAACTAGTAAGGGTTGTCACGTAAATAGAATGTGGCCAATTCGTCACCAGTACAGCACACCGGTGTGTTGGAGAGCCAAGCCACAACATTTACAATCTGAGTACGACGTTTCGCCAGTAATTACAACCAGCTTCATCAGGCGACAACCCTTACTAATTGGCTATGTCGAGTGGTGGCGGGTTTAACGACACATTTATATATTTACGCGATCTAACCCCAAAAAAACCCTGTACTGTGGATAATATTGGTCGTGAAAGCTCTACTACGTGTTCAAATGATGTCTCGAAAACTAACATTGGTGCCCTGGTTAGTTCCACAGCACATTTGAATCCACCAGCCAAGGCGTTGGTTGGAATGGTGAAGGAGAAGATGGTAATAAGTGATCACGGGATATACACGGAGACACCGTCAAAATTTGACCGACAATGCAGGAATCGAATCTGCTTAAAACTGTGAGCGTGGATTGGCAGACACAAAGTGTTGGATTCTTCGGTGGTATAGTGAGAAGACATTGAGGGAATCGGTGAAGTTGAAATAGCGGTGAACCTTCCTGCGCAATATTTTCTTCCGGTCGATTGATTGCACTGTCGCGGTTCCATTAAGAGCGGCAACATTCTCTTTGATTCTATTGGGTAAAGTCACGTAGGTGAAAATAAAATAACAAAAAAATAACAAAAAATAACAAAAAATAATAAAAAATCACGACGTTTCGGCCACAACACAAGCGGCCTTCATCCAGACTTCAAGCAGGAGATGGGAAGTGCCGGCACGGGGGTGGTGTAGCTCTCGCGTGAGCACAACGGCGGTGTGAGTACAGGTTTCGGTAAAAGAGGCAGTGTTTATTTTGAGTCTCTCACCTGATGAAGGCCGCTTGTGTTGTGGCCGAAACGTCGTCCTCCAGACAGTCTCGTCCCTTCACCTGATGAAGGCCGCTTGTGTTGTGGCCGAAACGTCGTGATTTTTTGTTATTGTTTTTGTTATATTTTTTTGTTATTTTATTTTCACCTACGTGACTTTACCCAATAGAACCAAAGAGTATGGATCCTAGCAGTCACGAAAGCTTCAAATCTAGAAGCGGCAACATTGTCCGCAGCTCATTTTCCGGACAACTGCGACGGCAGTTAAATCCCTGTTGACGATTAACCTGACAACACTGACGGGGATCGAGGGAGGACAGGTGCCTGAGACGGGACATTGGGACGTTCTCTTGGCAACACGGGCCAAAGAGCTCCTCTGGTTAGGCGTGATACAGCGCACTTTGGCGTTGGAGCTGCCCACGTCGAATCGCGCCCTGTGTGCTTCAGTATAAAATGGGCAAATGAACGGCTGACGATACAATAAAAATTCATCCCGTAAAAAATGTGGATTCATCACCAACCAAACGTGGTCGTTCCACTGCCTCAAAAAGGCTTCCCCAAGGATAATCTCACGATTCTCGAACTGATTTAGATTTACAGTATTCGAATGAGCTGAACTATTTCTTGAACATTTGTGTCATTTCAGTCCAGGCTGCAATATGTGAACAGGTGACAGATCTCACGGACACGTGACACAAGCTCTTTTTTTTTGGGTTGTTGCATTGAACAGGGTCCCACAGCGTATACGGAGTGCTGATGCCAATAACAAACATCTGGTAATCCAACAACGTATGTTTAACAAAGTCTGACACTGCTGATGAGATATTAAATAAATTTTTTTGCGGAAAGCATTGAAGGCCGTGCGGCACGATAGGATGTTAAAAAAAAACTTCAACTTTTTTTGTGCAAAGCCAAATATGGGAAGGAGGTGTTATGTCCACATTTTTCTGTTTACATTTGCTTTTACCTCTGAGGCACTGTGTGTGTTTTGTGTAGCGGCCAATGCCACTCCGTGCCAGTCCCCTCCCCGTGCCTGCGCCCCTATTGAGTGGCAACGCCACCCAATCACCACTCCCCCAAGCCCCAACCACCGACAAAGATCCCCCGTGTAGCCTTCAACAGACCGTTGTGGAAAGTGCCGTTAACCAGTGCCGGATTAAGCTGGTGCGGGGCCTTTTAGCATATGTTATAAAGCGGCCCTAAATAAAATAAACACATACATATAAAAAGACATTTTTTTTAACTTGCATAGACAAGTAATTGTATTTTTTAATTTGCTATTCAGCCAGATAATACGACAAATCACTAACCTTAAACACCCAGTCGTTCATAAAAGTTGAAGGCAGTCTAGTACTATAGTGATAGAGCAAGTGCAGAATCACTGAACCGGAATTGATAGCATGAAAGCATTTAGTACGGGGCCCTTGAAAGTGCGGTGCCCGTAGCATATGTAGCTACTTTTGCTACTGGGATAATCCGGTACTGCCGTTAACGAGCACCTATGAAGGCCAGAACGGCACAAGCGGGGGCGGGTGGCCAACACCACGCTCGGCCGCCTTTGTCTTTCCAGTGCCGATATTCACACACACCACGCCAGGCACTCGCTTAAAATGAGTCGACCTAAGGGAGGCCCAGCATCGGTTAAAATATTCGCCACTGTTGTTGGTCGCGAGCGGGAATCAAACAGTTCGTCGGGTTCTTAGCGCAGTGCGCGCTAAAGCACTGCCGCACCGCTCCCCACAGCCCCCCGAACCATGCCATGCGCGCGTGGGTCCACACAGAGGTGGGGTCACGATGGGCTTTTTTTCTCATCGTCCAAAGATCACCGTTTCAAGCGGTGCCAATGTGAGCCACTCCCTCCCCTCCTCCACCAACTGCAGCGCGCTATATACGTGACCCCCCCCCCTCCAATACGTGCGACCAGAGATGACAAAGAGAACTCTGGCAAGAGCTCGCTCTCTCTCTCTCTTAGCGGAGCCCCACGTTCACCCACAGTGTCAACGCTCGAGACGTACCAAGGCCGCACCATTATTCCGTTATTGCAAGCGCGTTGCAGATGCCTCCAGCTCCGGATGAGAGAGGAACGCGACGTGGTACCACTCGCGCGTGGGCGTTTGACGAGGTCAAATTCCAGCCGAGGTCGAAGATCCATTATCAGTCGTTGCTATTGTCGTTATCGTCGTCATCTGCCATTTTGAATTCTGGGGTTCATCTAATTTAAGAAATCACGATTGTCATAGTCGACATTATCCATCGCTCATTTGGGTTTTCATTCACTGATCAGGATCATCCATTTGCTCCTCATTATTCACTGGCATCATCATATATATCCATTGGTCATTCGATTTTCATCCAGTGTTCATCATCGTCGTCATCATTTGTTAACTGCGTATTCGGGTGTCATCATCATCGTCGTCGTCATCATCAGAGCAAAATTATTCATCTCCCGCCGGCGAGTGCCTTGTCGTCGATGTGTTTTTCACGTGGAAATTCATCCAAAGCGATGTTTAGCCCTCAGAGGCGGATTTCCCCACATTAAATTAAAACGGAGGGTGTAGCGGTGGCACGGTAGTGCTGTGTATCTGGTGACCTGAGTTCGATTCCCGGCCATGGTTAACATCATTAGTGAGTGATATCTGAACCCCCCATCTCGGGTCCCCATCATGTTCAGTTCGCGTGCAGGAGTGAGATGGCTTGTGAGATCCCAGCACCACAAGAGATGATGATGACGATGATCTTCAATAGCGCAGTGGGCAAAACATGGCCGAGAACGATAATGACTGTTTAATCCTTCCTTCGTTTCTCAGTCCGCTTGTCCTGGCGAGGGTCGCGGCAACAGCGGTCCAGACATCGTCCCGACAGCGTAACCTGGGTAATTGTTCAATTATTTTGCTTAACTTGTGGGGTGTGCGGTGGCGCAGTGGTTAGCTCACGTGCGCAATGAACCCCGCGACTTGAGTTCGACTCGCAGCCACGGTCATCATAAATTGGCCAGTGCGAAAGCTGAACTGGTCCTGGGCTTCCCACCCCATAATTAATTAGCCTACACTGACCATCAGTTGGTCAATAAGGTCGTGGCTTTGGGTCGGCACGCTGGCGATGCTAAGGCACCGTGCAAGGTGAGACCCCCTCCAACTCAGCCCACCGTGCAGAACCTCAGTGCCATTTGGTATCACCGCCGGCACGGCACGGGTTAATGAATAAGTTATCCGGGTAATTGCAGATGCAGGCATGCATTATGCATGTGTGTGTTGTGTACGCTTCGGAAGCCTAATTTAATGAAAATGGTTGCGCGTGACCTTAGCATATTGTATGTATATATTTATATTTCTTACAAGGCTGCGTTAATGACCGAGGTGTAAATGATTCAGAGCCACAACACCCGGTAAATGAATGGGAAAAAAATACAATTCAAGGTACGTTTTAGCAATGGCATGCGAGCACATAGCATATTCCGAGTGTCATATAAGACGCTCAGGAAAGTTAGACGCACCCCCCAAACTTGTGCCCAGTGTCAAAAAAAAGTTATACTAATCTGGTGACGCACGCACGCACACACACCTACCATATTATAACACGTACCCTCAACTTTCACTTTCAACCACACGGTGAAAAGATGCGTGCGTCTTACAATCCGTAGAGTGCTGCACAGAGTACTTTAAAAGGACTCGCACTTTTAGCGAGCACCAAGTCACAAATACAAACCCCACGAACAGGAATACATATTTTCGTTTTATCGTGAGCGAGACACGATTGCTATATGGCATGACACGAGAGGCATTTGCGTGTGGGCAAAGGTTGCTGTCATCGTGTAAGTTCGAATGTTTACGGGGTTGGGACAGCAGGTGGATGTGAATTTACCAATGCAAGCGCACGTGCAGAGCGGTGCTCAAGGTGAAGCGAGCGGAGCTGTGTTGACAACGGCATGGCGATCACCACGGCGACGCAGTCATAGAAGATTTATTTATACTGGAGGTATCCGATGAGCTATAAAGCTTTTTTTTACAGACGTCCAGTATTCGGGTCAGAGCGTTGCAACACCAAACAATAACAAAAAACACGATCGGAGTGCAAAGTATAGGAAAGGTAGACAGGGGGGAAGAGACCCAAGACGAAGACACAGACACGTGACCAAGACACAAAGACGAGGAGAAAGACAGAGAGAGGCAGACATGGAGCTACATGAAGCAAGTCAGCCGGTGAGACAGAAACACATAAAGAGAGAACAATATATATCGGAACCAGGATTCGAACCCAGGATTAGGGACAGCCGGTTTAGTGTTGTGGCCTCTAGGTCAGCCGACCCACATCAATTGTTTATCTTTCCTTTGCCTGTGAAAGAGACGAATAGGGGTGTTAAGCGTGCTGGGCGGCGGCAGGACAATAAATGTCTGAGTCAGCGTGCTTGTGTTGCTGCCCACAAGCATCATTTGTGGAAGTGTGAGAGTGGGTGATATTTTTCCTATTTGTTTAGGTGTCCTCCCTCCCATCTCAAACTAATGTTGATTCGTTTTGGCTTACATATGGACGAATTTGGGTCATCATCAGTATCGGCCATGGTTAATGCACTGCTGGACGAGGGCCTCCCCAAACCATGCCATCTCTCACGAGATCCTGCGACGTATGAATCCATCCAGTCAGCTGCGCACGAGCTGATTGCATCGCTGCATTCCGCAAGTGGACATACTCGCAGACGCGTTCCATCGAGTGGCGTAGTGGAGTGGGGCAATCGGTCAGGTGGGGCCCCAAATATTCTATTTGTCTCGCACGGTCGCACCTAGGGTTATTATATATCGCGGCTCCTCTTGCCAAAATCACATCATTCGGCTCACGGTCTCGAACATGTAACGCTGGAGGGGCCCTCCGTCTTCGCAAAATTCAACCGCTACAGCCCCGTAGCTACATCTCTGCAACATAATTTTTATCGACGCGAATCTCACGACATAAATACCCCAGTAATGGAGTTCTATGTGAAAGCATTTTCATACCAAAAAATAAACGTAAACCGCGTTTTAAATAAGTTTTTGTTCTTTTAAACAGTTGTTAAAAAGTAAAACAGATCTCATGGTGGTTTTACCAAGGGGGTCCTAACTCGTAGCCTCGGCCACCAGTTGGAGGGGAGGGCAAGGCACTCCCTGCCTCCACGCTAGTTACGCCACTCCTGGCTCCATTGCTCAGCTGCCACTCCCGTTTAAGTTTAACACGTCGTAGTCTTTCGCGACCGATATTATTCATAATAAAGGTTTTTGGGTTAGATCGCGTAAATAGAAATGTGTCATAACCCTCCACCACCCGACACGGCCAATCAGTAAGGGCTTTGTCACGTAAACAAAACGCGCTAATTAGTGACTACTTCAGCCCACCGGTGTGTTTGGAGAGTAAATCCACAACATTTACAGTTTACTCCCGTTTTATTATTCCCGACCATAATCAATTAATTATCATCCCGTGCTTGCGAAGCGTCCTTCCCGAGCAGCCCGCTTTACTTTTCGACAAGCGATTGAATCAGGGCATGAATGGAGGGTGGGATGGGGGGGCAGAGCAAAAAAACAACCTCATTAACATTTAACGGAGTGGCGTTAAATGTCACTGCCGTTGTCTCCACTTGCCCGCGGGACGCGAGAATCGCTCGGCATTGCTTTGTGTCCTCAATCTCTCCCCACCGTCCAGTGCCGCTCACCGCAGTGTCCCCTTCATCATCATCATCACCACCACCATCAATGATGCACGGCGCACCGTCTGCTGGCCGCGGTGGTGGTGGTGGTGCTACAGCAGTCATGATGTTGGCCACCCACCCTTCCGTCCCTACCCCTTTCGATGTGTAAAGTTTTGGTGAGATGGCAGAGGAAATTAGGATGAGAAATTATAGACGCGGCGCGATGAGAGAAGCATGGACAAAAGGTGGGAGGCGTAAACGGGACGAGCGATACGGATGAGACAGAGATATCGTGAGATGAGAGCTGCGGACAAGATAGCGTTGAGAAATTTAATTCGCTTGTTTACGTCGATTTAATGTTGATTACTATCTGAATTCTAGCTGACAGACAGCCCATGCGTCTATCCACTGCAAGGATACGAGTTGTGGGAATGATTTGACCATACTTCACCACTCTGGTCAGTGCGACTTGAAGGCAGGCAGCATGGACGGGAGAGCATAAACGGGCAGTACAACAATGTATCTTTGTTAGACCAGAGGACGCCAAAAGGTCTAACACCGTTTGAGACTAGGCTCAAAAGAAAGCCGTCTCTGGCGTGGACCAATCAGTTTCAAGGACAATGCATCATATATTATCAGTGTGTTTTTTGTTTGCATTTTGACCACAAGTATTGTGGTTAATGCAAACATAATTCCTCGTAAAAAGGTTTCAGTTTTATTTACAGAAAAAAATGGGGGAAAACCCTATTAAATCGACAGGCGTTTGTTGGGACTTAGGAACAAATCGACTTACGAACAGACCCCTGGAACCTAACTCGTTCGTAAGTAGGGGAGTCCCGGCACGGTATTCCTCATTCTGATTGCTGCACGTGGCCGACGCCGCCGCGTCACGTGTTGTTTTTAACACGTGACGCGGCGAGGGCGCGCGACCGGACGTGACGTTGCCACGCCTGCTCTCCACGGCGACCCGGCTTTTCAAATTCGATTTTCCCTCTCGGTTTTTTTTCACGTCGTAACAGCGCAACAAACTTACGTTTGCTCGACTGCACGCGCGATATCCTGTTAAGATTGCAATAACAACCACTCGACAGTTGAGCTCAGCGCTCAACCACAGAGGAGGAGGAATAAACAAAACCCCGTTTTAGTGAAGAAATGTCCCGACAGCGGGCCCCAAGCCTTACGCTTTTCCTGGTCCGACTGGCCGGGCTGGCTGCGTGGATGACGGCAGGGGTCCGGGCCGGGGCAGAGACCGGGCTGGGGAGCGGGGTTCTGTACCCTCGCGAGTCTCGGTCGCGCGAGCTGAAGGAGCTGGGAGGCTTCTGGGCTTTCCGGGCGGACGATTCGCCGGGTCGAGATGAAGGATTCACGCGGGGATGGGCCGAGAAAGGGCTGGTGGAGGTGAGGCGTCGATTTTAGTTTTGTGTCTTGTTAAATTGCAACATTCGCTTTTGTCAATTGTTTTACTGCTGGATGATGGTCTCGCTTGTAGGTACGTACAATACGTTGAACTTCTTTCGCACACTACGTAGCCAACCGTGCTAATCGGAGGTGCGGCGGAAGAACAAGAAACTAAACACACGAAGCAGTTTTAAATAAATCGGGTTTTCGATCTAGATTTAAACGTACGTAGCCCCAGAGGCTTGCTAATATTGAAAGGAAGAAAGAGCGTTACGCGTGTGTGGAAGAGCGCACACAAGAGCCCGCAGTGCTGTGGACCCAGTGGCCTGAGTTTTACCCATTGATCAATGCGGGCTGCTGAAGATGGTTTCAGTTTTTTTTTATTTTGGTATAGCCCTGTGAGCCATTCGGCTCTTGAATCGGGAGCAACCACAACAAACAAACAAAAAAACACACAAACAAGAAAACATCTTGGAGTGATATTCTTAACCGCAGGGTGGTGCTGCGATTCGGCAGCGTGCACTACAACGCCATCGTGGTGAGTGCCCCTTGGCGGCAGTGGTGGTGCGAGCAAATTGGGGTCCCTAAGGCAGTTTGTTTTTGGGGGGGGGGGGCTCCCCCCCCCCTTCCCCTTTAAATTCATAATATCGTAGTGAGATGTATGTATATTGAATTTCTGTGTTTATATATATTTTATTATTTTATTGTTTCCCTTCAACGTGACTTTACCGAAAGAGCTAAGAATATGAATTACTGCAGTCACGAAAGCTTTAAATCAAAATCTTGAAGTGACTGTGTGACTGTGAGGGATGAGGAAACAGCAGGATTTATCTACAAATCCGGCTGTCCGCCTGATGAAGCTAGTTGTAATTACTCGCAAAACGTCGTACCTAGATTGTAAATGTTGTGGATTTTCTCTCCAACACACCGGTGTGCTATACTAGTAACCAATTGGCATGTTCTGTTTACGTGACAAACCTTACTAATTGGCTGTGTTGGGTGGTGGTGGGTATAACGACACATTTATATTTGCGCAGTCTAACGCAAAAAAATGTATTATGAATGATATCGGTCACGAAAGCCTACATGTTAAACTGACGTGAGTTCATTGCCCCCCCCCCTCCCCCTTTGTTTCCTTCCTCTCCCTCGCGTTCACTTGTCGCCCTCGACAAGACGGGCCCGGTGCTGGAGATGCCCGTGCCTTCGAGCTACAACGACGTGACGCAGGAGGCGGCGCTGCGCGACTTCGTGGGCTGGGCGTGGTACGAGCGGCACGCGTGGGTGCCCTCGTCGTGGGTGGCCGAGAACGCCAACCGCAGGGTGGTGCTGCGATTCGGCAGCGTGCACTACAACGCCATCGTGGTGAGTGCCCCTTGGCGGCAGTGGTGGTGCGAGCAAATTGGGGTCCCTAAGGCAGTTTTTTTTTTGGGGGGGGGCTCCCTCCCTCCCCCCCTCCCCCTTGAAATTCATAATATCCTAGTGAGATGTATGTTGAACTTCTTTTTCACCGTGCGTAGGCAACCGTGCTAAAGGGAGGAGCGGGGGAAGATATACACAACAGATAGATGTCTATAGAGATGCTACTGAGATAAGAGAGATGCAGAAGATGAGCAACTAATTGCTTTTTTGTTAATTAGCATGTTATGTTCGGATTTCATTTTGAGTTTAATCTCGGGGCCCATGGGCTGTTTGGACCCCTAAGCTTTTGCTTAGTTTGCTTATACTTCGTGCCACTTCCTGGAGAATTGGATGGACGAACATTTTGTCCATTGCGTATTTGATTAAGTTGTGTTGATAACAGTCCTGGGGAGATGACACCACAGAGCCACCCGAGGGATGGGCCCCTTTCATTCCCTCTGGATTGTTGGATCGCTGTATGTCAATAATGGGATACTATTATAAGTATGCTCTTAGAAGCAATGGCTTGAATTAATTAATATGCATATTTGCTTTATGTTAATGTGTGCGTTTTTTTTTCTTAAGAGTTGTGCAGTCTGGGTTTGGTTTCTGGCCACGGCTAACATCAGTGACAAGTCATTTGTAAACCTGTTCTGGGGCTTCCTAGATTAACTCCTGAGTTAAATGAGCCACATCGTTCCTTTGTACGCCCACCGTCCCAACATTAATAGGCACTCGCTAAACGTCACTTGTCCCTCGCAGTCTTTGACAGCTGAACAATGATTTTGTATATTCCTTTATTTTTTCCTTAAAGTGGGTAAATGGAAAGGAAGTGACGCGGCACGAAGGCGGCCACCTCCCGTTCGAGGCCGACATAACGGCCATCGTGCGCACTCCGGCCTCCACTCCATGCCGCATCACCGTGGCCGTCAACAACACCCTGACGCCCAGCACGCTGCCACCCGGCAGCATCGAGTACATGCGGGACACGCTCAGGTGCCACCACCCGTTGGAGTCCACGTTTGAGCATGTTTTCTCTGTGGCATCATCTGCAAGGTCTAATCAACCCACTCAAATTGGCTTGCCACTCACCAGGTATCCATTGGTGTAGCTTGGTGCCATAGGTCCTAATGCAAAGAATGAAATGGGGGGGGGGGGGCCCTTGTCTGCCTAACCCACTTTGTGATGCAGTGTCTGGGTGACTACTGTTCACTGCAGACATAGGAAAAGAAACCGCATCTCTGATGCTGCCGTCCCCGCACAATTTTCTGTAAACATCCATCAGGATTGTGTCTAATCTTTGATTTGCGTTTACTAAACAGCGGTTTATTTTCAATTCCCACTTATCTTTCAGTTGCTAAAATATGAAGAAACGTGGATTCTTCAGTTTTTGTGTAGTGTTTGAGTTGGGGTTTGGGATAGGGATTAGGCGTTATAGGTTGGGGTTTTGGGTTTAGAGTTATCATTTTGGTGTGGGGAGGCCCTCATCCAGCAGTGGATTGAGAAAAGGACCATACAAGTCATCCTTTCAGAGTTTGGCATCTCTGGCCCCCCACCCCCCACTCTATTTTTTTACGACGTAATTTCGATTGTTGCTGTTGCACACAGGTACCCGCGAGGATACTTTGTTCAAAACATCCAGTTTGACTTCTTCAACTATGCTGGCATCCACCGCCCAGTGCTGCTCTACTCCACGCCAGACGCCTTCATTGACGACGTCACCGTACTCACCGACTTCCACGACGACCTGGGTGTGGGCTCAGCATATGCTGGAGTTTGTGCATTGCCCTTGGCTGGCCACTACATACTCTATAATCTAAATTATTTTTTTATTTTTACCAGGTAAGGCCCACTGAGCTATGTAGCTCTTTTTCAGAAGCGCTCAACGAAGTGGCTTATCACGTGGAAATTTTAAGTGTCGGCCAAATACTCTAAACGCACGTTTAGAAATGTAGCGGGAAAAACTGGAAGACCCGTAAAAAAATCCACGCGACCACGGGGAGAGAAACATGCAAACTCAAAATATAGAGGCGTGAGGGTCGGGATCGAACCCACAACCTCCTGTATACCAGGCGAGGTAGTTAACATCTTGCCACATAACCCGGCAAGCCCCGCGATGACCTATTTGTGAAGGGTAGTTACCTATCCGAGCGCTCTCCAGGCTAAACTCTGATTGGCTCCTGAGATCCGACGAGATTGGTCCAGGTGATTTTATCTTAAGTGACACTTATTCCATGAAAATTGCAATATTTAACTATTGTGTGCACTTTGTTATTCAGAGAGCTCCGGTTCAGTCGCCCAGTGCAGCAGTTGAAATAATGTGATATTTTTTAAAGTTCTCCTGGCCTTCCAACAGTATTAATGGGTACACCACAGTCATTCGGCAGGTCGCGTGTGGTGGGGTAAAGTGTAGGTACTCCCCACTTCTTCCAAGACGTCTGGCCAGCGTGGAAGAGTAGGCCAAAACACACCCTCCTGACCGGGCGCTTTAGAGCGTCCTAGAGTGGTGGCCCTTTTCGCCAGCAGGGACGACCTGAGGATGTAATTGCGGGGCTGCGGCATTGATGCCAACTTGCGCTGCTCTTGGTTTCGACCAAGGCGTGGTGAACTACAACGTGTCGGTGGTGGGCGCGGACGAGTGCCAGCTCATGGTGTCGCTGAGCGACCGCGAGGGCCACGAGGTGGCGAAGGGGGAGGCGAACTGCAGCGACGGCGTCGGCACTCTCAAGGTGGCACGGCCCAAGCTGTGGTGGCCGCTCACGATGCGCCCCGAGGCGGGCTACCTGTATACGCTGCAGGTGAGAGAGAAGAGAGAGTGTGCATGGCGTATGGCACATGTGTTGTTGTGGGACGCGCAGAAAAATATCTGCACTCAACGACGTCAATGATGTCAGTATTCAACGAGGCAGAGGTTACAATTTCAGTTACAATATGTAGCATAAATATTCTTCTTTCGTATGGCTGATGTAGATGCAGAGCAACAACTACAATTTCACATCCAGATGGTCAAACCAGACAACCGTGTCAGGAGTAGCGGGCAGTATCGCTGTGATGTTTCCTTTCCTATTTGTGGATTGGACATTGCGTCGTTATACGTTGTATGATACCAATGAGAAACATTGCATATGTACGTACACCGATGCATATACAGATGTGCACACTAATGCAAACAGACTGCTCGCTTTCCGGTAGCACATGTATCATAATTTGGGAACCGCTGGCATTGCTGCTTTCTCCCTGCCCCATTTGTTTGTCACCGATTCTCAAGGCTAGTTTCCAATATTGTCCTGCGTGGCAAAGTTTGACCCCTTCATTCTATTGATTACATTTTCATTCTACGCAGGCGAGGCAAACTGAATTACTCGGTGAAAACACGCGCACAAAGGGGGAGGGCATAGGCGCTAAAATACGGACGGTCGCACAGCTGACTTTGCGGAGGGCGTGCGATGCAGGTCCACGCCAAGTCGCTGGTGAGAGGGGAGCAGCGCGAGGACTGGTACAACCTCCCCGTGGGCATCCGCACAGTGCGCGTCACCGCCACGCAGTTTCTCATCAACGGAGAGCCCTTCTACTTCCGTGGATTTGGCAAGCACGAGGACAGCGACGTGAGCAGCCCTCCTCCTCCCTCCCCCCTGTCGTTGACAGAGATACTGCACAAACGTGTTCAACCTTCCTTGAATTTTTTTAATATTAAAAGTAATATACCATCATATCTAAACAATATTTTTCAAAAGCGTACTTGCTTTGAAAAAGTTCAGAATAATGGCAATTTCCAATAATGTGCAAAAAGGGATACATGCTTGTAATACCCAGGGGATAAGTATATAATTCAAACTGTTAAGAAAAGTGAGTGGCAAGTTGTTTCTTAATTATATTTTTTTTGTCGGCAGATTCGCGGCCGAGGCTTTGACTGGGCGATCCTGGCCAAGGACCTGAACCTGATCCGGTGGCTGGGTGCCAACTCATTCCGCACGAGCCACTACCCATATGCCGAGGAGCTGATGGACGCATGCGACCGTCTCGGCATCGTCATCATCGATGAGTGTCCGGGCGTGGGCATCACCCAACCGTGAGTCTGCGCATCAGTCAATTGGTATATTAAATCATTGTAGTCCGTTAATCAATACATGGCTCAATGAGTATTTAAGGTGGAGGTGCAACCATGCTATCATCTGCTCGTGCCACGGCTGGCACAAGGGCTTCCACTAGATGAAGCTATTGAGGGTATTTGGCCTACTCTTCCACGCTAGCCAGATGTCTTGGCCAGAGGTTAGTATTCCCATGTGTTGCCCCACCACACGCAACCTGCCGATCAATTACTAAACTAAAAACATTTTTTTTATTTTACTAGGTAAGACCTACTGAGCTATATAGCTCTTTTCAGAAGTGGCCTGGCCACAAATGATAGCTCAACGAAGTGGCTTATCTCGTGGAATTTTATAGCAGCCAAATACTCTGAACACATGTTTGTAAATGCGGAGGGAAAGACCGGAGCACCCAGAGAAAAATCCGCTCGACCACGGGGAGAGACATGCAAGCTCCAAATATACAGGCGTCAGGGTCGGGATCGAACCCACAAGTTCCTGCATACCAGGTGAGGTAGTTAACAGCTCGCCACCGTGACTAAGTGTGGTGTGCCTATTTATACTGTTTTGGTCAAATTTCTGTCGCAGGACCCTTCACCACCAGACATGGCCAACAAATTAAATTGTCACTTGTACAAGCGTTTAAATTGCCAGTTATTGTTTCAGCTCACCAGTAAGTTGACCGATTCTCACAACTAAATTTTGCAATTAAATACGTTTCACTTCAAACTGCACCAAGCATCTGCAGGAAAATCCAGGAAGTGAGAATAAAATCCAGCATGTCAGAACGGCCTAAAATCCCAAAATCTATTTGTGAATCCTAACATTGGTTGCAAAATCCTACGTGCTAAGTTGACTACTACTACTATTATTATTTTGCCTTAGCTGTCACGTCTCACTGTTAAGCACGTTTGGCGACGTGTCGTGTATGCCCCACGCCCTTGCACACACAGCGCCAACTTTGGGAACGCGTCGCTGGAGCACCACCTGGCGGTGATGGGAGAGCTCGTGAGGAGAGACAAGAACCGCCCCTCCGTGGTCATGTGGTCGGTCGCCAACGAGCCCGCCTCTCAGCTGTCCATCGCAGAGCCCTACTTCAAGTGTGTGCTCTCCCTTTCCGTCAATTTGTGTTTCGGCGTGTGAGGAATTTGCCAAATATCCCGACAAGAAATCTAAATTAGGGCAAATATCTCGTCATCGGAATTGTCATCGTCGTTACCGTTAGCCATAATTAAGGCAATGATTTTGGCTTGGTAAGTTTTAATTAAATTCACGGCTGAGGTGCTGGGAAAAACAAGGCTTCAATGGGAAAATATCCATCTGTTACCTGTACCCTTTTGAAATAATAAAAGCACCTCATCTTAATGAGTTTCTACAACATTTCCAAAATTGTATAGACTTGAATTGATTCACAATTTCCTTTTGTGAGCTCTGTTACAAAATCCTAAGCCTTGGCTGTTATCAGTCCACGGCTGAAGGCCTCACCCGAGCCATTGCCATCCTTCATATCCCTCATTAACCACGCGATGCAACAATCCGTCCAGCACGTATTCATGATCTGATCTCGAGGCGCCACGGTGGCAAGATGTTAACTACCTCGCCTGGTATACAGGAAGTCGTGGGTTCGATCCTGACGCCTGTATATTTGGGGTTTGCATGTTCTCCCCCCTGTGGTCGCGTGGATTTTTTTCCGGGTCTTCCGGTTTTTCCCTCCACATTTAGAATCCACATGCCTTAAGAGTATTTGGCTCCTATAAATTTCAGCATGAGGATAAGTCACTTCGTTGCGCTATCATTTGTGACCAGGTCGCTTAAAAAAAAATAGCCATATAGCTCACTGGGCCTTACCGGGTAACATAAAAATAGTGAATAGTTTATTGCTCCTACTCCACAGTGGACATGTCGGACGTGTTCTCCCCCTTTGGCTGCCACTCCATCGCCGGTCATGACTGGTCGTCACGTCTTCTAGTGACGCGTCCTGCACGAACCCACTTGCTTATTTAACAGTCAAACATATCTCTGGAAATTTTTATGGCAAAACATGTGTGTTAAATGGTAATCAATTTGCTCAAAATTTACTCGGCAGAACCCTCGTGAAAATGATCGAGATCCAGGTTCTCCAGGGTAATATAACAATTATTTAGGTATTTTATTTATTTTTGGATGCTTGGCAGCGGCTGATGGCATGCTTGTTTTGATTGTAATGACAATTGTGTGCTGTTCTACGATGTAGTTGAAAATGGAACAATGTAATGGGTGCGGGCATTGTGTTTCAGGACTGTTATCGAACATACGCGGCATCTGGACCCAACTCGCCCGGTCACCTACGTCATTAACCAGAGCTTCCAAACTGACAAGGCGGTAAGAGTTCAAGTTATTATATTTTTTAACCAGGCAAGGCCCCAAGAGACAAGTATTAGTCTCCTTTGCAACAGAGTGACCTGGGATAGAGACATAATTACATATATACACACAGAGAAACACACCCATTCAAAGGAAGGGCAGTCCTGGCGTGGAATGTACCTACTTTGGCCAACACGGCACACAAGGGGTTTGTGTAGCTAATATTATTCTTGGCCACCTTTGTCTCCCCAGTGACAATATATATACTGCACCAGGTACTCATTTAAGCATGAGTCAACTTATGAGAGGCCCGGGACCGATGAACATATTCATCACCGATACTGCCCTTGAGGGGGAATTGCCAGTTCAGACGTCGCTCGCCACAGATGTTTTCCATGACCGGGAATCAAACTCGGGTCCCGACGGCTTCACAGCCCAGTGCCACCCTAACTCGTGCGCCGTGCGCTGCCCACCACGACCGTTCACGGCGGCAGGCGCAGTACACGGACGTGGTGTGCCTCAACGCATACTACTCGTGGTACCACGACGCGGGCCACCTGGAGGTGATCGTGCCGCAGCTGCGCTACACGCTGGACGGCTGGCACGCCAAGCACGGCAAGCCCGTGCTGCAGACCGAGTACGGCGCCGACACCATCCCCGGCCTGCACTCGGTGAGGCCGGCGCCCCCTCCCGTTCCCCTCTGCTCTGCCACACCGTGCCACGACGCTTCTCGAATTGCATACAAGAGCGTTCGTTTATTCACGTGCTTGTGATTTGATGGCTTACGTAAATCGTGCAAGCCACGCAATCGATTCTTAAATGAAAAAGACAACAGACGAGCAAATTGTACGAATAGGTCAGAGTGAGACACCGGTGGAAACGAGACACAATACGAAACAGAACAAGATACAATAACTATCGTGACCAAAAAAATATTTTATTCTAGAATCAAGTTTTCGACAGTTCGATTCGTACCAGGGATAGATTTTTACATGGCCTACTTGAAACTCACATAGGACAGCTTCATTAAAAAAAAACATCCACTCAAAGCATTGATCTCTGACCCATTCACTTTCCCAGGACCCCCCTTTGATGTTTACAGAGGAGTACCAGGTAGCCGTCATGAAGAGTTACTTTAAAGTTTTTGACGAGAAACGTGACGCATACTTCATCGGCGAGATGATCTGGAACTTTGCAGACTTCGCAACGCAGCAAGGTGTGTTCTTGTATACCTCAGTCGTGTTTGCGAGTTTTCCAAATCTTGACACTCCTTCTGTCCCGTTTTGTTGCTTATGCATGCCTGTGAATAATTTGTCACTTATGACTGGTGGTGGAGTGGTGGAGAGTGGTGGCACTGCTTCGAAACCAGTGGCAAATATCTGAACCGGTTATTAGCCTGCCATAGGTCAACTCAGAGCCTTGCACGGTTCGTTAACATCTGCACTGCGAAAGCAAGATGTTATCGCTTGGTATGCAGGAGGTCGCGTGTTCGATCCTGACCCTGAAGCCTGTATATTTGGAGTTTGCGTTTTTATCCCTGTGGGTGGGTGGATTTTTCTCCAGGTCCTCCTGGTTTTGCCCTCCACATTTGGAAATGTGTGTTCAGATTATTTGGCTACTATAAATTCCCCAAGTGATAAGTCACTTCGATAAGCTATGTGTTGCCAGATCGCCTCTGAAAAAGAGCTAACACCTCTGGGCTTTACCTGGTGAACAAAATAGTTCAGGTTTACATAACCCCCTCATGAGCCGTGCCCGCTTACAGCACTTGGCTACACGGGGGATCTCTGTCTCTGTATGACGCCATCAAGTTGACCGTCGCACCTCCCACGTGACCGCGGCGAGCAGGCATCACGCGCGTCGTCGGCAACAAGAAGGGAATCTTCACGCGCCAGCGACAGCCCAAGTCGGCGGCTTTCCTCCTCCGCGAGCGATACTGGAAGCTGGCGAACGTGACGGTGCCGCACGTGACCGGGTACGGAATGTCGCCCATTCTGAGCACATCGTACCACTAGCGGGAGGGGGGTGGGGGGGGAGGATGGGGGGCTTGGGGGCTAGGTGGAAATGAACACGTGCTCGATCTTGCAATCTCGCTTCTCACGCTATTGCTCGCACCCAAAGGGTAATGAGGCGCGGCCGCTGAAGACGCCGGCAAACCCTACCCCAACTCTGCGAACACCCAGACTTCAATGTGGAACAAATAATTTGAAAGTCTCCATTCATGCAGTCTGTCTGGTTGGTGTAGGAGAGGTATTTGTAGCTGATGTTTTTTATTCACTTTTTTCATTGTTGGTGAATGGGACTATATGGATGTCATTTTTGTTAAGAGCCACTGATCCAAGTAATTCGCCGCCAACTACTGCCAGTGCCTTAGTCAAAATACTCTCCACTTATCAAAGGTATATTTTGTCAGTGATTTTTAAGGACTAAAAACTAATTGTCATTGACGATTTGAAGTTATTGAAAAGAGAATTGACATCTTAATTTTTATTGGAACAACAGCTTCGAGGATTCTGATTTATATTTAACTAGCTTTACTACCCAGCTTCGCTGAAGACTTGGGATTCTTGTCTTGGATTAATACACGGCCTACGTGGAGGGTGGGGGGGATGCGTGACGTCAGCGGGCACACTGCGTGATGCTTCTGCATGCGCGGGTGACATGACAAATGTGACGTCACAGCTCACTTGCCGTGCAAAATATATGCATTATTGCACCCCCACAAAAAAATAAAAAAGTGTATTTTTATAAATTTTGCATGGTGTACAATCTGGAAAGTACCCACATGGCAAATTTCAAGTTTGTTGCATGTCAGGAAGTACGCTAAACATTTTGAAAAGACACACATTCACAAATTTCCCTTTTATATATATAGATAACTGTGACGGTAAATATCACATCTTAAAAATATGCTGTTTTGTAACAAATCCGAATCATCTACAAGATATGACCAGCGCCACTTAAGAGGCATGTTT
The DNA here is from genome assembly GCF_048934315.1 of Petromyzon marinus. Taxonomy (NCBI): domain Eukaryota; kingdom Metazoa; phylum Chordata; class Hyperoartia; order Petromyzontiformes; family Petromyzontidae; genus Petromyzon; species Petromyzon marinus. The sequence continues at coordinate 19,325,274 of NC_133671.1, forward strand.
TATTCGCAGTAACTTCACACCAGAGCTGGGCTATCCGATTATTTAAGCAATCGATTTCTCTACCGATTATCGGTACGATTGTTTCGACTAAAATCGGATAACACGACAGCAGTTGGGAGAAATAAACGCCTCGCCTCTTGTTTTCCACGCGTGCCGCTGCCATGGGCGAGGCTTTGTGACATCAGCATCAACATCCATGTCATGTTGGGCCTGGTGTTTGTAGAGTCGAATAATTGATCCAAAAAAAAGTGATCCATTGACCCCACCGTCCACAGCGTGACTTGGCACAAGTTTTTTTGTGTCAGGACTCCCAAAATTGCTGAGCACATTGCTTTCACAGTTGTGAGCAACCATTGTCTTGTAAATGATTTTTTTTCAACCTCAAGCGCTTAGGAATAAATGGAAGTTATAAATGTTTCGGTTGAAAAAATTATGCTGCAATGTTAAAGAATTGTATTTTTTTAATTTATGAAACATTGACAGAATTTCTTAGGAATTATTCTCAACAGCTTTTGACGTTTGTTCAAAAACTTGTTACAATCTTAATACGTAACAATCACATTTTAGAGACAGAATGTGCAATTGTGTAACAAAATGGGAAGTTCATTTGGTCGTTGTTAACCTACAAAATAAACATTTCTCATGACATCATCTTTGCTTTAGGCCCTCGCGTCATTTCACATACACCATTTTATATCTCGTACGGCTCGGGCAGTTTTTGTTTTGTCTGCAACTGTAACAATTGCCCTGTAAAGGTGATGTTGGTACCCCAATGACCAATAATATTTCCCAAAGATATTTTGACTGACCTGTGTAAAAACGGCACACACACTTGAGCTGACCACGCCCACATCTGGAAAGAAAAAAAAGCTTCGAGACAAACCTGATTTTTGCTGTATAGGTCCAGGAATGGATGGAGCAGATAGTAATATTAATTTGGCAGATATGTTACATGAGGATTAACCTCACTGAAAATCGGTCCTGCATTCTCTCAGTTTGCTTCCACAACATCTTATTACTGCCAAAATGTTTTGACCTGCAACTAATTTTTTTTTTTATCAACGGTCAAGTATGACGCCCTCCGCGATTCTCTCATAAACTTAAAGTAATAGCAACAACAATTAAATAACAATTAACAGTTTTGCCATTCATACACAACAATCGCCAAATAGTTCTTATCAGATTTGACATCGCTCCATTTCGCGAACGTTTTCACGGTTGTGCTGCACAGCTCTCCCCGATTTGTGTTCGGGTTATGCGACGTGATGTCCGACGTTCATTCCGCTCCACAAGTTGAAGATCCCAAGCATGCGGAGCGAAACGTTGGACATCGTGCCGCACAAACGCGCGGTACGACATGGTAAACACATCAGGAGGGGGGGGGGGGTCGAGCCAAAGCACCAGTTGCTTTCATACGCTGGTACAAGTACAACACACCCCCGCCTCCAGCAGACGCAAAACCATCCATCGCACGTGGTGACGTCACAAGACGACCTCTGCGTTTACGGTGTGGCGGCCCGCGTGGAATCATTTTGGATGGCGGGATCGTTTTGCGGAGCGATCAGTCGCGCTTGTGCGCGGCTTTTCGCGCCGAGCCGTTCCACATGCGCGCGACGTTGACGGCCGTCAGCAGGAAGTTGATGGCGTACGTGGAGACGCAAATGATGCAGAAGTCATGCAGCACGCCGAAGAGGATGAAGGCGAGGTAAAAGCTTCCGGCCACCGACACCAGCGAGGTCCCCAGCAGCACGAGGTCGCCCGCACGGCTCTGATGCGAGATGCCTGCAACGCGGAAAAACGAACTTCGGTGAAGTTTGCCAAGTGTTGGATCGTTTAGGATAACAAGAGGGGTCTGGAGGAAAATGTTTACTTTTTTTAGGCAGGGAATGATTCACTCCTCTTGCGATGTGATAACATGTTGTAATTTTGGGTCACGATTCGATTGCGAATCGTTTCTATACAACTGGTGAATGTAGCACCTGCAGTGGCTGCGGGATTGATAAAAACCTATCACATACGGCATATAACAAAAACACTGAGCTTAATATCAGCCAAGTTTTTAAGGGTCAGCAACCAGTATCCCTATCGGTGGCTTACTATTCACATGCCAGCAACCCTGGAAAACAGCGATAAATTATGCCTTCAAAAGACTAAATTCAACCACGCAATGTTATCAATCTATCCATCATTCCATGACTTAATTAGAGTGGCAGGAACAGTTTGACTGCAGACCACAGCTTTTTTGGGAGTGGAACGGCTGAGCTACAACGTGCAAACGTGGCAGTGTGGAATGTTGCGAGCAAACACAAGTTGGAACAGCTAAGAGTCCATTTCAGATTATCTACAATGTGAACTCTCAATTTCAATGACACAGCATGGTTGGCATGGTTGGCATGGGCCTCTTTGCAGATAATGAAATGCCACCCCCCCCCACAATCCAATACCTCCCACCCCTTCCACCCCTCCATATTCACAGCTTATCACCTGGGCCCTCGGTGCAGTTGCACTGCCTGCACCCTTGATAGCTACGCCACCATCTGAAAGTTGTGCCCTCACCACGGCTTAATTTTAGCTGAGTGGCCACCAGGTCAACAGCCCCGTAAAATATCTCTGCCCCAAGCACACCACATCCAGTATACCTCTTGCAATGCCAGTGGCTACAATTTACATGCCACCTATGCTTAAGTCTACGAGCAATACGAACAAAAATATATAAAAATAGATATTCGGTGTGAAATGAATCCATGGAGAACAGCCGTTTAGTTGTTGCTTGTTGTTGCACACACCCAGCAGAACTTGCAGGGAGTAGAAGATGACCCCGAAGACACTGTTGGGCTGGTTGAGGAGGCTGCTTTGTCCGAACAGCGGAGCCACCAGACCGAATCCACGTCCCCACCTTGACAAGCACATACAAGATAGAGTGATCAAACAACATTACTACTTGCCACCTACTCCAGTCTACCAGTTACCCGAACAATATTTTTTTAAATAACGGACACCCCTGGCTTGTGGCTACCAGTCACAGATGATGACACCACCCCTATGGATGAAGACATAGAGGCAGTCGGCTTGGGCCCAGAGGACAGGGGGGCGGACAATGATTGTGCTTTGTTTAGACATGGAACGTGTCGCTGTCCCAGTTGGAGTAATAATTGCCCTGGACCATGGGTGCTATCAGGAGATTAATTGACGGATGGATGCACGTTCACTGCCTCAACCGATGATGCAAATAATCGACCACTCATCCAATACTGTCGCGATGGAATGGTTAGGTTGACATGCAATCCTGGGGTCGTTAGTTTAATTCGATCTCCCGGAACGGCAAGGGCATGCTCCCTTTATCAAGTTTATTTAACCCCTCCCAGCCGGTATCGATGAGCGCACTACAGTTTTGTCGACAGGCAGATCGCTTGTGATGGGGTAAAGTGTGGGAACTGCATTCCCCACCTCTTCAGAGACGTCTGGCCCAATTCGGAAAAGTTAATAAGACCACAAGCATTGTACCTAGCGCTTCCTCTGGTGGAGGCCCTGCCGACAGCAATAGCACGCGCGCGGGACCTGTAAACTCTTACCCCCTTAACTCATCGTCGCAATAAGTTATCAAATGGTGAAAGAGCTAAGAGTTAAACGCGTTTCTTGAATTGAGGGAGAAAACACGTTCTGTAAACTTGGGAGAGAAGAGATGAATGGAAGGGAATTTCAAAAGTGGTGGAGAAATTAGAAGTGATGGTGGTGACCTGCAGTTGTGGCCAGTGAAGCGAGTGCGCGAGTTGGTGTGCTGTTGGTACCTGGCGTATGGTGAGTGTGTGAGTGAATCAAGCAGAGCGGTGTGCTGTTGGTACCTGGCGTATGGTGAGTGGGTGGGTGAGTGAATCAAGCAGAGCGGTGTGCTGTTGGTACCTGGCGTATGGTGAGTGTGTGAGTGAGTGAATCAAGCAGAGCGGTGTGCTGTTGATACCTGGCGTATGGTGAGTGTGAGTGAATCAAGCAGAGCGGTGTGCTGTTGGTACCTGGCGCATGGTGAGTGAGTGAATCAAACAGAGCGGTGTGCTGTTTGGACCTGGCGTATGGTGAGTGAATGAATCAAGCAGAGCGGTGTGCTGTTGGTACCTGGCGTATGGTGAGTGAGTGAATCAAACAAAGCGGTGTACTGTTGGGACCTGGCATATGGTGAGTGAATCAAGCAGAGCGGTGTGCTGTTGGTACCTGGAGTGTGTGAGTGAATCAAGCAGAGCGGTGTACTGTTGGTACCTGGCGTATGGTGAGTGAGTGTGTGAGTGAATCAAGCAGAGCGGTGTGCTGTTGGCACCTGGCGTATGGTGAGTGGGTGGGTGAGTGAATCAAACAGTGCGGTGTGCTGTTGGTACCTGGAGTGTGTGAGTGAATCAAGCAGAGCGGTGTGCTGTTTGGACCTGGCGTATGGTGAGTGAGTGTGTGAGTGAATCAAACAGTGCGGTGTGCTGTTGGCACCTGGCGTATGGTGAGTGAATGAGTGAATCAAACAGTGCAGTGTGCTGTTGGTACCTGGCGTTTGGTGAGTGAATGTGAGTGAATCAAACAGTACGGTGTGCTGTTGGGACCTGGCGTATGGTGAGTGAATGTGTGAGTGAATCAAGCAGTGCGGTGTGCTGTTGGGACCTGGCGTATGGTGAGTGAATCAAGCAGAGCGGTGTGCTGTTGGTACCTGGCGTTTGGTGAGTGAATGGGTGAGTGAATCAAGCAGAGCGGTGTGCTGTTGGTACCTGGCGTTTGGTGAGTGAATGTGTGAGTGAATCAAGCAGTGGGGTGCTTCAGCAGTTAGCGCTCCGCTACGAACCCCGCCACCCAAGTTCGATTCCCGCTCACGGCCAAACGCCAGTGACGATTACAGTATGTAACACGATTTTTTTCCTGGGTAGTAAGTGTTATTTTCAAATTGCTTATGCCTCAAAAAGTTTAGAAAATGGCTCTCATTCCCCACAAACTTTGCTTTTGTGACCAAATATATAGCAGGAGGCATTTTCAGGCTCTGGCTCGAACGCACGACCTCCTGCATACCGGGCGAGGTAATCAACATCTCCTAGCCACCGCGTGCGCCCAATAATAACGACGACGGATGACTAAAAAAAAACCCAATAATAATCAAACGATAACAAAACGACGATACAAATGTTTGTGTGTTGTTTTTTTTGCACTCCGGAGTCACCTGGAGGAGAAGACCTTGGAGCAGCTGACGCTCGCGCTGAAGTCGCACCACGCCGAGTACGTCGAGTCGCGCTCCTTGGCCACCTCCACGTGGAGCGCGAGCAGCGAGAGCGTCACCCCGAGGGCGCAAAGCCCCAGGCGAGTCGGCAGCTCCCAGACGCCGCGACGAGGGGCACGCGAGGAGGACGGGCGAGAAGAAGCCATTTGGTGGTGGTTGGTTGTGGTGGTTGGTGGGTGGGTGGTGGTTGGTAGTTGGTGGGTGGGTGGTGGTTGGTGGGTGGTGATTGGTAGTTGGTGGGTGGTGGTGGTTGGTAGGTGGTGGGTGGTAGTTGGTTGGTAGTTGGTAGGTGGTTGGTAGGTGGTGGTGGTTGGTAGGTGGTGGTGGTTGATTGGTAGTTGGTGGTGGTTGGTAGGTGGTTGGTAGTTGGTGGTGGTTGGTAGGTGGTGGTGGTTGGTTGGTAGTTGGTGGTGGTTGGTTGGTAGTTGGTGGTGGTGGTTGGTAGGTGGTGGTAGTTGGTTGGTAGTTGGTAGGTGATGGGTGGTAGTTGGTGGTGGTGGTTGGTAGGTGCTATGGGGTTGGGGATCACCACGGTTGATGGTCTGGTGGCGAGTGAACCCCCCTACCCCCGGAGGAGACCGGCGTGCCCGTGAGTTTGTGTTCTGACGGGTGGCAGGCAGGGGGGTGACGTGTGTCTGGCGTGTGTCTGGTGTGTGTCTGTCTGTGTCCGTGTGTGAAGTCGCCTCGGCCACGTTGGGTAGGGGCGGATAACGCGGATTAACTCACCGTGGGATGACAGAGAAATTACAATTATTTTAACATGTAGGGAAGGCGCAGCTTTCATCCGGAGATCACAATATGAGCCCCCGTGTATGAAACAAAAACAGGAAATAAACAGAACCGGGGTAAACAGTCAGAACTTAGGGGGGGTAAAGGCCAGTTATAAGTATAGTATGAGTATTGTTATAAGTACAGTGAGTATTGTTATAAGCACAGTATGAGTATTGTTCTAAGTGCAGTATTAGTATTGTTATAAGTACAGTATGAGTATGGTTATAAGTACAGTATGAGTATTGTTATAAGTACAGTATGATCATTGTTATAAGTACAGTATGAGTATTGTTATCGGTAGTGTTTTTCAGTGCTGGTAGTGGACTGGGAGTCCCCTTACTAAGATGGCCGCCACCCTGCGTCATGACGTCATCGGCGGGAGACGAGTGGGGGGGCCGGGGGTCCACGTGGCTCGTGCAGAGCGGCTACAGCCAGGAAGTATTACGGGAGTCGTGGGGGTGGACGTGTGTGGGGGGTGGACGTGTGTGGGGAGGGGGGTGGACGTGTGGTGAGGGAGGGGTGGATAGTGCGGTGGACGGTGTGGGGGGGGGGGGGTGGACGTGTGTGGGGAGGGGGGTGGACGTGTGTGGGGAGGGGGTGGACGTGTGTGGGGAGGGGGTGGACGTGTGTGGGGAGGGGGGTGGACGTGTGGTGAGGGAGGGGTGGATAGTGCGGTGGACGGTGTGGGGGGGGGGGGGGTGGACGTGTGTGGGGAGGGGGGTGGACGGTGTGGGGGGGGGTGGACGTGTGTGGGGAGGGGGTGGACGTGTGGTGAGGGAGGGGTGGATAGTGGGGTGGATGCTGTGGGGGGGGTGGACGGTGTGGGGGTGGACGCTGTGGGGGGTGGATAGTGGAGGTTGGATAGTGGGGGGGGAGGGGGACGGTGTGGGCGGGGTGGGCACGAGGTGGGTGGTAACGCAGACCAGGGTGGCTCGGGGTACGAGGCAGGAGGAGGCCGGGGATGGACAGAGGGCGTTAGAGAAGAGAGAGCAAAGAGGATTGGTGGCGGAAGCGACCGGAGACATTGAGATCGACAGGGGGCATGGGGATTAGCGGATTGCGAGAGGAGAGGGGGAAAGGAATCAGATTACGGGAGTGTGAGGACAGCGGAAAGGGGATAAGAGGAGAATAACAAGACAGGAGTGATCTAGGTACGAGGCAGAGTAAGAGGATTGAAGACGGGAGACATTGGAACTGGAGACTTTTGTGACTTGAAGTCTTCTTGAATTCTCTCCCCACACGGGCAGCCCATTGCTCATGCTCCCATTATTCCCCATCTGATCACAGTTGCACCCTCCTCACCTCGTTACGGTACTGATATGTTTCCCAATGACAACTCTTAATTGCCGAATGAGTTCAGTTTCTCCATCTCCTTTTACCTTAAGCGTTTCTGTCCGTGACAGCCATCGTTTGATGCAGATACAACATTTAATCAACCACGAACGAATTTCTGCCCAGCGCAAAATCGTGACCGTCTTTATGGAGGATATAAAGTAACTTAGCAAGCAGACAATTCGCCTTCCCATATTTGTCCAGCCATATTAAAAAAAAGTATGCTTTGCGCGTCACATTACAATATTTGAAATCGGTCCAGAGGTTTGCTGGCGTTGAACCAACGCTACTGAAATGCACACCCAGAAGACAGCGTGCCTGATGGGATGTATAGAAAATGCTCGACATTTTTTTTGTATGCGTGGAGGGACATGGAGACTTGGGAAAAGACACGTGCTCATTTTGTTCATGGCTCACCCGAGTACAAGACTGGTTTGATGAAATCTGCTTCCACTTGGCGGCGCTGTCGTCTCGCGTGATGTAATCGGTCGCGTGCGTTCTCCGAGGCCGACTCGGCCTAAAGCGAGTGCAGGAGCCGGTGCGGCTCATCTGTTCCACCCGCTGGAGTGAACTAAATACTCTTAAGCGCATTATGGGACCTCCTTTGTTAGTACCAAAATATGAGAATAGAGTTTTTTCCCCCCTTTTTTCTGGTCTAACACTGTTTGAGACGAGGCTCAAAAGAAAGCTGTCTCTGGTGTGGACCAATCAGTTTCAAAGACAATGCATATATCATGCAGGGTATGTTTTTTTGTTTGCATTCAGACCACAAGTATTGTGTGAAAGGTCTTTTTTGTTGCCAGAAAAAGGGGAAAAAACCTATTCTCATCTTAAGCGCATGTTTCTAAATATGGGGGAGAACATGCAAACTCCAAATATACAGCAGGCGTCACAGGGTCAGGATCGAACGCACGATCTCCTGTATACCAAATATACAGGCGTCAGGGACAGGATCGAACCCACGACCTGTATACCAAATATACAGGCGTCAGGGTCAGGATCGAACCCACGACCTCTTGTATACCAAATATGCAGGCGTCAGGGTCGGGATCGAACCCACGACCTCTTGTATACCAAATATACAGGCATCAGGGTCAGGATCGAACCCACGACCTCCTGTATACCAAATATACAGGCATCAGGGTCGGGATCGAACCCACGACCTCCTGTATACCAAATATACAGGCATCAGGGTCAGGATCAAACCCACGACCTCCTGTATACCAAATATACAGGCGTCAGGGACAGGATCGAACCCACGACCTCCTGTATACCAAATATACAGGCATCAGGGTCAGGATCGAACCCACGACCTCTTGTATACCAAATATACAGGCGTCAGGGACAGGATCGAACCCACGACCTCCTGTATACCAAATATACAGGCGTCCGGGTCAGGATCGAACCCACGACCTCCTGTATACCAAATATACAGGCGTCAGGGTCGGGATCGAACCCACGACCTCCTGTATACCAAATATGCAGGCGTCAGGGTCGGGATCGAACCCACGACCTCCTGTATACCAAATATACAGGCATCAGGGTCAGGATCGAACCCACGACCTCCTGTATACCAAATATACAAGCGTCAGAGTCAGGATCGAACACACGACCTCCTGTATACCAAATATACAGGCGTCAGAGTCAGGATCGAACACACGACCTGTATACCAAATATACAGGTGTCAGGGTTGGGATCGAACCCACGACCTCCTGTATACCAAATATACAGGCGTCAGGATCGAACACATAACCTCCTGTATACCAAATATACAGGCGTCAGAGTCAGGATCGAACACAACCTCCTGTATACCAAATATACAGGCGTCAGGATCCAATCCACGACCTCCTGTATACTAAATATACAGGCGTCAGGGTCAGGATTGAACGCACGACCTCCTGTATACCAAATATACAGGCGTCAGGATCCAATCCACGACCTGTATACTAAATATACAGGCGTCAGGGTCGGGATCGAACCCACGACTTGTCTACTTGTTTCTCGGGTCGCCAGGTGTCGGGATTTTAATCCGGACGGTCGGGCAATTGGTCGCTGTGTTCAGGTGGCAACAGTTGATTTGTACCTAAATCTGCCATTGTATTGAACACTATCACGACAGCGCACTGCATAGATATGATTGTAGACCGAGGCTGACTTAGAACTATGTCCAGCTTTGGTCTACAGTGGAAAATGTGGCAACCCTAACAGTTTCCTCATGCTAAACGTGTTAACGTCTGTGGCTCTGTGCTGTACAATGTGTGATCACATTTTTGTGTTTAACTTTTTTTTAAACATTTTTGCAATCGCTGGGTTTCTACGAAGTCGGAAAAATAACCGGTTCGATCCAAAATTGCACGATTTTTTTGTTGTTAGCCGAGTAACTTTCCGCTTTCAAAACTGAATTGTTTCCATGCAGCTCCCAACGCTGGTTTTGTCCATTGTGCAATAGTGTCCGGATTGTAACTGACTTCGGATGGAATCTCTCACTTGTGGTTCATGAATCCTGAAATGTGCTACGAAGAAGGGCTCAATGGCACCGTTGTGTTTGCGGATTGTGCAACGTGCTGAGATGCACTTTGCATAAACTTACACTTTTCGATACAAAAAAACCCCCCACTGATTATGAATAAGAAATAAAAGCCCGCCCTTGTCTGCCTCTCAAAGTATCAGCCCCCACATTCGTCCCTCACGAATAAACCCAATGGCCCCAGCGTCTGGCTCTGGCTGGGACCACAATCTGAGGTGTAAAGTCCGAAGTTTCGTAGCCAAACGCACACTCCGCTGCGAAGGTGAGGGCTTTGCCGACGACGCCAGCGATGATTGCGATGCAGAAGGTGCCACAGTGACACTTGAGAGGAGCCGCCGGTGTCCGCACCCAAACCACCTTTGAGCTCATCGCAGACTACCAGGTGAAGGTTGCACAAGGCTTCGGGTGCAGCCCTGAAATTACTTGCTCACGCCACTTGCTGGCGTGGGGTGGGGGAGCCACCCCGCCTGCAGGGAGTTTCAGAGAGACCCTCTGGCGGGTCATTTATCGACGTTGACCAGACGTCTTTGAAGAGGTGGAGAGTACCCACACTTGTTCTCCCAACCACACGTGACCTGCCGATGGACCGCGGTGAATCCATTTGAACTGCTGGGTGGACACAGGCGGGAATGGGGGGGGAGTTTAAGTAACGAGCACATTTGTTTGAACTAATACAAATTATTCAGTGATACCTCTGCACTGGGAATGGGACGAAAGCACTAATTACAACAACGACAGACTCAACACGTTCGTCAATAACACCGTGGCGTTAAAAGCAAACGTATAATGGGCGACGTTTCGAGAGACGGCCCTTTTTCATAGCACGTGAATAGCACCATTGTTTTAACTGTTGCTCTGGGAAACCTGTGGATATCAAGTCCAGTGTGCTAATCGTCACGCCAGAGCAGCACCAATGGCTACTCAGTGGTGGTTAAACACTTCCACACAACTTCTTTGGTTCTTTCGGTAAAGTCACGTGACTTTACCGAAAGAACCAAAGAAGATGAATCATTGCAGTCACGAAAGCTTTAAATCGAAACTTCCACACAAGCCTGGCCTTTCAGTAATCACTGTCCACACACAAATAATACAGTGAAGTAAATATAATCATCATCAGTCCACCTGTTTATCACTAAGAAGGCCCTCTTTTGCCAAAGGTCACCGCCGATAACAATTCCTAATAAGTGACTACAAAGCCTATATGGCCATTGAGAATTCCAGGGGTGGCAAAGAAAAGAACAGATAGCGGCGTCCTTCAGGAGACTTGTGCCAAGACAGCTTTTTGGAAGGGATTAGCAAAAACAAATGAGTTGACAATAAGTTTCCTTCACATACATCTGACCCTCCACAATAAAAAAGTAGGGTTTTTTTTTAGCTAATCTCAGCCACAAGGCCTTCTGGGAGTGCATAATTACAGCATTGGTTAAATACAAGCATGAATACAAGCGTTGGTCTCATCAGCAGATTCTGTGCAGGTGAGCTGCCAGATGTTTATAGGCGAGGAGAACCTCTCTGTTCAATCTGGGTCCCAGTTGAACACAAACCGATATGATACAACACACAAAATCCTCATTGTTGAGGATGTACGTAAAATACATAGTTATGGGGATTTTCACCCCCCGAGACATGTGCACCTCACCTGGACGTTTATCCAGTGTATCAACAACACCGATTATGAACGAAGGTTTTTTTCGAAGGTTAGACGAGGCGGAGGGGGGGGGGGGTCGATGTTGTCTAAAGAAGATGTAAAACAACTGATGACTGGTGGAACGTATAAGTCCAGCTGAAGCGACGGATGTCGAACCGCGTGGAAGTGGCTGCAGAGCAATCTCCGATCCTCCCAAGATTTGGAGGGAGCCGCTGAACGAATTACTATCCGGTTAATATGTGCTACGTTTAAATCCACACAATTTAATGCGAGGTCTCAAAATGTGCGTGTTATCCCCGCATCTCCCGATTAGCGCGGTTGGCTACGTACGGTGCGAAAGAAGTTCAACGTGCATACTTACATCCCAAGTGTAATAATGACCCCAATTCTGTAAATCTTATTATTTACCGAAATGCCCCTCATTCATAGGAGGAGCGTCCCATATCTGTTATGTAAAAAAAATACTCATTCCCAGTCAGCCTGTACCGTAATGAGCAAGTGTATTCTTAACATACCCGTGCTGTGCATGTAACAAGGTGTCTTTAAATAGTCAAACATGAATCCCAGCGTTTTTTTATATTTCAAGATCACATCGCTACTGGAAACGTTTTGCAAAAGGACCCTCGCGATTTGTCTGATTATTCTGAACAGATAGGTTAAAGGTGTTTGAGCTTTAACCTATGCTATCAAATAAAAAAAACTCAACACATTGTGGCCTTAGAAAGAAACAAAAATATAATCGGTAACGTTTTGGGCAATGGCCCTTCTGCATAGCACATACACCAATTTTATCCTCTTCAAAATTAAGCACGTTTATTTTTGTAACTATAAACTACGTTTTTCTTGGATGTTTGGATTTTATATTTATGATTGTGATTAGACTTGTATGCATGGAAACTTTGCACTGTATTGCTTTTTTGGCCTCGGGGGTCACTTGTAAAAAAAAATAGACTTTTACTCTCAACTGGTTTTCACCTGGTTTAAATAAAGAATGTGTGCATGGGTGTTGCTGGAGATTTTTTTTTCTGAAGAACAGTGGCCACTCTCGGCATCTGCGAGCCCCGTGGGGTTTGTAATGATCATTTACAACCCAGTTATTGCACAAAGCATTCTAGGAAACCTTATCCCAACTTAACTGCACAGAATTGCGTTAATAATTAATTTTACATGGCTGATAGCCTTGTGCTCTCCAAGCCAGCTTGCATCAACACACGTGTTTGATTTATACCTCTGGACCATCTCGCCACATTGGCGAGATGTTACCTACCCTGCCTGGTATACATGGAGGATCGTGGGTTCGATCCCAGCCCTATAACGCTTGCTGAATATTTGGAGTTTGCATGTCTCTCTCCCCGTGGTGGCATGGATTTTTCTCCAAGTCCTCCGGTTTTTGCCTCCACATTTAGAAACATGCGATTAAAGCATTTGGTCGCTAGAAATTTCCACACAATAAGCCACTTCGTTGGGCGATCGTTCGTGGCCAGGTCGCTTCTGAAAAGAGCTATATAGCTCAGTAGCCTTTACTTAGTGTTAAAAAAAAATAGTTTATAGTTTAATTTTACGTACCCCTCCAGATTGTCATATACCTTTTGGCATCGCTCCTCAAGATTCCAGTAAACATGGAACGTTGGGCCAACGTTTCCCACCAAATGCCAAAGTTGGTCCAAAGTGGCATAGTTACTGGAATCAGGCCATTCTTTGTTATGGTCTGAAGCCCACATATAACAAGCTTACACTGCAGTACAGTGGGTCTCAATTTAAGTTGAGCACAACGAATTCCGAGCACATAAAAAAACACGGACGCACAGAATGAATGAAAGCTTCATGTGGACACACGCGCACCACAGGTTTACGCATTCTCGCACGCTGATCGCACTGGTATGCAGCATAGGGTGAATTTTAAAGTAAAAACATGCTCTGTGGAAGATATGTTCATGGTGCATGCGCGTACGTAGAACTTGTTTCGCACCGTACACAGCCAACCACTTTAATCGAAGGTGCTGGGGGAAGGACAACAAACTACAAAAAGCAGCCGCAAAACTCTTCATATCTTTTGCACTTGCAATTTTAGCGCAGCGTGGTGAGTTTCATAGAAATAGTTTTTTAGGGGGTACGAAGATTTCGTGGAAGCATGAGATGTGTCTTTGCACCGATGGCACAGTAAGGGATACTCCACAATAGAGTACCGTATTTCATGTTCCCAGGCAGTGCAACTTTTCCCTCCCTAATAAAGGTTTTTGGGTTAGAAGTATAAATGTGTCGTAGCACTCGACCACTCGACGCAGCCAGTAAGGTTTGTCACGTAAACAAAACGCAGCAATTAGTTAGTACTTCAGCCCACCGGTGTGTTATAGAGTAAATCCACATGATTTACAATTTTGAGTACGACGTTTCGCTGGTAATTACATCCAGCATCGGGCGATTTTCCAGAATCTTACTGGCTGTGTCGGGTGGTGGAGGGTTACAACACATTTATACTTCATGCGATCTAACCCAAAAACTTTAATGATGAATATTGGTCACGAAAGCCTACGTATTCAACTTATCCCTCCTTATTGGTGCCCTGAAAATTGCGAGATAAAAAAATAAATTGCTACATAACTGGCATAGACAAACGTCTCATTGGCCTTTACCACGAGTTGGCCCACAAACGGTACATATATTGATTCTGAAAAAAATTGTGTATTTTGTTGAAAAGAGAAAAGCTACAGAATGGTTTGGCCGACCGTTCCTTCGTGACTTTAATCTTCCACTGACGGTTTTTCGATTTGAAGAACGTGCGCTTATGTCATTATTAAATCAAATGTATAAAGTGTAGAAATAAAGCGGTAATGTACGTTGATAATATACAGGACTGCGTTGTATATTTATGAGAGGCGGTTAGAAGGTTGGAGACATGGATATTAAAAGTAAACACGCATTTATTACATTACTTTATTTCCATACAGCCTCCCCTGACATCGGCATACACATGATGCTGTAATTTGTTTTTAGAATATAAATCTCTGTAATAATCTACATTACATTACATATTTGCTTTTTTCGTGTGATATACAGCATTGGCAGTGGTGCATAACCAGAAATAACAATAAGACCACTCTAAAAAGAAAAAAATTGTCGGCGATGTTCAGAAGTGCTATGAAGGATCATTGCTTGAAACGTCACCTATTTTTTTTACTTATAGAGCAGTTTTGTTGATGAATGTGTTGCTACATTACTTTGGAAATTAAATAGCCTGTAACACTATTCACAAGGGTGGGGGGGGGGGCATCGTTCATCGATCGTCGCCGTCCAAAATTTGCCGCAGCATTTCCCACTTGAAAATTCCCCTCGACGAATGATTTGGAAGTCATTTACCGCACAGTAAGAGTTAAAATACTGAACCCTGCAAGCAAAAAAAAATACCTCGGCGGATCCGCGTGTTGTGAATGCGTTTCGTGATTGAGGAAATTTGCGTCGCGGAATCCATTTTCGCCAGATAATTAGGCCTCTCTCTAAGCTGCTGCTACTGCTGCGGAGGTTATATCAGAGGGCCTCGTTTCGGTGAGATGTGTCAGCCTGTCCATGTTAGCGTGTGTCCGCGCACACCATGAAATCATTCTAATAAACATGCTCGGGCTGTGGAGGTTGCGTGGCTCGTATCCATCATTGCTTGGTCCAACGAGCCACTCCTCGCTCGTTCATGATCGCCACCTCGAGCTGCCAAACTTCTGATGTGAACCGTGACGAATGGCTCGGCATTAAATTCGCAAGTGTTTTCTGCACAAAACAACAACAAACAAAATGAGACCCCCGGGGTTTCTTTGAGAGCTCGCCTCTTTTTAATGTCGACTCGGAAATTTCCACTCCCTGCCCACCTTTGCCCAAAAAAACATGTTATTCACAGTGCGGGCGTACGCTGTTAGAATTTTAAAAAAGCGACGGCTGTGTAACGGGAGAAGTCTCCGATGGCCTGCGGTGAACACAGCCTCCAAATTGTGGCAGAATGAAATCCACTTTGTTCCACCAGCGGATTTTAGTGCAACGAGTGCACATCCGTAGCCTGGTGACTTTCTGGTAGGGTTGGTGGACTACAACGAGATGGAACCATCTCATTGTGGTCCACCAACGTTCGTGTTAAAGGGCAATAGAGTAAGTAGGATATTTAGAGGATGTCTGTGTGGAGCTCGATATGTGTAAGTTTTCTCCAGACACGTAATTATTTGTCATGTACAAAAATTGTTTTTAGTGATTATGGCCTGGGTATATACCAGTGTGGAGTATGGTAAAACCACCATGAGTGACATTATTTGGGGAGGGGCCTTCATCCAGCAGTGGATAGACAAAAGGATGCAAATCACTACAGTATTGTTCATCAGTATTATCTAAGAAATATTTATACTCAGGGCAGAACAATTCACCTACTGCAATTTTGTCAATCCACCGCTGGATGTGGGCCTCTCCACACTGCGCGGACTGTTTGACCATACTTCACCAGAGTGGGTTGGTGAAGGCGAGGTGCATTGATGTGGGAATATAGTAAATAACAAAAATGTATTCTGCCGCACCGTTGAAACAATCCAGTACTATTATGACATGTTTTTAGAGAGCGCAGTGTTTAGTGTCTTGTCTAATATTTTTTCACGTTAGCACTCGCAAAGGTGATGGAATCAGTGGTGGCGATATACACTCTCTCGTCATTATAATTGTGATATTACTATTTCTGTGATCATTGATCTTAAAGCAGAGCTAGAAGATTTAATTATCCCCAGACTAGTACGGCCTCGTCAAACCCGTTCCGTCTCCACAGTACATTCATTTCGCGTGTCATCTCGTGTGAAAAAAACTATCTCTCCAATACCATTTTTCCACTCACCTATAAGCCGTACAATTCGCTCTGCATGTTTTTTTTTACAAAACTTGCAACATGAACCCAATTAAAAATAACTCAATTGGATGGATTTTTTTTGTAACTTTGCCTCATTGTCCATAATTGTATCTTCAATAATTAGTAATAAATTACATCCCTCTGCAAATGCCTTGCGAGATGAAGGCCTCCACCAGGCTGTGTCAGTCATGGGGGTTGTTTGATCGTATTTCAACAACAGCAGTAGCAGTCATTCAACTGCTGGATGAAGGAATCACCAAGCTGTCAAGATCCCTCACAGTACCACACCTCACTATTACACGCACAGCTATTAATGGTGCCAAAGCAAAGACAAAAGGGACCCTACGCATTCTCAGCAGCCAAGAGTCACTCGCAAAACACTTGGCATTGGTTGCCATCGCTCCATTCATAGTTAATGTTTGCCCGTTGAAAAATAAAAATAAATCCGCCTCCTTTTCCGAAGCCAGGGGTGATGTCAACCGCGATAGCACCTACATTTGCTTTTTTAAAAAAAATAGTATTCAGTTCCTGCAGCTACTTATTCCTCGACCGATCATGGATTTGTTTTTCTTTGCAAAAGTATTTTTCCTCTGGCATGCATTACTCTTGTTAATGTCTCCCTCCTTCCACGGTGCTCAACACCAGCATATTGCTGCTTGTTTTTAACCGCAGCTGTTGCTCGAGGCCAATGCAGTTCATGTGTTTGCACCTATTGGTGCATTGTCCTTCAGTTGTGTGCGGTTCATCTAAGTTTAGGCTGCGTTTTTAGTACAGTACTAGGTTTAATTTTGTTTGGTTCTTTCGGTAAAGTCACGTAGATAGAAAAAAGTATGTTTTAAAGTACGACGTTTCGATCACAACACAAGAGATCGCTTGTGTTGTGATCGAAATGTCGTCGTTTATTTATTAATTTTACTTGTATTTTTTCTATCTACGTGACTTCACCGAAAGAACCAAAGAATATGAATTCCTGCAGTGACAAAAGTTTTAAGTACAATTGTTTTCATTCAGACGTGACTTTCACTTATTTACCTACATTAAATCCAAGAGAGATTTTAATTAAATTGTGCATTGCATAAGTTTGTTCATTGGTAAACATGGATAGGTGGGTAATGCGAGAATTTGAGGACGCGTGGCTTAAAGAGTCTCGCCGGAATATGAATTAACAATCCCAATCATTTTGATTTAAAGCTTTCGTGACTGTAGGGATTCATATTCTTGGTTCTTTCGGTAAAGTCACGTAGAAGGGAAACAATAAAATAATAAAAATATAAAACAATAAAATTCTCACGACGTTTCGACTGCATTTCGGGTCTTAATTGATTGTTCACGCTTACGGTGGCTTTCAGACCGCATCCATTATTTTCGTCTCCCCCCTCCTCTTTTCCGAACATAGATGGACTCGTCCAACTGAATAACTGCCAAATCGCTCTCTGTGGTGCTAACGTTAAAAACAAGCCGCCACTTTTTTCAAATTTTCTTGCTGTGGTTTTCACACCTGATGATGATTGCTTGTGTTGCAGTCGAAACGTCGTGAGAATTTTATTGTTTTATATTCGTATTATTTTATTGTTTTTCTTCTACGTGACTTTACCGAAAGAACCAAGAATATGAATGCCAATAATTTAAGTGAGAAAGGCTCACTTCGTCACCAGATTATTTGAGCGGGAGTGCAACTTTCCCATTGTTGAGGTGCTTGGCCAAATCCACAATTGAGAGTTTGGCTGCATATGGGAAGAGACTGGGAAGCCCGGACAAAACCTCACCAACCAAACAAGAATGTGACTAAACTAATTTTGATTTCACCAGGTAAGGCCCACTGAGCTATAAAGCTCTTTTTCAGCATCGACCAAACCACAAACAATAGCTCCACGAAGTGGGTTATGTGGACATTTAAAGCAGCTAAATACTATTAACGCATGTTGATTCTAAATGTGGATGGGAAAACCGGAGGACCTGGAGAAAAATCCACGCGACCACGGGGAAGAACACCGCAAACTCCAAATAAACAGCAGGCGTCAGGGTCGGGATGTAACCCACAACTTCTGTATATTCCAGGCGAGGTAGTTAACATCTCCTAGCCACGGTGATTGCCCTAAATTACCTGGCAAACCCTGGTCATCTCACATCCTAGTGCTGTACATAACCAGGCTGACCGCTGCTTGGCTACTGAGATCTGATAGGATTGGGCACGTTTACGGTGGCTAGGAGATGTTAACTACCTCGCCTGGTATGCAGGAGGTCGTGGGTTCGATCCTGACCCTGACGCCTGCTGCTGTATATTTGGAGTTTGCATGTTCTCCCCACATTTAGAAAGATGTGCTTAAGAGTAGCATTTTCCACATGATGACACCTCGTTAACCTATCGTTTGTGGCCAGGTCGCTTCTGAAAAAAAAGCTATATTGCTTAGTGAGCCTTATCTGGTGATTTTTTTTTAAGTTGGTTTAGTTTAGATTTGGTCACATAGGCAAATAACAAATGCCACCTCTGCTTTACGAATAAACAACCCAAGCGTAACCATACGCATACTTTTTGGAGCAAAATTGTAACAGCAAAAAAAATAACACGTGGCCAACATCCGCCAACACATTTTCTTCTCCGCTCTCCCATTAATTTTGAATCCAACTTGCGGGACACATTCCAATAAACCTAAAAGGTGGGTTGATAAACCTCATTAATATTGTCCTCCAAGTAGCCACACACACCTCCTTTACATGAAAAAAGCATTAAGTCATTCAAAACAAATGGAATGGAGTTGCATGAAAAATAAAGTATATTACAATCCGCCGCGAAACGTTGGTTTCCAGTCCAGTATATATTGCATGTTATCTTTATTTCAATCTGTCCATTCATGTTTCATGCACAGCATACTGAGGCAACAGTTGAATGTCACAGGAACATAAATGGCCAGGAGTTCTCAACCACTTAACCAAGCAAAAATTGTACTGCAAGCTAAATAATTATCTGAGATTTAGTGTTGTGTGGGCTGTAATTCTGGTATAGTCTTACAGTGCAGTGCTCCCTATATGTGTTATTTACTCTTTATATGGCATAGTAGCGCTTTTTTGGTTGACTTTAGGATTATTGAGAAGTATTAAAACGTTTTTTTAATATAACACGGTTGACTCATACTGCAATGTCATATCCCCTAAAGGCTTTGGGTTCACTAGCCCTGTGCGCACCACTCTCTCAAAATATGTTGACTCTTCTTGTCAGCAGAGGCCGGTTTTATTGAATTACCGACTTATCACTGCAGTATTAAAGTATAAAGATGTGGTCGGTATAATTATAATCCTCACTAATTAGACCGACCACAGCTAACCTATTAACGCTCAGCATCGCTGTTGTCAGGCGGTAGTGGAGAACAAAGCATCCGAAGAGAGCCAATCCCTTGTGGCAAACATGTTTTTATTATTTCTTTAAACAAATATGAAGAGAATGACGACATAGATTGACGAATGTGGTTTGCGCTTATCTGTTAGTTAAATCTGAAGCTAAAACCACGCAAATTGGAGAACAAAATAACGTTTACATCCCTATTTTGAGGGAAATTACGACGAGGAATGATAAGATTATATATGTTGCACCGTACAATCGTTTGCAACACGGTTGCAATAGTAATGCACGCGCACATTTTGGCGGGAACTTTAACGCCACTAAAACAAGTGGGATTATTCTTGGGGTCTTTCGGTAAAGTCACGTAGATAGGTTAAAAGAAAATAACAAAAAAACCGACGTTTCGATCGCAACACAAGCGGTCACGTAGATAGGTTAAAAGAAAATAAAAATTACGTTTCGATCGCAACGCAACAAATCAGGATGACGACCGTAATAGTTTTATTTTCTTTGAACCTATCTACGTGACTTTACCGAAAGACCCAAAGAATATGAATCCCTGCAAGTCACGAAAGCTTTTAAGTCAATATACGAGTGGCATAAGCTTTTATTATTCGACCATTGGGCATAGACACTTGGCGACAGCTTAAGCTTTTTTGCTCGAGCGAAAGCGCGCGGAACACATTGTTTTCGTAAATGCATTCGCGTGCCGTTTTTATTCATAGCGAGTGTGCTTTGTGCGTCGCTTCTAAGGCGAGTAAATAACATTAAATATGCAGGGTAGTACCAGCGCCGGCAGCAGCAACAACAACAACCAAAAAAATATATACCGCAGTAACCCGCTTTTTGCATTACGTAGCGCGCACTGTCGGTCGCCAGCCAATAGCGCGACGGCTCCCCAACCGAGGCGCGCTCCACCAATCGGATTCGCGGCAACGGCAAAAGCGCGCTGGAGAATTCGAGGACGCCTTCGCCCAGCAACAGGCTCGACCAATGGCGCGGCGGCGTGGACTGCGCAAAGCGAGTCGATTGGCTGCTCGGGGACGTTTGGTTCCGCCCAGATGGGCCCCGCCTACTAGAAATGGGCTTCCGAGCAACTCCGCCCCCTCCGCTCTCTACCACTCCCCCCCCCCTCGGGGCCACATTCCCACTCGTCCGCGCGAGTGCCGCCCAATTTGGGCTTTGCCCCGCCCCCCGCCTTCCAACTCGCCCCTCCCCACAACCCCCACCCAACGTCCAACCTTACAAGCTCCAAAGGCAAAGGTCCCCCGTGTAGGCTCAACAGACTGCGGGGGCAAGTGCTGCTAGCGAGCACCTACGAAGGCCGGAACGAACACGCGAGTGGGTGGATGGGTGGTCAGCAGCTCGTCCCGGTCGCCTTCGGGTGCTTTCTATTGGCGGGACGCCACAGTTCGATGAATATCCACAATTCATGGCGTATCCTGCAGCTGTGTTTGAGGTTCTAACAAACATTATCTGGGTCACGAGACGGCATGGCCACCAGTACCCAATGATAACATGATGTGGCGGTGTTTATGGTTTTAATTATCAATGGAGTGCTGGACTTGCAGCCCTACATTAGAGATCGCAGGTTCGAATAGACGCCCCTTTGGCGCGGCGGTTAATATAATGGGCGAGTAAATTTTTGTAACCTCATCTCTGTCCACCCAGAAGTACTACAAGTATAACGCAGGGCACACCCGATACACGTGATTGTAAAATATTGTATTGCACTGCGTGTAGAATACTTAATAGTTAAAGAGATATACACCCGTTGGTGCTTTAGGTAAAGTCACGTAGAAAATAAAATCAAATAATAATGGAATACGACGTTTCGGTTGCAACAAGCAACCATCAACAGCATAGGCAGACATATGTGTCTGCCAATGATGTTCCCGTGTCTGTGTTTTATCATTAATTCTTACCTGATGATGGTTGCTTGTGTTGCAACCGAAGCTTCGTATTCTATTATTCGATTTTATTTTCTACGTGACTTTACCGAAATAACCAAAGAGTAATTCCTGCAGTCACGAAAGCTTCGAATCTAGTTTGAGATATACACCGTACCACGTGTTTTTTTTAAAATACCGTATATACCGTCATCGTTTATTTCTAACCCCATCTGAAACACCCTTTCCGACAACGTACATAGACAGTATTTCTATTCTAGTACATTTTTTTATGGATTAGATGAAGACCAATGCTGCCACGACACCACATGATTTAACATCCCCACGTTGCCACGTAAAACCCACGTGCGCACATGATGATCAGATCACCCTGAATACGCCGGATTTCGTCAGATCTGGACGGTAGCTAAAGCCAGGTTTTGTTTGAGCCCTCCACCAGTTTACTTGTTCGTTCAATGTACGACCACCACCGTTGCATAACCGCTCAAATGCCTCTCACCTCTGGTTTGGCTCTCACGAATTACGAATTAATTGGGATTGGCCAACAATCCCCCACGGAACGAAGAGTCTTGAGAGTTTCGGTGGGACTTTACACGGAAAAATAATACGTCGTTACAGTATCTTTCACTCGCGAGATTCGGCTACATTTCGTCTACTGACACATGACCCAGCCAGCTATTCTTGTTTTCCAATTAGCAGTCGCACGTAATGTCTATTACATTATTCTACATTACATTACGTTCCTCAAAGTATAAACCAAAATCCGCGGATAATTGTGGATAATAGGGTCACAGATAATAGGGTTGTGGATAGGAAGAATAAAAAAAGCATCCAACCATATACCGTACAGTAATAACTAGTTCTAATATTTGATTTGAAGCTTTCGTGACTGCAGGAATTACTCTTTGGTTCTTTCGGTAAAGTCACTTCTAGTAAATTTTGATTTAAAGCTTGTTTTATATATATTATTATTTTATTGTTTCCCTTCAACGTGATTTTACCGAAAGAGCTAAGAATATCACTTCTAGTAGTTCTAATATTGTAGTACCTCAAGTTTCTGATGTCACCAATGTCACATCTTGCATGCCACTTTAATGCAGTGTTTGAGAATGTGCGGTGAACGAAAAGAATTTACGTCATTCTCTTTACTCCCCTGGGTGTGGTTGGTGACGATTGTTATTCGCCACTATTTGTAGTCATCACGCCACTGACTCATCGACTATAACGCAGGATTAATGGTCACGGAGGAGAGTAACCAATCGTGCGGGTGGCGAGGCGAAAAATGTTTGCTGCTGGTGGCTGTAATTAGAGGTCCCATAATATAATTAGATGTCAAGCATGTTGGTTCATGACAGGTTATGTGATGTAGCTATTCAACATTCGATCATGAACTGAACTCGTGTGTGATGGCTGTAGAATCTACCGTAGTATTGTAGTGGGTATGATTACAGCATAAAGAGTGGCATTATGCCGCATACAGGGATATGTAGAGTACAGGAATATTCTGGAATTCACATTCTGTATCAGTCGAGCTTTATCGCAGTGGTTTGCCCGCTGATGAACTCGGCGATCAGAGTTCGACTCCCGGGCCACGACTAACACCAGTGGCGAACATCTAAACCGGACCTGGTCCTCCCCTAGGTCTACTCGGCCTTAAATGAGTAAAGGCAGCCGCGTGTAGTTCTGGCTACACCACTTCCTCATCGGTCTTCATAGGTGTTCGCTAAAAGCACTTGCCCCAACAGCCTGTGTGGCCTTTATGGGGGATCTTTGTCTATTATCCTGCCACGGTGCTCGGCGGTAGAGCGAGCGGCCCGCAATCGGAAGGCCGCGAGTTCAACCCATGATTGAGGGTTGTTGGCTCGGCCCATCATCACTCCGTGGTCGATAAAAGAAATACGTACCACTGTGTGGGAAGACTGTGGTTGTCATATGAATAAACTCGCACCCGGCATACAATTGTGGAGTTTCGCCACTGGCTCAGGGCAGTTCATGTGCTAGTACCACCTCAATACTCATTTAAGAAGGACATCACTTACAGACGATTGTGTGCAGTGTTCCTTAAATTATGAGGGGGTTTGCCCTTGGACTGGCTATCTATTTAGTGACAAAAAATACCCCTTGTGAGCGGGTATTATTTTCCACATTTTCAGTAAACCCTAGTTACCACACTTCACTGTAAACGATGTACTTTGAAGAAATTGCCATTTTACCCGGAACGTCGCATATCATGCGTGTTTTGCCCTTTTAAGGCCACGGTATATTGTACAGGTATTGATGACGAGTGTGTCGCGTTTTTGAGCGATATTGTCACTTCACCCAACCCTCTGTAACGTCGTCGTCGTGGATGGATGGTGGTTGCGGGGTGGGGGGTGATGTTGTTGAATGGTGACTCATTGAACAAGGTCCCTTCATTGAACTACACGTAATAATCGACTGTAGCGTAGCGGTGTCCTTATGCGACAACCAAGACACATAATCCCCCGTGTAGCCTTAACAGACTGTAGGGGGCAAGTGCTGTGAGCGAGCACCAATGAAGGCCGGAACGACACACGAGGGGGTGGGTGGCGAGCACCACGCCCCGGCCGCCTTTGTCTCCCCCAGTGGCGATGTTTACACGACACACCGCCACCAGGTTACTCGTTTGAAGCCGAGTCGACTTAGGGGGGGACGGGGGCCCAGAACCGGTTCAGATAATCACAACCGGTGTTGCGCCGTGATCGGGAATCGAACTCGGGTCGCCGCCTCGCGTGAACGCTAACGTCCGCCTCGCGTGAACTACCAGGCTGCCCGCTCTGTCACAACAGGTTTGACGGCAGAACAAACGGCGATGACGCTGCTAAATTGTGGTTGTTTTTAATTTATGCTGACAAACAGGAGTCACGCAAAGAAAATAATCCCCACCGACACCCACGTTCGCGCGCGTGATTGGCGCGTAATCGGGAACCGTCAGCCAATGGGGAAGCAAGCGAAGCCCTCGGCGGACGACGCCGCCGCCGCCTCCGCCGCGCGAGACAAAAGCGGATGGATACACGCGGCGCTATATAAACCGACCGCGGTGCCGCCGTCCTCCATAACCCAAACTACGTTGTTGGCTTCGTTCTTCGTACCCGTGCTGTCAGCGTCTGCGTGAGAGGTTTCTTTCGCCGCTTCGTGCACCCAAAACGGTCAGTTCTGAGTTAAACATTATTTCGAATTTTTTGATTCAAAGCTTTCGTGACTGCAGGGATTCATATTCTTGGTTCCTTGCGGTAAAGTCACGTAGAAGGGGAAACAATAAAAAAAATGTTATATTTTTAATATTTTATTGTTTCCCTTCTACGGGATTTTACCGAAAGAACCAAGAATATGATTTAGAATGTTAACGATTTTTTTTGTTGTGTGTGGGAGATCGCGATGCCCGGTGTGGGTGGAAGTAGTTTGACGCGTTGGTTGTGGCGAGAGAGTTTGGCGCTCGTGAAGATTCGGCCGCGACGCCATTTTAAGTCGAAACGCGGTCGCGTCTGAGGTAAAAAAATAAATAAAAATGTATTGCTTTAATTCGGCGAAAGGTTTTTACGATGTTTTTTTTTCTTGCTGCTTTATAACGTTGTCGTTAAGCGTATTAACGTTTTGCGTCTTGGGCCGAGCGTTCTGTTGATTTTTGTAACGTGAAACGTGACTTTTTGCTAACGTCTGCCCGTTGGCTGCGTCACGGGTTATTTTTTCTGTCTCTTTCGCCGCCCTGTTATGCGATGTAGAGTTAATCGTGTAAATTGTTTATTTTAAAATTTAACAAATTACACCGTTAAAAATAAAAGGTTGCGTAGTTATAAATTACCGTACGATACATTTTAAAAATAACAAAAGCCTACCTTTTTTTTAGTTGAAACACGATAAACATGAGACGCCATATTGGCTGTCACCATTTTATACAAATCTAAAATACTGAATGTTCGTTACTGTAAACACTTTGGGCCTAACCTGGTAAAATAAAAAAAAGTTTATTAACCCCCCCCCTCGACATTTGAACACCTTGTGCAAACGGGAAAGCTGACGATGCAATTAATTTTGCCCGCCTCTGTTCACTGGCTTAAGCAAGCGAGGGGGTTGGGAGTGGCGCCTGATGCAAGAGTGACTCAACTGATTGAACAAGAACGCTGCGCGTCATTCAACTTGACCCTTCAACTTAGTGCTTTTGCTGTGTCTTTATTGGGCAATACAGAGCAGTGTACTGTGTTGTGAAAGCGGAAATGAAAAGGTTTGAAAAATGTTGAAGTGTTTCAAGGGGAATAACCGGATGGGGGTTTTTGTCTTTATATTTTATTTTTCAGACTTAATCATGCAAATCTTCGTGAAGACCCTGACGGGCAAGACCATCACTCTCGAGGTGGAGCCAAGTGACACCATCGAGAACGTCAAGGCAAAGATCCAGGACAAGGAAGGCATTCCTCCCGACCAGCAGCGACTGATCTTCGCGGGCAAGCAGTTGGAAGATGGCCGCACGCTGTCCGACTACAACATCCAGAAAGAATCCACCCTCCACCTGGTCCTGCGTCTCCGTGGTGGCATGCAGATCTTCGTGAAGACCCTGACGGGCAAGACCATCACTCTCGAGGTTGAGCCAAGTGACACCATCGAGAACGTCAAGGCAAAGATCCAGGACAAGGAAGGCATTCCTCCCGACCAGCAGCGACTGATCTTCGCGGGCAAGCAGTTGGAAGATGGCCGCACGCTGTCCGACTACAACATCCAGAAAGAATCCACCCTCCACCTGGTCCTGCGTCTCCGTGGTGGCATGCAGATCTTCGTGAAGACCCTGACGGGCAAGACCATCACCCTGGAGGTGGAGCCAAGTGACACCATCGAGAACGTCAAGGCAAAGATCCAGGACAAGGAAGGCATTCCTCCCGACCAGCAGCGACTGATCTTCGCGGGCAAGCAGTTGGAAGATGGCCGCACGCTGTCCGACTACAACATCCAGAAAGAATCCACCCTCCACCTGGTCCTGCGTCTCCGTGGTGGCATGCAGATCTTCGTGAAGACCCTGACGGGCAAGACCATCACCCTGGAAGTGGAGCCAAGTGACACCATCGAGAACGTCAAGGCAAAGATCCAGGACAAGGAAGGCATTCCTCCCGACCAGCAGCGACTGATCTTCGCGGGCAAGCAGTTGGAAGATGGCCGCACGCTGTCCGACTACAACATCCAGAAAGAATCCACCCTCCACCTGGTCCTGCGTCTCCGTGGTGGCATGCAGATCTTCGTGAAGACCCTGACGGGCAAGACCATCACTCTCGAGGTTGAGCCAAGTGACACCATCGAGAACGTCAAGGCAAAGATCCAGGACAAGGAAGGCATTCCTCCCGACCAGCAGCGACTGATCTTCGCGGGCAAGCAGTTGGAAGATGGCCGCACGCTGTCCGACTACAACATCCAGAAAGAATCCACCCTCCACCTGGTCCTGCGTCTCCGTGGTGGCATGCAGATCTTCGTGAAGACCCTGACGGGCAAGACCATCACTCTCGAGGTGGAGCCAAGTGACACCATCGAGAACGTCAAGGCAAAGATCCAGGACAAGGAAGGCATTCCTCCCGACCAGCAGCGACTGATCTTCGCGGGCAAGCAGTTGGAAGATGGCCGCACGCTGTCCGACTACAACATCCAGAAAGAATCCACCCTCCACCTGGTCCTGCGTCTCCGTGGTGGCATGCAGATCTTCGTGAAGACCCTGACGGGCAAGACCATCACCCTGGAAGTGGAGCCAAGTGACACCATCGAGAACGTCAAGGCAAAGATCCAGGACAAGGAAGGCATTCCTCCCGACCAGCAGCGACTGATCTTCGCGGGCAAGCAGTTGGAAGATGGCCGCACGCTGTCCGACTACAACATCCAGAAAGAATCCACCCTCCACCTGGTCCTGCGTCTCCGTGGTGGCATGCAGATCTTCGTGAAGACCCTGACGGGCAAGACCATCACCCTGGAGGTGGAGCCAAGTGACACCATCGAGAACGTCAAGGCAAAGATCCAGGACAAGGAAGGCATTCCTCCCGACCAGCAGCGACTGATCTTCGCGGGCAAGCAGTTGGAAGATGGCCGCACGCTGTCCGACTACAACATCCAGAAAGAATCCACCCTCCACCTGGTCCTGCGTCTCCGTGGTGGCATGCAGATCTTCGTGAAGACCCTGACGGGCAAGACCATCACCCTGGAGGTGGAGCCAAGTGACACCATCGAGAATGTCAAGGCAAAGATCCAGGACAAGGAAGGCATTCCTCCCGACCAGCAGCGACTGATCTTCGCGGGCAAGCAGTTGGAAGATGGCCGCACGCTGTCCGACTACAACATCCAGAAAGAATCCACCCTCCACCTGGTCCTGCGTCTCCGTGGTGGCATGCAGATCTTCGTGAAGACCCTGACGGGCAAGACCATCACCCTGGAGGTGGAGCCAAGTGACACCATCGAGAACGTCAAGGCAAAGATCCAGGACAAGGAAGGCATTCCTCCCGACCAGCAGCGACTGATCTTCGCGGGCAAGCAGTTGGAAGATGGCCGCACGCTGTCCGACTACAACATCCAGAAAGAATCCACCCTCCACCTGGTCCTGCGTCTCCGTGGTGGCATGCAGATCTTCGTGAAGACCCTGACGGGCAAGACCATCACCCTGGAGGTGGAGCCAAGTGACACCATCGAGAACGTCAAGGCAAAGATCCAGGACAAGGAAGGCATTCCTCCCGACCAGCAGCGATTGATCTTCGCGGGCAAGCAGTTGGAAGATGGCCGCACGCTGTCCGACTACAACATCCAGAAAGAATCCACCCTCCACCTGGTCCTGCGTCTCCGTGGTGGCATGCAGATCTTCGTGAAGACCCTGACGGGCAAGACCATCACCCTGGAGGTGGAGCCAAGTGACACCATCGAGAATGTCAAGGCAAAGATCCAGGACAAGGAAGGCATTCCTCCCGACCAGCAGCGACTGATCTTCGCGGGCAAGCAGTTGGAAGATGGCCGCACGCTGTCCGACTACAACATCCAGAAAGAATCCACCCTCCACCTGGTCCTGCGTCTCCGTGGTGGCATGCAGATCTTCGTGAAGACCCTGACGGGCAAGACCATCACCCTGGAGGTGGAGCCAAGTGACACCATCGAGAATGTCAAGGCAAAGATCCAGGACAAGGAAGGCATTCCTCCCGACCAGCAGCGACTGATCTTCGCGGGCAAGCAGTTGGAAGATGGCCGCACGCTGTCCGACTACAACATCCAGAAAGAATCCACCCTCCACCTGGTCCTGCGTCTCCGTGGTGGCATGCAGATCTTCGTGAAGACCCTGACGGGCAAGACCATCACCCTGGAGGTGGAGCCAAGTGACACCATCGAGAATGTCAAGGCAAAGATCCAGGACAAGGAAGGCATTCCTCCCGACCAGCAGCGACTGATCTTCGCGGGCAAGCAGTTGGAAGATGGCCGCACGCTGTCCGACTACAACATCCAGAAAGAATCCACCCTCCACCTGGTCCTGCGTCTCCGTGGTGGCATGCAGATCTTCGTGAAGACCCTGACGGGCAAGACCATCACCCTGGAGGTGGAGCCAAGTGACACCATCGAGAATGTCAAGGCAAAGATCCAGGACAAGGAAGGCATTCCTCCCGACCAGCAGCGACTGATCTTCGCGGGCAAGCAGTTGGAAGATGGCCGCACGCTGTCCGACTACAACATCCAGAAAGAATCCACCCTCCACCTGGTCCTGCGTCTCCGTGGTGGCATGCAGATCTTCGTGAAGACCCTGACGGGCAAGACCATCACCCTGGAGGTGGAGCCAAGTGACACCATCGAGAACGTCAAGGCAAAGATCCAGGACAAGGAAGGCATTCCTCCCGACCAGCAGCGATTGATCTTCGCGGGCAAGCAGTTGGAAGATGGCCGCACGCTGTCCGACTACAACATCCAGAAAGAATCCACCCTCCACCTGGTCCTGCGTCTCCGTGGTGGCATGCAGATCTTCGTGAAGACCCTGACGGGCAAGACCATCACCCTGGAGGTGGAGCCAAGTGACACCATCGAGAATGTCAAGGCAAAGATCCAGGACAAGGAAGGCATTCCTCCCGACCAGCAGCGACTGATCTTCGCGGGCAAGCAGTTGGAAGATGGCCGCACGCTGTCCGACTACAACATCCAGAAAGAATCCACCCTCCACCTGGTCCTGCGTCTCCGTGGTGGCATGCAGATCTTCGTGAAGACCCTGACGGGCAAGACCATCACCCTGGAGGTGGAGCCAAGTGACACCATCGAGAATGTCAAGGCAAAGATCCAGGACAAGGAAGGCATTCCTCCCGACCAGCAGCGACTGATCTTCGCGGGCAAGCAGTTAGAAGATGGCCGCACGCTGTCCGACTACAACATCCAGAAAGAATCCACCCTCCACCTGGTCCTGCGTCTCCGTGGTGGCATGCAGATCTTCGTGAAGACCTTGATGGGCAAGACCATCACCCTCGACGTGGAGCCAAGTGACACCATGCAGAAAGATTTCACCCTCGGGGGGGCATTTAAAATTAGCTAAATTACCTTCGACATTCCAGGCTGTCTTAATTCCAGCATAATTTTAAAAGGGTTAACTTTTTTCAACAGCTTGTGCAACTCTATATATTATATGTTGCATGGAGTTACAGTAAACGATTCCTTAACATTGGATTTCCACTAATCTACACGCACTAGATGTCGAAAGTACTTTATGTTGTTTGTGCATTATAAATAATAAAGATTTATGGTGAATGGATTCTGTTTTTGCTTTTAAATATTTGAATTCGGGTTTCATAAAACCCCGATGGACTGGTACAATGGAAGACTTGCTGCAATGTCTGCAACTATGTAGCATGGCTTTTTGGTATTTGTCGAGTACTGTACCGTGCAAATACTGGCAAATTTCTGTACAGGTAAGGCCTGAAAATCACGATAATTAAATGTAAATTGATTTGCACACTTAAGTACCAGCCCCGAGGCACTGAAATTTTCTAAAGTACAATTTGTAAGGCGTTCGGAGATATTGTCAAGTGTCGCCAATAACATTTTGTTGGTTCGAGGTTGACTTGCTTTGGTCTAACCCTATTTTCTGGAAACCTGGGTCCATTCGAGCAGCAGGGTTGTATTTGCAGCTTGAGTGTTTTAACATGGAAAGGCTTTTCCAGATATGAAAATTTACAGTCATCTGGAATTTTGCACTTGGTGAACATCGCATGCATATGCACCCTCAAATGGCCATACAAACTTGTAGGCTGCCACTTGGCTTGCAATTTTCCATTGGGAAAATGCCTCCAAACCCACATTTCGTCCAGTTGTGACCGATAACCAATTAATGGAATGTGGTTGGCAAGGTATGGTCCGCTGTTGGGTGCATTCTAGCAACATGAGATGAGGTACTTGGGGCCTCTATCCAGCAGTGGATTGACAGGCTGATGCGTGTAAATGTTTAATTTCCACGTTCTTTTGCTGTATAATACTTAGCACCTTAATCTTACTGCAATAAAACTCCTGTGACTCGTTCAGAGTAAAAAATTATAGGTTCCCCCCCCCATTGACATTTGGATAATAGTGGTTTACAAACATCCCCGAAAGAGTGCGAATCGAGAAGCGCTTTTGTGTGGGTTGTCAATAAGACGCACGATATTGCACCGAGATAAACTAAACGCCACTTAAAATAATCGCCAGGTAAGGCCCACTGAACATAGCAGTCCCAATACTCGAGGGCATGTTTCGAATGTGGAGGGAAACTGGAGAAAAATACAAGCAACCACGGGAAGAGATGCATACTACAGGCATGGTCGGGATTGGGATCAAATTCACGACCTGTATACCAGGTGAGGTTAATATCTCGACACTGCGGTGCCCTAAGAGATTTCGACTGCACCTTTATTTTACTCACCTCTCAATGGGGCAAATCACATTGCAATTTCGCAACAATTCCTGCCAGCGTAATGTGGGACATAACGTGGCCGTGCGGTTTTGTGTGCGAATGACCCTGCTATTATGTTGTATTGATATCCTGGTCAAATAAAGAATACTAAGTGGTACCACCAGGGCTACATATCTGGGCATGCACAAACACCAAATGTCAATAGAGTATGTTGAACGTCTTTCGCACCGTACGTAGATGCAGGGAAGTACAACTAAACAAAAAGCAATTGTAATTACGTGAGTTTTCAATCTAGATTTAAAGAGCATAGCTCTAGTGGCTTCCTAACATCGGAAGAAAGTGTTCCAGACGGCCTGAGAAGCGTATTTGATAGCGTCTTTGATCAATGGCCAGCCAAAAACCTGCTGCGAGGATGACCGGAGTTCGCGCGATGGCTTATGCTACTTTAGGAAATGTGATATATTGTGTTTACTTAGATCCAAATTATTTTCAAGTTAATGCTATTGGAGTCATGTAATGAGATCAAAGAAAATTAGAAACTCGCAGAAAGCAGTGTACCCTAACACCTTGTCGGACCAGTTTGCGAAGACGTCAGAAGAACGACTTCCCAAGTCGTTGAGGCCTCTATCCACACTCTGGGTGAATATTTTTTTAATGCCTTGCAAAGGGTTCCCCCCATTTAAAACCACATTTTTATTCCTTGGATAGGTTTATATGAAGTGAAAAAAAATACTGATTTAAAATTATGGCAACCGGATATTACAAACGACGTACATGAATGAGAAATCACCTGTTTTGTCATTTATATTTAGCACAGCAGCGATGCTAATACTGTACTTTGTGTTATGCATTATTTAATCTTGAATGTAAATAGGATTAATCTGAAAGAGAGGGTCGTCGCCTATAACAGCTGGCATTGATTCAAGGCTTACTGCTGATGAGACTGCACGTCAAAACCGGTCCAGAGTCGGCTTGTCCTGAATGTTGCTGGAATTTCGCACTCCCAGACGGCAGTTTGATTGCGTAGGAAGCATTTATTTATTTGGAGAGACACATGAAGCAAAGGCGGTGACTGCTTATCCATTTTCTGGTGATCGAACTTGGGGCCATCAACCCATTGCGCTTGATAACCAAGTTTACGAAACGGGATGGTGGTGGCCTGGAATCGAACAAAGGTTATCAGTGGTGTTGGCTCAGTGCTGTAAGATAGTAATAAAAACATGTGAGCCACCTTGGACACGTCATCAAATGTCAAGTGAAAAGTTTGTGCTCCTGCGACCGAGTATGCAAAGCGGCGATATTGCTTGCGGTACCCATCGTGCTGTAGGGATCCAGGCGACGAAGAAGGCGGAATTCCTTCCACCAGGGCCTACCAAAAACCACGCTTACCGCAAGCGCTGCCCTACCCGCACCACCCAAACATTCGCACAGGCCCCAATCTCGAGTGTGCAGACAGTGGAATTGCACTGCGACCCATGAGAAGAGTGGGGGCTTCTGGGTCGCAGGGCCCCAGGTGCCAGACTATAAAGACGGTGGGGGTGGCGGGAGGGCAGACATTAGGGGGCGGGGGACGGTAATTTTTAGTTTCGTTCCAATTTCATTTCTTGCATCGGGGTCAATTCCAACCACGCTAAGCCGTTGAGTAGTCACGAGCAACCCTTGCCCCCCGGGGGGGGGGGGCTCATAAAATTTCAGACCTGTAATCGCAATTCCTGCCACGTGTGCTGTGCGGTTAACCCACGTACCGCGGTTTTTTTAATCGTTGAGTTATTCATGCGGCAGCCAGGACAGAACGCGCGTCGCGACCCGGACCGTTTTTTTTGGTTTGTTTTAGATTTCGGTTTGGAAAGGTCAAGTTCGAAAAAAAATAGTAGCGACGACGATTGTGGAACTTTCCGTGCCTGGGCTACAGGGGGGGGCGGTGCAGGTGGGGGCACCTCTTTACGCAGTGACTCAACGCCTCTAATTTGGAGCGTGCGGTGTTTATCGCGATAACTGTGGATGGCCTGTAATGATTCCTTCGTCGGGATGTGAAGGCCGTGATGCATTCGGGCAATGTTAGGGCAATCTTTGTCGACAATCGTAACCGCAAATGGTTTGTTTGCAGCACAAATTTTGATTGTTAAAATAATAATAATACCTTAGTCGCCCGAATCTGATGTCTGCATGCGCAACGATAACAGAAAATGGAAAATAATATATGGCCGCGTAAAAAACATTTCCATCCTTTAGTGGTCGTAATGAACGTGTCATTTGGTGGAATAGGAACAATTGGTAGAAGCTCTTGACTGGACTGGAGTGAAGTTCAGATTTTTTTTTCCGGTGCGATGAATGCGAGTGGTGGGTTCGTTCACCCGACGTTCCACAAAAGTTGTGAAGTTTTTCAACAGATTCAGTACACCGTGGGGTGTCCTTGAGAGTCTCTCGATGCATGCATCGGCTGTCCGCAGCATCCACCCGATGCTCTCGTGCAGTTATTCAACATCGTCATCCCCCTTTTGCCGCGGGAGTGCGACGCCGGGAGGGTGAGCGGTCGTGTCAGCTACGAGACTCTTCCCATATCCCTGATGGCAACAACATTCTTGTAAGGGCAAGTTCTCCAATGAATGCGACACCGCCGTGTCCAAAGGTACAATTAATCGGAGGAATGTTTCACAAAGTGCGTGGATTTTATATATATACAGACGAATGTGCACCACTGATTCGTAGGTTTTCGCTGATTTACCACGCAACTAGTCTTGGACCGCCTGCCGTTGGGCCACGATGTTTTGACGTTTCTCATCAAATGATGGGAGCTTCGTGATGATTGGCGCGGTTGTTTGCGTACGGCGCGAAAGAAGTTCGACGCAGCTACAGAAGGGTGCACGTTTACCAGCGCGGTGACCGTCAGATTGCTGCTTGTGGTGGGGGTTTACATTCCGCGAACAGCTGAGCTGCCTGTAACCAACGACACAAATATCACCGCACCAAAAATAAATAAAAACCCACCACCGTGTGGGTTATGCGTCCAGTATACTATAATTACTCCGGAGCTGTTTTTGATTTCCTTCATTTGGATGCGGCAACTGAAGTTCTGGTGAGCGTTTGCTGCACGTTTAGAACACAGAACACGTACCCAGGCACATGGAGTTATTCTTCATCATCAACAACCACAGGCATCCAGCTCTGATGATGGTTGCCACCTGTCCTGGTTTTACCAGAACGTCCTCTTTTCTCTAAGTATCTGTCCAGGGAAATCTGTAAATCTTCCCGGAACTTTAAAAGTGTCTGGTTTTTTGTCAGTTGCATAATAGTACACCGCTCAAAACAGTACAAATTTACGTGTTAGTTCTCCCTGCTTTCGGCATTGTTAGATACTGTATTCTAGTTCCCATTATATATTTCGGCTGTTTTGTAACTCAGGTGGAAACCCAATCTCTGAGATCGGGAGGTGTTGTACTTTTGACTCCTTCCCCCAAATCCCTGACAGCCTCTGGAACTCCCAGATCTCAGTTGCCAGCCTGCGTTGGAGAGTTCAGTCGCAGCTGTTTACCATTGTTTAGAGTGGATGCAGGGAGAGAGGGCTTACTAAAATTACGCCTCCCGACCCACAATTAGCCTCTAACTCCCTCGCCAGAATATAGAATTCCGCGGGTCAGGCGGCAGTCTGGCGTGGCTACGAGATTAAGTTTCCCGAGTTGATGGGTGTACTTAAACCTGAACTTACAGCCATTTCATTCATAATGGATGATTTTTTTTGTATTTGACTACTCAAGAACCCTCCCAACTACTGCCCGACACAGCCCGAACACATTACATTTGCCACGTGGCGTACAAGCGTTAAACGACGCGCAGATTAGTATTGTTTCAGCAGCACACTTACCGCCAAGGGGCAGAATAATAATCACAACCAACCCTTAGATACTATGCCAAGCGTATTTATAAATGTTGTCAGATCATTTATTTAGAACTGCTCCTTGTTTAGTTTTGCTGCTGCCCACCCCCTCCCCGCACATCCGCTTGGCACGATTGGCTACGTACGGTGCACAAGAAGTTAAACAGACATACAGGGGCTTAACCAAATTATATTATATGACGAAGATTAATATTGGCTGCGAAAAGCTACGTGTGAAATAACATCCCTCTATCAATCGGCTGTTAGATGATGGGCACCCCCCACCCGCACCTCCCCTCCTCTCGCACCTCCTCTTTTTTGACTCCTTTTCCAATAATTCATGGCAGCTTCTGGATCCCTAATACCAGCAGGTTCCCCTAAAATATCCATTTTCAATACAAAAAATACACGAATGTTGATTGAGAGCCATTTGTCAAGTTATTGCTGGAAGATGTCTCCCCACGCCATGCCGGTGTTACGGGTTTTTTGATTACCCTTCAATAGGCTGGTCAGTCCGTGCTGGGTGCCACGGTGGCGAGATGTTAACTACCTCACAAGGCATACAGGAGGTCGTGGGTTTGATCCCGACCCAGACGCCTGCTGTATATTTGGACTTTGCATGTTCTCCCCGTGGTAGCGTGGATTTTTCTCCGGGTTCTCCGAGTTTTCCCTCCCTGCGTTGAGAGTATTTGGCTGCTATGCATTTTCACATGATGATGATAAGCCACTTCGTTGAGCTATCATTTGTGGCCAGGACGCTTCTGTGAAAGAGCAATATAGCTTAGTGGGCCTTACCTGGTAACATGAAAAAAATGTTTTAGAATAGGGAGTATGTGGCCAGGCAGGTTCAGGTATCACTCACCAAATATCAGGGATTGCCGGCAATTTAACCCAGGGTGGTTCGTAGAGCAGTGTGCTAGCTCACCACCGGGTGAACAAAAATAACAACGTGACGCCAATTTATAAGTTTTGAGGTGCTGGTTTTGTTCATGGTGATACGTGATTAACGCAGTGGGCTTGGGTGTGAGAATGCTGCTGGGTTTAGAACCCAAGTCTTATCTGAACCGGGCTTGCACACAAAAAACACGTATAACAAAGATAAGGATTTCCCGTATAGCCTTAACATACTGTTGGGGAAAGTGCTGTTAGCGAGCACCTATGAAGGCCAGAACGGCACACGAGGGGTTGGGTGGCCAGCATCACGCCCGGCTGCTTTTGTCTCCCTAGTGGCGATGTTTTTACGCACCGCACCAGGTACTCATTTGAGGCTGAGTCGACCTAGGGGGAGGCCCAGAACCGGTTCAGATAATCGTCACCTGTATCGGCGTGAGCGGGAGTCAAACCCGGGTCGCCAGGTTCGTAGCGCAGCGCGCTAACCGCTACACTACCGCTCCCCACATATATAATCTACACGCACACACACACACGTATAACCTACACGCACACACACGTATAACCTACATGGACACACACATGTATAACCTCAGTGCACTCCGTTTTCCTCCCACATACAGAATACTGTACTCAATAGGGAACAGATGGGTTTAGCGATACCAATAGAAATAAAATATATTATTATGTAAAAAAGTTAATTTTAACTTAAGGTGTTCGGTCGCTATTTAGCTACAGTTTTACAAACAACGGCGTGGCGTGGTTGGCATGCTGCAAGAAATGGAATGGGGCACTCTGTCCATCTGCCCACTGCATGGCTTGGGACCAGAGGCACATTTAGAACGTTTCAAGGTGGTCGCGAAATGTCCAGCTATTTAAATCGGGTCCTACATTTTTGACCCATTCATGGCGGGTTCTGGGTAAATGAAGCCCCCTCGTCAATCCACTGCTGGTTGATGGCCTTCCCCGCAGTGTGTCGGTCGTGGAACTTGACCATACTTCACCACGCCGGTCAGTGCGGGATGGTAAAGAGGGCTGCCCAGTGTATCTCGCGTGAACATTGCGGCATTTGAAAGGCAAAGGCAGTGTGTGGTTCTTCGCCCTACCGCCTAGTTTACATGTGTGCCTTAATAGGTGCTCGCCGACAAATACTTTCCACAACAGTATTTAGTTGGTATCAATACATAACGTTCGTAATATTTGCATGTAAGTCATATTAGGAAGCCACTTGAGCTATTGCACTTTTAAATCTAGATTGAAAACGAATTTGTGTTTAGAACAGCTGTTTTGTGTTCAGTTTGTTGTTCTTTCCCCGCACCTCCAGTTAGCACGGTTGGCTACGTACGGCACGAAAGAAGTTCAACACATATATACCCAGGTGGCCCTTGCAGAAGAGGCAACGTTATCATGCGTCTCATCGGCCTTCTCAGGTTAATTTAATGACACTGCTGCTACTCGCATAATGCAATATACTGTACGTATCACGGACCGTGAAGCATTTATATTTGCAAACTTCTTGCGTGGGGCATTGGATATCCCTGCATGAATTGAGCCGTATAAATGTCAATTATGATTATTATTATTGAAATGGACGCATCGTTAATTTCATAATGCCTACCTCGTCGCCAGCGGTACGACCCGCTTCACATGGCCGTGCTTCCGTCCTTCACCCGCCTCTGGGTCTCCCACTTGCATCTTACCCACACGCGATCATGTATAATATGTATTACTGCCTACACGAATTGCGCACGATTCAAATTGCTCAATTCACACAACAGAGTGGCTGTTTGTGACGTCTCGTGTGGGTGGTGGTGGTGGGTGGTGGTGGTGGTGGTGGACGAGCGGTGGTGTAGCGGTTCACGCACTGCGCCGTGAACCCGGCCTCCTGAGTTCGATTCCTGCTCACGGCCATCAAAGGTGACGAATATCTGAAACGGTCCCGGGCCTCCGCTAGGTAGACTCAGCTTCAAATTACTACATAGTCGTGTGTGTGAACATCGCCTTGATAAGACAAAGGCGGCCGGGTGTGGTGCTGGCCATCCACCCCTTCGTATGCCGTTGCCGGCTTTCATAGGTGCTCGCTAAGA
The DNA here is from genome assembly GCF_048934315.1 of Petromyzon marinus. Classification (NCBI taxonomy): domain Eukaryota; kingdom Metazoa; phylum Chordata; class Hyperoartia; order Petromyzontiformes; family Petromyzontidae; genus Petromyzon; species Petromyzon marinus. Next base: position 19,363,647 of record NC_133671.1, read on the forward strand.
GCACTTGCCCCAACAGTCTGTTACAGGCTACACGGGGGGATCTTTGTCTTTTGGTGGACGGAGGAAGAGTGATGAATGGGGGTGGTGGTGGTGATGATGTCAGTGGTTGTGGTGACGATGATGGGGGTGGTGGTGACGGTGTTGTTGGTGGTGGGAGCGTGGTCTCGGGAAAAACACCACGTGTGACTGTCTGGGTGGGGGGGTTAGAGGGATTGGGTGGCAGACTGCGGTTCACGGCAGGCTATCTGCCCGCCGCCGCTGCTCGCTCGAAGTGCATCTGACGTGTGGCATGGCGGTTTGCAGGGAATAAACCACCGCGACGCTCAGGGCCACTCCACTGAACACCAGCACAGCTGCGTGCGTGGATTTTGTGAAGATGCCACGGCTTCATAGTCTTTGGTTCTTTCGGTAAAGTCACGTAGATAAAAACATTTTAAAAAACCAGAAACAACACTAGTGGGGTTTTTTAAAATCAAAATTTATGCCACGGCTTCGTTTCACGAACGAATGAATACGATTCGTCATTTACAGCCCCCTGCCCCAAGCCCCTTTGTCAATCCGCTGCTGAATGAAGGCAACCCCACAGCTCACATCATCCACCCTCCTCTACTTTAGCACCTGTCCTGCGAGACCTTTTCCAAAATTATTGGGAGCAGCTGGATGCCAGTTGGCCAATGGCTTCCTTAAACAACAAAAGTCATTCTGCAGCAGGTGCAGCATTATCATCATCATCAGCCATGGTCAATCCACTGCTGGATATAGCCCACCCCCAAACCGCAGCCGCTACTCACAACCCTGCGACGGAATAATCTCTTATTATTCATAACATAAAATAGATACGTATATATAAATGTATATTTACGGCTGAGTATCAGCACGTTTTCCACTCGCCAAAGCCGGTCTGTGGAAGCAGCACTGCGTAGTGGCCTTATATATAAGACTTGTTAAACCAGGAAATCCTCACTGAGTATCGTGCATTTTTTTTTCAGGAGGAAATTCAATACAACAACATCAACAAAACTCAACACGTGTGGTAAATAACAACACTCTGCGGCCCTAAACCCAAAAAATTTGGAAAAGGTGATGCTTCGGAAAATGTGCTGGTTGTGAAGTAGGGCAATTGCCTGAACCGTCAAACTATTATATATTTTTCTATTTGTTTCGAGTATTCTTTTTTTTATTTTGTCTTATTTTTACTGTATCAGGAGGGTCCTGCCAGGCTTTTGCAGTTGGTAAGCGACCATTGCTGTGCACAATCCTAATTTAATCATTTGCAGTCTCATGATTTCAAATGCGTCAAATTGGAACCCTGACCCGGGCACATGAAGCCAGGAGATCGTCACGTCCACTGTGAAGCCAGATGGCGCGTACAATAGTTGTATTTTTTGGTTGCTATCAACACACGCTGTAGTATTAATCAGGGTGGCCACTGGAATTTGAACCGTGAAAAATATCCGCCCATATATATGCTTTCTCAATAACCGAATAATGTTTCCCTTCGTAATTACTTTTTGGCTTTGTACCCGTGGCGGTTTTATTTTACTGGGCTGGTCGATGTAAGTTATGGACTCATATAAAGATGGGCTCACGCGGACGTGAGCCAGAGCGAGAATTAGATGTCCGTGTGCCGCGCTCCGTATTTTAAAGCCACGTGGCTACGCACGCCGCATACGGACACGGACAACCGAGCGCCTTGTCCCAATTCGGGTTAAGTAACTGTATCTTTGAAAGAAATGAGTATCGGGATCATCCGAATATTTCTTGGCACTGGAGGAATCCTATGAGCTATAAAGCTCTTTTTCACAAAGGTCCAGCGAAGGGCAGGTCAGAACGCTACAACAACATTGCGAAAACAACGACAGGAGTGCACAGTATGATGCGGTGACGTCATCGTGTTTTTCCTCTGGGTTCACATTTTATTGTTGCGTAACCGAAACCTTTGCTTTTGACCAAACTGCGCTGTGGTGGTGGTGGCTTACGCACGTGGCCAATAATCCAGCACCGTGGAGGCAGCGAGGTCTGGTGGATCGCGCAAATGTTGGCAAACTTCCTTCCCCTTCGGTGTCGAGAAGGAGCCATAACCCTTTGGCTTGCCGCTGGAATGCGATACTGCAAAGTGCGGATTAACATCACCTTGTCCCTTCTGGATGGGATAGAGCGTTGCGCCCTCTCGTCGCACACGTGCGTTTTCTGCGAGAGCCCCGGTTTTCTCTCACGTGAAAATACACTCTCATTAACGGGGCTTACAACATATACAAATACATACGGAGGACTGCAGAGTCTTGGGCAATTGCCGTTGGTGCCGGCTCACTGCCTGATTCACGTGCGGTTCCTCGGGCTAATTGGGAGAGGGCATTTGCACGGAGGACTCCCTTTTGAGCAACTAAACGAACACCCTCAATGGGCCAGATCTCGTCGGACTATGCAAGCTGGAATCTGTCCATCACTTTGCATGCCGCGATGCCCGGGTGCCTCGGGTGTTGTACGAATACAGCGTTGAATTCTTTCGCACTTCCGTAAGTAGCCAACCGCGCTCATCGGAGGTTTCCGGGGGGGAAGGGCAGCGAACTCAACACGACAGCGATCGGTTCTAAAGAAGTTAGTTTTCAATCTAGATTTTAAAAAAAACGGCGTCGCTGGCTTGCAAGCGGGTCCAATTAATCGCTCCATCTCCGTGGTGGCCGTGATCTCGGCCGCGTTTTTCTTATTCTTTCTTCCGTCGTTGGTATTGACCACCGTCCATCATCTTCATCATCATGCCTTCAAGCGACGCCGTTATGCCCGAGCGCATATTCCATGCCGTAGGAGTTTGTCGTCTCTCCCGTACCCTCAGTATGTCCTCTAATGACGCGGAGACGAGATGTCAACTCCCTCAATTGATATTCAGGAGGATGTGGATTCGATCCAGACCCTGACGCCAACTGTATATTTGGATTTTGCGTGTCTCTCTCCCAGTGCCCCCCCCCCCCACACCATCGCCCACCGCCACATTTAAAATCAAGGTGCTTTTCGAGTATTCGGCTGCTTGCCATGTCAACATGATGAGCCACTTCCGTGAGCTATCATTTGTGGCCAGGTCGCTTCTGAAAAGCTCAGCGTGCCCCTCTCTCTCTCTGTGCAAAGTGAGAGAGGTTTTGTTGTTGGTGTTGTTTTCGTTGTCTTTGTTCCCAATCCGCGTGTCTGATCCGTTACGCGACGGCAGATGTTTATCTGTAAACAATGCGCTGTGATTCACGCATAAGCCCACAGACGTTTGCAGACGGACCCATATCCTGTTGAAACAAAGGGGGGGTAGAAGGTAGCTCGACGCTTTTCTTCGGATTATAAGACGTACCTGGAAAAATAAGACGCAATCCATACATCTTCTTAGCCGGTGTCAAAACAAAAAGGTTACAAATCTAATCGCGCACACTTACCGGATTATAAGCACGCGCTGACCGGCGTGGTGAAGTATTGTCAAATAACACACGGCCCCCCCCCCTCCCCACACGGCCCCCCCCATCCCATCCCCCGTCGCCCCTCCCCGCCCTCCAGGAGTTTAATTTTGTCACTCGATATTTTCCGGAAACTCTCTTAGGGCCCTGTGTGGAGTAAAGAGTTATCGACGTAAGTCGCTACAACCACGAGAGATGCAAAGGTACCGCCTATCCGTAATAATCCCCGTATCGTCGTGGCCTATCTACCGGCGTGGTGAAGTATGGTGAGCAGGTTTGACCCACTGAGCTGTAGGTTTAGTAGAAAACAAGGCAAGAACGCTGTGCTGATTCTCTGGGGGCAGCGTTTCCGCCTGAAATTTGCGTATTGAAAAACAGCATCAACTTCTTAAGCCACAAAGGCCATTCACAGACTTTGGGCGTTAATTAAAAACTTGCATTTGGATAAGGGAGGTTGGTGGGAGGTTGCGGGGGGAGGGGGTAAGTCACGGCTCTTCATTGTTAAGCTTTAAACGCACAGCGTGGAAGCCTACTGCTTTGCAAAAGCCAGCAACAACAATAGTCATAAACATCATTATCATCATCATAAAGCCATTGTTTCATCCCTGTGCTGAGTTGCAGCCGGAATTATCCGGGAATAATGTTTGGCTTGCTACATCCCAATCCCACCGAATGATATTGTATAAAGCTGTCCATATGATTGTGTTAGTAAGCTATATATATTTTTTAATCTTGATTTGAAGCTTTCGTGACTGGAGGAATCCATACTCTTTGGTTCTTTCAGTAAAGTCACGTAGGTAGAAAAATTTAACAAAATAAAAAGAATAATTATAATAAAACATATTTTTTTTTCTACCTACGTGACTTTACCGAAAGAACCAAAGAGTATATATAGATTTTATTTTACCAGGTTTGACTCACTAAGCTATAAGCTCTTTTTTTTAGAAGCAACCTGGCCACAAATGATAGATCAACGAAGTGGCTTATCATCATGTGGACATGGAAACAGCCGCATACTCTAAACGCGTGAAGTTGATTCGAAATGTGGTGGGAAAAACCGGAATAAAATTCCACGCGATTACGGGGAGAGAGACGCAGACTCCAAATATACAGCAGCAGCAGCAGGCGTCAGGGTCGGGATCGAACCCACGACCTCCTTGCATACCAGGCGAGGCAGTTACCATGTCGCCACCACACCGGGCGAACAAATATATAGGATTATATCATGGACATGCGTGCCTTTGTCAATCCACTGCTAGATTATCGATGGCCTCCACCCCACGAGCCTTGCGCTGGGTGTTGTTTGGCCATACTTCACCACGCCGGTCAGTGCGTGCCGACTGGTCGGCGAAGGCGCCGCTGTTGTCGCGAGCAATTAACAACGGCACCTTCAACTTTTTTGAATTTTTTGCTCTTTCTCTCTCTCCAAATATGCGTTGAGAACATTGTGTGCTTCAATTCACAATGCGAGGGGGGATTAACAACGCATATACCATACAGGAATGTGCCCTACACACGCTGTACGACTGTGTGTGCATCTGTGCTTGTGGGGAGCGGTAGTGTAGTGGTCAGCGCGCTGTGCTACGAACCTGGCGACCCGGGTTCGATTCCCGCTCACGGCCAACACCGGTGGCGATTATCTGAACCGCTCCTGGGCCTCCCCTAGGTCGACTCAGCCTCAAATGAGTGCCTGGTGCGGTGTGTAAATATTGCCGCTGGGAAGAAAAAGGCGGCCGGGCGTGGTGTTGGCCACCCACCCCCCTCGTGTGCCGCGCTGGCCTTCGTAGGTGCTCGCTAACAGCACTTGCCCCAACAGTGTGTTAAGGCTACACGGGTGGATCTTTTGTCTTTGTATCTGTGCCACGGCTAACTTCAGTGGTGACTGAACCGATCCTGGGATTGTCCCCACTCCTTACCAGCCCGAGCCCGCACTGGTGAAGTATGGTCAAACAACCGACACGGCGCGGAGAGGAATCTCATCTAGCAGTGGATTGACAAAGGGCTGTAGATTGATTGCATAGTAAGTGCGTGGTGAATAATGGACACGTACAGCCCCTATAATTGTCAATCCACTGCTGGTCAGAGCTATTTAACCAATTTTTATATTAAAATAAATAGATGTAAATAAATCTACGAATACAAAATGCTTATTTAACCAATTCTAAACGATTTTTTTCGCATATTTAAATAAACAAATATATATTTTGCATTTTTTAATCACTCAAAATAAGGATGATTATCCGAAACGTCGGTTGCACGTGTGGCTGCACAGAATTGTTCACAAAATTGATGTTGTTGTTGTTAATAATCCGAGGCCACCGTTCTTGTAGGCGCCGCGGGTTCGTGTCGCTCGCTGCGTCCGTCGCGACTGCACACCCGTGGAGAAGAGCTTCACAGATCGTCGGATTCCTCCAATAGAAATAAATATTCCGATAAAGAGAAGCCACGCTCTCCGTTCTCTCTTTGTTTCAGATTCTGCTGCTGTTGTTGTTGTCGCCACTTCCACCCCTTCCCTCTGCCCCCCCTTCCCCCTCCCCTCTGCCCCCCTCTCCATCCTCCTCCCCTCTGTCCCCCCTCCCCTCTGCCCCCCTCCCCCTCCCCTCTGTCCCCCCTTCCCCCTCCCCTCTGTCCCCCTCTTCCCCCTCCCCTCTGTCCCCCCTCCCCTCTGCCCCCCTCCCCCTCCGTCCCCCACTTCCCCCTCCCCTCTGTCCCCCCTCCCCTCTGTCCCCCCTCCCCTCTGTCCCCCCCTTCTCCCTCTCCTCTGCCCCCCTCCCATCTATCCCCCCCTTCTCCCTCTCCTCTGCCCCCCTTCCCCCCTCCCCTTTCCCCCTCTCCTCTTCATCCCTCCCAACTCGTCCAATCTCCATCACCCCCCCCCCCTCATCTCCCCCCGACTACCCATGACCTAACCTCTCCTCTTCACCACCACGCCTCCTCTTCCCCCCCCACCCCTTTACACCTCTTCTAATCGCCGCGAATACCTCGTTCCTGCCGCAAGTCGTCTCCGCTCACAGATCCCGCTACCTCCTCCAACCCCGACCTCCTCCTCCTCTCATCTCACCACCTCTTTCCCCACATCTTCCTCCCCACCTCATTTGTCCGTCCGCTCTACCCACCCGCTTTTCCACTCCCCCCCCCACCCCTTAACTCTCTTCCCCACTGTCTCCTCCTCCTCACCTCCTCCTTTCTCTCACCTCCTCGTCGTCTCCAACCTCCCTCTCCTCCCTCATCTGTTCCACCGCCCACCCTCTCATCTCCTCCTCTGCTTCCGCTTCAACCTCATTCTCCCTTTCACATTCTCCGCTCTCCCTCTCTCTCCGCTCATCTCTCATCTCTCCATCCCCCCCTTCCCCCCTCCTCTCCCTTCCCCCCTCCCCTACGCGCACCCAGGGCCCCGTTGTTTACGAGCGGCAGCGGCAGCAGCAGCCGCAGCCGCTGCCTCTCTTGGAAGATTCCATTGCAGAGCCCTCGCCTCGGCAACTCGCCCAATCGTCTCTGAGCAATTACGTCACCTCCACCACCACCTCCACCAACTCCTCCTCCACCACCTTCACCACCAACTCCACCAACTCCTCCTCCTCCTCCACCACCTCCACCACCACCAACTCCTCCCCTTCGCTTTCCCGCAGCGCCGAGGTTGGGGGCGCGCAGGGAGAAGAGGGGGGGGGGCAGCGGGTGATGAGAGGTGATGGGGGGGGGGTAGAAGAGGGAGATGGAGGTAGGGTTTGCTACCTCCACATATGGGGGGGGGGGGGGGGGGTTGGGATATTAATCCTCTTGGTGCGCATCTTACCCCCCATATCTGGAAGCAGGGTTTGTTGTGTGGTTTGTTGGGGGTGCAGTGTTGTTGTGTGGTGTGTGGTGGTGCAGTGTTGTTGTGTGGTGGTGCAGTGTTGTGTGGGGGTGCAGTGTTGTTGTGTGGTGTGTGGTTGTGCAGTGTTGTTGTGTGGTGTGTGGGTGTGCAGTGTTGTGGTGTGTGGTGGTGCAGTGTTGTTGTGTGGTGTGTGGTGGTGCAGTGTTGTGTGGTGGTGCAGTGTTGTTGTGGTGTGTGGGGGGCAGTGTTGTTGTGTGGTGTGTGGTGGTGCAGTGTTGTTGTGTGGTGTGTGGGGGTGCAGTGTTGTTGTGTGGTGGTGCAGTGTTGTTGTGTGGTGTGTGGGGGTGCAGTGTTGTTGTGTGGTGTGTGGTGGTGCAGTGTTGTTGTGTGGTGTGTGGTGGTGCAGTGTTGTTGTGTGGTGGTGCAGTGTTGTGTGGTTTGTTGGTGGTGCAGTGTTGGTGTGTGGTGGTGCAGTGTTGTTGTGTGGTGGTGCAGTGTTGTTGTGTGGTGTGTGGTGGTGCAGTGTTGTTGTGTAGTGTGTGGTGGTGCAGTGTTGTTGTGTGGTGGTGCAGTGTTGTTGTGTGGTGGTGTAGTGTTGTTGTGTGGTGTGTCGTGGTGCAGTGTTGTTGTGTGGTGTGTGGGAGTGCAGTGTTGTTGTGTGGTTTGTTGGTGGTGCAGTGTTGTTGTGTGGTGTGTGGTGGTGCAGTGTTGTTGTGTGGTGTGTGGTGGTGCAGTGTTGGTGTGTGGTGGTGCAGTGTTGTTGTGTGGTGGTGCAGTGTTGGTGTGTGGTGGTGCAGTGTTGTTGTGGTGTGTGGTGGTGCAGTGTTGTTGTGTGGTGTGTGGTGGTGCAGTGTTGTTGTGTGGTGTGTGGTGATGCAGTGTTGGTGTGTGATGGTGCAGTGTTGTTGTGTGGTGGTGCAGTGTTGTTGTGTGGTGATTCGGGGTGCAGTGTTGGTGTGTGGTGGTGCAGTGTCGGTGTGTGGTGGTGTAGTGTTGTTGTGTGGTGTGTGGTTGGTGCAGTGTTGTTGTGTGGTGTGTGGAGGTGCAGTGTTGTTGTGTGGTGTGTGGTGGTGCAGTGTTGTTGTGGTGTGTGGTGGTGCAGTGTTGTTGTGTGGTGGTGCAGTGTTGTTGTGTGGTATGTGGTGGTGCAGTGTTGGTGTGTGGTGGTGCAGTGTTGTTGTGTGGTGTGTGGTTGGTGCAGTGTTGTTGTGTGGTGGTGCAGTGTTGGTGTGTGGTGGTGCAGTGTTGTTGTGTAGTGTGTGGTGGTGCAGTGTTGGTGTGTGGTGGTGCAGTGTTGTTGTGTAGTGTGTGGTGGTGCAGTGTTGTTGTGTGGTGGTGCAGTGTTGTTGTGTGGTGAGTCGGGGTGCAGTGTTGGTGTGTGGTGGTGCAGTGTCGGTGTGTGGTGGTGTAGTGTTGTTGTGTGGTGAGTCGGGTGCAGTGTTGTTGTGTGGTGAGTCGGGGTGAAGTGTTGTTGTGTGGTGTGTGGAGGTGCAGTGTTGTTGTGTGGTGTGTGGTGGTGCAGTGTTGTTGTGTTGGTTGGAGAGAGCGAGGTTAGTGCATTGGGGTGGATGTGTCGCCGTGTGTTTGGGGGGCACAGTTGGCTGGCTGCTGTGTGCCCGTCATAGCGGGTAGAGGGGTGGATTGGCACTTGCTTTATTATTCGGGGGCAATGTAGAAGACGTGGAGGGTGTTTTTAGCTGGTTTGGATAAGTTCGGCAATGGGTATGGATAAGTGGGTCATTGGGGGGAGGGGGGGATTGTTAAGGTTCATCGCCTTGAATATTATTCTTGTTATCGGGCGTTTCAGGATGTAATCAGCACATTTGCAGACAGTGTATATTATTATTACTGCTTCAACAGGGGCAGGATCATGAGAGATGGTGACGGCTTGGAGAGGGGGGGGGCTTCATCCAGCAGTGGATTGACCATGGCTGATGATGAGGATGATGATTGCAGGATTGACAAAGGGCAGTCTATTACCGGTGAAAGGTAAAGTACCGGTTTAGATTGGTGGTGGTGCGGCATTAATGATTACTTGGCATGGGCAGAGCTCGGCTCGTATTTGGATTCGGTGGGGTGGGGATGAATGCGGGGCTGACAGACGCCACTGCAGGATCGGTGTAGGGCCTTGACGGATTTAATAGTACACTGCTTAATTTGGTGGTTGCATTACTCACGTCGGAATATTTCGTCGTAACCAACGCAATCATTCTCGATCGACCGATGGACGAGGTCCTGCCCCACGCTATGTTTGGTCAACTTTGACCATACTTCACCACGGTTGTCAGTGCGGGTTGGTGAAGGTAGGGTGTGCGGGAGGACGGCAGGCCCGGGTTATTATTGATTAGACTGGGAAAGGGGGCAGTGATTAATTTATTAGAAAGCAATGGTGGGTCGTCAAAGGGCATTTCTGTTTGTGTAGGGGGCAAGGCACGATTGCTTGAGGGGGTACCAATGCCCTTAACCTTGAAAATGTCTTGTTTTTCTTGGCAAATAGAAAATATTTATTTACGGTTTGAAGTGGGTTCAAAAACAGCATTCAAAAACAAGCTGGCTGTGTTTTTTTATCTTACGTGTACTCTGTTAACGTCCGTAAACACGCAGCAGATTATGCTAGCTGTTGCACTTTTAAGTTAAACCAAAAGCAATGCAACAATGTACAAGGTTGACTTATTTGTGCGTCCAATTATAAGTGACAAAAGCGCACGTCATGGAAGAAGTAAAGTTGGTTTAAACTGCGTCCAGGTTTTTTTTCTCACGTTGTTTTTGCAGCCTCCTCGGTATGAACGATCGTACCGCTGCCTGTCATTTATATTGGGAGCAGATGAGAGCTCGTGGGAAGATAAGAGTCGCGTACACTGCATTTGGAACGGCAAGACACCGGACCTGCTGTCTCGTCATTGAGCGGACACAGCTGTCGAGTGTGCAGGCGGTGCCATCGCGTCGGGCCTCCGCTTGTTTATTTGTTGATTGCCACTTGTGGTCAGAATCAGAATATAGTTCATAGGGTCAGCGCTGAGAGAAAGCGCTGAGCTACAAAGAGGGAGGGCGGGGGGGTGATGGATTGGTGGTGGGAGTGGGGTCGGTGGTTAGCGTGGGGGGGGCATTGAATTCTTTGCACCAGGGCCCATGCCAACCACACTACGATACTAAAACTATACTTTTTTTGGCCAGGTAAGACCCACTGAGCTATGATAGCTTTTTTTTCTGGCCACAAATGATAGCCCAATGAAGTGGCTTATCGTCGCGTGTAAATATCGAGCAGCCAAATTCTATACTCTAAATGTACGTTTCTAGATGTGCACGGGGAGAGAGAGAGACACGCAAACTCCAAATATACAGCAGCAGGCGTCAGAGTCGGGATAAAACCCACGACCTCCTGTGTACCAGCGAGGTAGTTAACATCTCGCCACTACGGCGCCCCAACTGTATTCTGTGTTAATATATGTGACTTACAGAGCCAGACTAATGCAATTAAAGGATAAAGTGTTAATTCAAGAGGCTCATAGAGCCAGACTTAGGCTCTGCTCGGGTTAAGTCAGTGGTGGCTTGAGTTGGCTGTGCAATTGCGTCGGGCAATACGGGTGATGTAGCGTCTATTCTTTGGCCGTGCTGAACATACCAGCACTGGGTATGGTGTTGGTAAGGTACAAGTTTATTTCTGCAAAGCACACAAACAAGGCATCAGATAGGGATGACGGATACATCCTTGACAGCAAAACAACTGCTACACCCACCATTAGGTAACCGAACTGCGGCGTGCCATCACTTGGTATGTGAAGTGACACAAAAAAAAGCTACTATTCTAAGTTGGGGGAATCTTTTTGGTTTAAAAGGACAACAACCAAAAAAATCTGCCATCCCAAAAAAACCAGCTGAATTCCAAACCCCTCCTTCAACCAACCACTCACCCTCAAAATAAACAACATCCTCGCTCAATCCCTGCAGCATGTTTTTTTTAAAGCCACATTTGCAGTCGTACATTTTTTTCAACGCTCTCTCTCTCTATCAACTTTCTGCTAAAACTCTCAACCTCCGTGTAGTAATACAGTGCGCAAAATCTGAAGAGCAAAAACACATTGTGGGCGTCTCACCTCGAATGACCGCGCGCCCTTGCAGCCCCCACCCCTCCCCACTTCGCGCGTGGCCACGCCCACAGCGCTGGTGACCACGCCTCCTCGACAGTGACCACGTCCTCCCTCGTATTACCCCACTAGCCCCACCCCTCGTTCTCCCCCCCCCCAAAACTATTCCCCCCCCTCCCCTCCAAAAAAACAAAATTTTAACACCGCCCCCTCACCCCACCCCCCAGCCCAACCCCCTCACCGCCACCGCACCTCCGACACCCGCGGACGTGACGTCACCGCGATGATGACGTACGGGCGAGCTCGCCGTGTGGTCCAATCAAAAAGGCAGGAGCGGCAGAGCAACAGCAGCAGCTGCTGCTGTTGGCGCGCCCCCCCCATCCCCCCCCCGCTAGCCCCCCCCCGCTAGCCCCCACGCAGACCACGCCACCCCCTCTTGTGAAGCTCCGCCCCTTCGGACGCTCGCAGCAGCTGGCTCGCTCCACCCTCCTCCCACCCCACCAAAGACAAAGATCCCCCTTGTAGCCTCGACAGACTGTTGGGGCAAGTGCTGTTAGCGAGTAGCACACCTATGAAGGCCGCAACGGCACAACGACGAGGGAGGGGGTGGGTGGCCAACACCACTCCCGGCCGCCTTTGTCTCCCCCTCCCCCATCCCCCCCCCACAGTGGGTGATGTTTACACACCGCACCAGGTAACTAATTTGAGTCTGGGTCGACTTAGTTGGGGGCGCACGCCCGGTTCAGAGATCGTCGTCACCGGTGTTGGATGGCCGTAAGCGGCCCGGGGCGGGCGGTCGGGCTGGGGAATCGAACTCGGGATGGCCGCTTTAGTGGGCACAGCGCCGCTAACCCGCAAACACGACAAAGACAAAGGATCCCCCCCACACACCCACCCACCAACCACCCACCAACCACGGTATAGCCTCAGCAGACTCGGGGGGGCAAGTGCTGTTAGGCGAAGCCTCCTGATGAAGGACGCCCCGCCTCCTCGCCCCGCCCCTCACCGCCAAGCTCCGCCCCCTCACCACCAAGCTCCGCCCCCCTCACTCTGAGCGGGCCCCGCCCCTCGCCCCCAACTTGTTTTTCTCGGCGCGCCGCTCGCAGCCTCCAGCAGAGTGGAGCGGCGCTCTTGGCAGAGCTCATCGGCAGTCGCGGCAGCAGCAACACCAACAGCAGCAACAGCAGCTCAACAACAACGCAGAGACAACCAACAAAGACGAAACAGCGCTTCCCCCCCCCTCCTAAAGCTATTCGAACGACGGACCTAGCAAGTGCTTGACGAGGAGGAGGGGAAGGTGGTAGGGCGATTTAAGTCATTGCCGGGTTGTTTTTTTCCTAGTAGTAGTTCGTTGCGAAGCGAAATTTGTTTAAAATAATAAAATTATACAAACATTGTTTTTGAGTACCTCACGCCTCCGAATCGCGCTGTTAGCGGAGCTGCTGCCGTCTCTACACACCCCCCTCTCCCCCGCGAGGTATGACTGCACTTTGTTAAACATTGCACATTTTGATTTACGCTGTTAACGAATTGCGTTTCTTTTGTGATGCCAGATCGTGATTTTGTGCAGTAGGTGCCGGTTTAGTGATGCCCACTGGGTTGTTTTTTTTGTGTTTTTTTGGGGGGGGGTGTTGCAGTCGGCACGCATTAGGTCTTCCTCGTCATCATCATCATCGTCGTTAGTTATGGAGCTGCACATTCTCGAACATCGTCTGAAGATCGCGAGCATCGCCCGGGAGAGTCTCCCGCTCTTCACTCACGGGCTCGTCAAGCTCGCCTTCCTCACCGATCGCACCCGGTGAGACACCGTGAGACACCGTGAGACACGGGGAAAGCGGTGAGACACGGGGGGTGACACGGTGGGACCCGGTGAGACACGGTGGGACACGGGGACCCGGTAGAACACAGGGGAGCGTTGAGACGGGTACCCGGTGAGACACGTGGGAGGCGACACGGTGGGCGGGCCACACGGGTTCCCGGTGAGACACGGTGGGACACGGGTTCCCGGTGAGACACGGTGGGACACTGGGACACGGGGTGGTGTTACACGTGCACCCGGTGGGACACGGTGGGACACGGGTTCCCGGTGAGACACGGTGAGACACTGGGACAAGGGGTGGCGTTACACGTGCACCCGGTGGGACACGGTGGGACACGGGGTGGCGTTACACGTGCACCCGGTGAGACACGGGTGGGAGACATGGTGGGGTTGGGGGGGGTACACGTGCCCCCGGTGAAATATGGGGACCCCGGTGAGACAAAGGGGATACCGGAAAACTTGCTTTCAAGTCCCGGGCATTTAACTGTCTGCATTTTTGGTACCGTATTCAACCTGTGACGCAAACTCCGTGAATTCGTTAAAAGTAACTTGGACGTTTCACTTGCACCGTGATGCAACGCTTACGTACGCCGGATACGGGCCCCAAAACCTTAACGGAACTTGTTAAATGCCCAGTGAATATTAATTACAGGAACTGTGCTTATCTCATGAAAACCCTTAACTCCCGTTGGCAACGCGTTGTTCACCCGTCTCCGACCCCAGTATCTTGGAGCGAACTTCTTAGTGCCGGGCCTTCGAACCTTAACTGGAACTTGCAATGTACCCCTTTTGCAATGCGGTACAGTCACTTACACGTTGCGCCTGCTGCTGTATCGATTCGCGATCATATTAGCACGCGGCATCCGATAAGAACTACATAATTTCGTGCCTTCGAATCTCGGAATAGGATTTTACGTGTATAGATACTGGAGGAATCCGATGAGCTATTAAGCTCTTTTTTTGCACAGGTGTCCAGTAATCTGGTAGTGCAATCGTTAGCGCGTGTTTCAAAACCGCGACCAATGTTAATCATGATTTTTTTATACCCATTTTTTTTATTGTTGTACAGTTTCTCAGTACCGGAGTCACCCAACAAACAAGCACACACGAAAAAAACACCAGGAATCATTGTTACTGGCCGGGCAAACTGCTATTGACTTCAAACATAAAAACCCACAACGTTTATCGGTGTCGATCTCAAACCGCGGCGCTAATCCGAGCTTAGAACCCCCCCTAACCCCCTGCATTAACTAATGCCGAACCATCCAGAAGCTTAACTGGGAACCTAACCCTGTTGGCAAAGCCTCGACCTCTGCACAGAATAATTTTTTGTACCCCCCTAACCCCTGTCCCGTTTATGAGTAAAACATAAAAAACTCAATAATTCGCATCTGACCTTTTGTCAATGCCTTAACGGTATAACCTGCTGCTTGAAGGTTTCTTCCACAGGGTCGTCGGCCAGAGGGTTTGTTTGACCATACTTCGCCCCACGCTCGTCAATGCGTGATTTTTTTTTGTTCGCCGTAGCAGGGAATGGAACTCGAGCGGCTGATTTCTCAGGTACAGCTTTTAAGAGTCCCAGAAAATGGACCCCACAGGCCATGCCCGGTCCCTTGACTCCGACCACTCTGCTTGGCCACCGTTTCCTACACCCAGAACTCTTAAATATCCAGCAAACGTCTGGCCTGTTACTGAACTCTTCACCTACACACCCCGCCCTGACCTCGCGCTGACTCTCAACACCGACCCCGAATTGTTTAGCGCCCGGTCATTCGCATTCTTACTAGTCACAGCCGCGTAGGGTTGGTGTCGGTTGCATTCACGTGCACTGCTGCTAGCGTTATAACCGCATTGGGTCTGCGTGGTTAACTTCCCAACAATGTTACACCGACCCCCATTGGGTTTACGCGGTCACAATCGCGTTCGTTTAGTGCCAGTGAAATTGATTTCCGTGGCTGCGTTTGCGTCCCGTATTAACCACGTCACGTTTGGTTTTGTAGTAACCCTGTAAGCGTTGCATAGTAATGTAGAATCCCCATACCTTTTAACAATAAAGAGCAATAATCCCTACAGGTGATTTTCAGCCCGCTGCTGGATGAATCCACACACACACAAGCCTTGATGGTTATCTGACCATACTTAACTTAGCTGGTCAATGTGGGTTTGAAGGGAAGGTTCCAGGATCAGTTAAAATGTCACTTACCATGGATGTTAGCCATGGTCTTGAATCAACTTAACCCCCCCCCTCCCCACCGGGACATAGAACCAACTTTTAGTACTGTACCATATTTGCGTTGAGTCCTATAATTAACTTTGGAACACCGTGAAATGCTAATTTTCTATCTAAGACAAACATCACAATGGTATACAGCATAATGTGTTAATTGCGGCCATTTGATTCATGCCGGACTTGCGCCATTGAATCGGAATATGTATTTATGCTCGAGGGAATCATGTGAGCTAAGGTGTTGGCCACCCTCTCAAGCAGGGCCCCCAGGGTCTTCAATAGCAACCCACCCAAAGCCCTTGCTCAGCTGCTGCTGCTGCAACAAGATGCTATGTGAATGATCTGGTAAAACAAAAATGCCACATTCGTCAATAACATGCTAGCGTCATATTATTGAGTAATATTAATTACATGTTTTTTTTTGTTATTTGCCCTTGTGTACTCCTGCCAACACAGGTCCTTAGATTTCACATGCCAGCGAATCATGTTATGAGAACTGCTGTTATTCCTGCCTACGGTTGTTGTGTTGTTAGGTACTGTGTAGAGTATTCATGAAATAGTGGCACAGCTTTAAATCCCCCACTGCCTTGGCCTTTTGAACCCAGCATGCCAGTGGGCGGCAGTGCCAAGCATTGCTTGCAGAGAAGGGGTGCATTAAAACGTAATGTGGTGGTGGTGGTGTCGGTGGGGTGCAGCTTTGACCTGTACGGTGACTGGTCAGAGGGCATGAGTCCACTGGGCACACGTGTGGCAACTCCATCAATTCCACCGGACAGCAAGCAACGAATCTTCTTCCTAGTTGCCTTCCTGGCCCATATCCAGCCACTGTCTTCCCCGCCCCCAGCGTCTTTACCTGGCTTTTAACCGCGTGGGGGGGGGGGGTTAATGTATTTTTGCAAGTTATAGGTCGGTGTGTGTATTGAGGGCAAGACAACGGACGAGGGAGATTGCACATAGAACCATGAAAAAATGTTCCCCCAGCAACAACCCACACAAGATGAGCAATGTTTAGTAATAAAAAAATAAATAGCCGCATCGAGCGCAGTGTGGGCGTGTTTGTGGGTAGCGTGACTTCTGCCCATATGTATTTTACGAGTTAATCTCAATTTAGATGTCTGCGTAAAAAAGTGCTTATTTCTGCGTGCCGGCAACTCAACGTAGACAATGACAGTACCCAATACTCGTTGCACCGAGTAAGAGTTGATAACAGTTTGATTTTTATGATTTTTTTTCCCTTCCAACAGCTAAGTGCAGATTAATTTACATACAGTATGCAGTAAATACGTTTAGAAATTATTGTTCCACGACAGGAAATTAAAGTCAACCTTTCAGCTGACATTAAAAGACGTTAAGAGACATTCCCTTACATTCATCATCTTCCCTGTACGTGGTTTACTTTAAAATATATATTATTTTTCTGTCCCTTCGAGCAAGAGCGTGTCATGTGATGTGGATTAATTTCAGCTTTTTTTGTTAAAAGCTAATCCGTCACATTTACAAAATCCAACAAATTGAGTGAAAAATTAAAGGTCTGCTTTATTCCCCGCCCCCATTAACTTGCATCTTGGAAGCATGCTTGTGTGACGACTCTCCCCGCTGGCTATTGTCGCCGCTGAGTCGGCAAGGTGGAGTCTCCACGCATTTGCCAACTTTTCAAATGGCGATTTCCGTTTTTGAGTTGGCAGCCAGATTTCCCGACCAGTTGCAGACTGCTCATCGTAGGTTCGATTTTCCATTGTCGTTCAACGAATTTAGGTTTTGTTTCTTGTTCTCAGACTTGCAAGGGCAAACGTGAGTGGAAATGTTTGTCGGTTTTAAACCCCATTCGCATGCTAAAGTATTGAGTTGGTCAACTTGGTAAATCCATTGCCACGTTGGTTCATGAAATGTGCAGCCTTGTAGAGGTGGTTTAAAACAATGCTTGAAATGTTAACGTAATCTTAACACAATTAATGAGAACACAGGGACAATGACCAACGCAGGTAATGAAGGGCTTTGCTTTGTTTCCTCGTTTTACTTTTTTTTTGCTCTAACACCTTTAACACGCCGATTGTTTCAATTGGAAGAGGTTGGTTTATTGTCGCTGTGATATCTTTCAGCAGTTGAGCCCTGGGGTTTTTTGTTGTTGTTGAAGCTTTAAGAGATACGTGCCTTTCTTATTCTTGCAGTGATGTGAAGGACGGGCGGCGGGTGTGGCTGTTACGTGATAAACACATTGAAAGTTTTATAGTGTGGAAATAAATGTTTGCACTTTGCCTTCGTTTTCTATGTATGTCAAATCCGCCGGCAATGGCTTTGTGTGCTGTGAGCCCAGGGAAGTTGAACATTACATCGGGAATATTATGGATCCGTTCGTTTGATTGGCAGTTTAATAAAAGTTTGATGCCGGGGTCGGTTAGAAATTAGAGGTGGCGGTTTAAATTCAACAGAAGCTTAAAATGGTAGACACGTGGAGTGGGTGCTGTGTTGTTTTTAATAAGGAAGTCTAATGAGCAGCTATATATAGCTGTAAAGTTAGATGGGGGGGGGGGGTGCTATGCAGGCTATTTTTTTCCTTCTGGTAGTATACAACTTCTGATGTAATAACCTGTACGTGTTTCCCAAGTTTTACAAAGTGCGTGTTTGGTTTTTTGGTTCAGAATACATTCCTGCAATTTTTTACTATAAGAAGGGCTTTGTGTGTGGAGCATTCTTTTCTAAAATTCCACAAAGTAGGTGCATGGTGCTTTTATAGAAATCATTTTTTTAGATAGTTTCATTCGGTTACTAAATCTTTTGCACTCGATACTCGAATAATCCAGATTTTTTTAACCTACTTTTATTGAAGGTGGTATTGAGGAAAAGTTATTTTGCTTGCTGTGCTCATCGGAGTGTTTTTGAACTCGCATGGCGAGCTGTTTGTGATAAGTTCTTTACAAAAGATGTGCGCCTAAATGGCCCTTGTTCCGTCTCATTTTTAAACGCGTTCTTTGTGGTGATGCATTGTGTAGGTTCAGGTCCAGACCGTCAATTACGGTCGTTGTTTTATTTATCGCGGCAATTCAAGTTGGTGCTTATGTCACATTAAGTAATTGAAGTGGCACGTTTTTTGTTAATGAGTTGTTGGCATTTGTGTGTTTGTGTGTGTCTTTCAGGTGTAAGTTTTTCAGTTTGACGGAAACACCAGACGACTTCACCTTGATTGTGGATGAAGAAGGATTTAAAGGTAACCATTTCTTTTTACAAAGCCAAGCTTGTAACGCAATTTTGTTTGAACTAAATGTTTGCCTTTTCTTTCAATGTCTGCATTTCACCTTTATTCTTGGAATCGTCTTTATGTAATTGTTTTTTTGGCAAGTTAAACCCACACTCCCGCTCCCCCACTGCGGGTATACATCATAACCGTAGCGTAAGATACCAAATGGTAAGCGTCCCGTCTTTTTTTTTCCCCCTGGTGTCGTGAACAATTTGTTGAACACGGGAACTCCTCCTCCTCCGTGATTATCAAAGCCTAAAAAGGAACGGCCACTGATGTCACTACTACGACGATAATATCTTAACACGGGTGACATACACAGCTCTGGTTGCATCAGCCGCCCTCTCCACTTCTAAGGATTGTTACCCGGCGCCCGGGTAGAGAGAAGATTCTTGCTCTGCAACCGAGGGGTGGGTTGGGGTGGGTTTGGGGTGGGTGGGTCGGTGGGGTGGGTGGGTTGGGGTTGGAGAGTGCAAGAGAGAGGGGGTTTTCGGGGCTTTACACGGAATGTGCTTGTGCCATCAATTCTCTCCCCAACCCGACCCTGGCCCACTCCCGTAGCCACTGCTACGTTATTACACGGGTGGCACAGCGAGCAGGCGAGGGAGGGAGGGAGGGGATTCTTTTTTTCCCCTTCGGTCGACAGCATTCCTCTTGGCAAGGAGCAACGCGCTCCTCTCTTGCAGTTGGCCCGCTCAAAAGAAGCGCACGTCCATATTGACGTGCAACTTTTCGAAGGCCATTGATTAATTTACACGACGGCGGCTAAATCCTATGCACTTTTCATTATCAATTGTCGCGTTAGTTTGTTTATTTACGATAAAAAAACTGCAAGGTGGGGGTAGGTGGGTATATGCAAATAATACATAAAATACACATCGTTTCATATAATCTGTTGCACATTTACATCGCTGTTGGAGGTGAGGGCCCCCCCCCTCCCTCACCGTGGGTGATGTTGTTTGACCATACTTCACCATACTTCACGCTCGCCAGCACGGGGAGGTGAAGGTGGGGGAGCATAGATTTTGGAGCCTAGTACAGTTTTTCAAGTTTCATTTATTAGGTATAGCCCTGTGAGCCATGCGGCTCTGAAGTCGGGTGCAACCGCAACAAACAAAATATGAACACAGAACATCCCAAAGCGACGACGCGCAACAGAAACATCCTGGAATAAACCAGCAAATATTCCACGCGAAAAAAAAACTTATTAAAACGCTGTGTGCAACGTCGTTTGCTACGCTTGCTCTGCTGAAGAAAAAGTTAAAGAATTTGAATTGTAGTCTTAACAGTTTTTGAATGTAGTCTATATTTAGCCCATCTTGATATATATACCCCCTTTTGCCTATGAACATACCAACAACTACCAACATAGAGTGAAGTTGCAGTGCACGTGCGAATCCTTGCGATTAGCTACTTGGTGTTTATAAAGGGGGCGGTGGTTATAGTACAGTTTGATGTCTCTCTTGAGAAAGAATTCTTGGCCTCGTTGGGCTGTGACCGAGTTACAAATAAAGTTACATCTAGCAAGCTTCAAGATGGTTCACGTTAAAGCAGTTGCTATATTAGAATATTATTTGAACGTCAATGGGTGTTCTGGTCTTGTTCATTTATGTGTTGTGTGTGTTGGTAAACGCTCAGCGCCACCCTCAAGATGTGTTTTGCATCACCCGGGGCTGGCTTCGCGAGGGAGACCTGTTTATTTATGTCCTTGTTATACACGGCTTGCAGTGTTTCTCGACAGCTTTTCCAACCGCTCGTTTCGCATTTCCCCAAACACTGATAGACACCCGAGGCAGCTATTTAGGTCTTCATATGTATGGAGTGTATATCTTTCTTGGGAAGCACAAATGTTTTCTTAAAAATCGGTAATTGCTGTCCGTCCCTCGTATCGGTAAAGGTTTGGCTGCGTTGCTCTGTTACGGAACTGCTTAAAGTTATTTTTTGCGAGCGAAACGTTAGCGGTTGTCGCACGATGTATTTTTTTCTTTCTACACGCGAAAAACATTTCATCCCCCCCCCCCACACTCAAGGAGTCTTGCTCTGATTAATTATTTTCAACAATTGGAAGATGGAATTGGAAGTTGTTCATCTCCATGTGGGAAAGAAAAAACAAACGTTTGAGTCTTGATGATGGCTTTCATAGTCCTTGTGATTTCAGAATAAATATCTGTTCTCATAAATAACGTTTGGCACAATCTTGATTTGAAGCATTAGTGACTGCAGGAATCCATACTCTTTGGTTCTTTTGGTAAAGTCACGTAGGTAGAAATAAAATAAAATAAATCACTGTATCGGTTCTGCCTGGTGACGGTCGCTTGTGTTGCGATTGAAACGTCGTGATTTATTTTGTTTTATTTCTACCTACGTGACTTTACCGAAAGAACCAAAGAGTAACGTTTGGCACGTTTTAAAAATGCTAAATGTCGCACGTAAGCGCTGCAGAGTGCTGTTGATGGACTCCATGGTATCTTGGGTTTGTGAATTGTTTCCGAACAAATATAATTTTACCAAACTAAAACTAAACAATTGTTTTATTTTTCCAGGTAAGGCCCACTGAGCTGTATAGATCTTTTTTCAGAAGCGACCTGGCCGCCACAAATGATCGCTCAAGGAAGTGGCGGCTTATCGTGTGTAAATTTATAGCAGCCAAATTACTCTAAATGTGTGATGTTGATTGTAAATGTGGAGGGTTAAAACCGAACGCCCCGGAGAAAAATCAACGCATCCACGAGGAGAGACACCGCAAACTCCAAATACACAGCAGGCGTCAGGGTCGGGATCGAACCCACGACCTCCTGTATACCAAATATACAGGCATCAGGGTCAGGATCAAACCCACGACCTCCTGTATACCAAATATACAGGCGTCAGGGACAGGATCGAACCCACGACCTCCTGTATACCAAATATACAGGCATCAGGGTCAGGATCGAACCCACGACCTCTTGTATACCAAATATACAGGCGTCAGGGTCGGGATCGAACCCACGACCTCCTGTATACCAGGCGAGGTAGTTAACATCTCCTAGCCACCGTGATGATGATGAGAGACGTGAACTCCAAATATACAGCAGCAGGCATCAGGGTCGGGATCGAACCCACGACCTCCTGTGTACCAGGCGAGGTAGTTAACATCTCCTAGCCACCGTGATGATGATGAGAGACATGTGAACTCCAAATATACAGCAGCAGGCGTCAGGGTCGGGATCGAACCCACGACCTCCTGTATACCAGGCGAGGTAGTTAACATTGCCATCTCGGTGCCAAGAATGTTGTGTTGACCTTGATGACTTTGGGTTGCAAAGGGCAACCCTGTGTTCGTGTCATAGTACGTTCTGTTCCGTACTTCCTTGATCTATAAATTATAACTACGGAAACGTACCTTGCAAGTAACCACTCTTGTCATGCATTACACTTGCTAAGTGTGTGCTTTTTATGATTGTGTTGTAAATTGTCTGATCTGTGATATGGGGTCCGGCCATTTGATTTGAACGAACGACGCTTGTGGAATATTCCCAATGAAGCTTGCCACCTCTGCCTCGGGGGAGGACGTATGCTTAATAGAATGCGATTATATTTTTTGTTTTGTGCAATTTTTGTTCTTGACTGTAGCCAAATGAGCCCTTGATAAAAGTGTAATGCGAGCCCGTTGATTTGATTGGCTGTGGGGGCACGCTGTGGGGGCACGCTGTTGCGGGCCTTGCAATTGGCTGCCGTGGACCAATAGAGCGTCGACAAGGAGAGTGCTGCTGGGTTTGTTTCCAAGGGCTTTCCACTCTCGGATTTGCAGAGCCAGCAGTTTTTCTTAGGCTTTCAGATCCGATTGGATGGTAGTGGCTTTTTGTTGTTGGTTTTGTTTGTTTTGCGTAACTATAAAAATCCCTGTTTTATTTTCTTCATTATGTTGTAGCCTCCAGCGGCTCCTGTTTATTAAAGCTAGCCCAGGCTTTGGAACAGTCAACATTACGTTGGGCTAGCTGTGTGGTAGCGTGCTTATGCAATAGCTCGATAAGTATGTTTTTTTTTATCTCGGATAAATACCAGCTTGTTCTGCAGTTTGCAGAACTGGCAGTTATGTTATATCGTGGCTTAGATCCTTGGAGTGCCCCCCCCACCCACATTGAATTGTTAAGCAGTGGAAGGTTTGTGAAATTAGTGGAGCCGATTTCACCGTTTTGAATATTTAATGGGGGTTGCCGTTTTTAAAAACCTCAAATGTGATGTTGCGCGAAGTAATGAAGGCTTTTGATTGGCAATGCAATTATTCTTTTAGCATTATTACATTTTTTTAATTTCAGCAAATGTATTAATTACCGCAGTTGCATTCACTCTCCGAGCCCATTTATTATTTAAGCACCGTTACAAATTTCTGCCGAAGTAATTAATTCCACCTTTAGTTATTAGTCCTTTTTTTGTTATTCTCCCCTAATGTTAAGAAATCGTTGGGTATTATTTTTACCCATTTTTCATACATCACTATCACTGTCATGGTGTGTTCTTTCGTCTCCTGGCTTGCCTTACATTTTAATTTTATTCTTGCATTTTGTAAACTCTATATTTTCATTCCGTTAAGCACTGTGCGGCATTCGAGCAAAACATACAATCGTGTTTGCCAGAACCCGCTCCCTATAATAGTCACCGGCTATACATCATGTGGGGGTTAACAGGCGAGCTCATTTCTACCCTTGGCATGGCTATAACGCGGCCACTGCTAATTAAAATGAAGTAAACACGTCCCGGCGGAGACACCAAGAACTGTTAAATTGTTGGTTGCGGCAACTCTGGCTGGCTCAGACGGGCTGGGGGGAGGTTTTTTGCGTGCTCGTCAATTGGTGGCCTCGCTGCTGTTGCCGGGCAGAGACTTTGGTGGCCACTTGCGCGCCCAGGGGATCTCCATTTTACCGCGCAGAAAGAAAGCGGGAGGGATGATTTTTTTCTTTCCTCGGCTATTTTGCACACACCCCCCCCCCCCCACAGCCTTTTCCTCACTCGCACATCACCGGCACCGCCACCTCAGAGGTCGTTGCAGAATATGCCCTGCAGATGGTAGCCGAGAGGGGGTTGTTATTTTTTTCTTTCTTAAAACCTTTTTGGTGTTTGAACAAAAACAACTGCCTTTTGTATTTGTGATGTGTTTTTGTCAATAGATTGTAGGGATAAAAAAAAAATTCTGACCCGGTGTCTTGAACCCGTGCAACAGAACCCCAATGTTTACTTGTTAATTGGTAGAGCATAATCGGTGAATGGTTTTCATTGTATGTCTTTTGTTGCTTGTAAATGGCAGATTTAATCTCAGAAGGGAACGAATATATATTGGTCTTGGCAAGAATCTTACATGTTTATTCACGTTTGGATATAGGGATGGGCGGGGGGGTTGGTGGCCCAGGACTGGAGTGATTCTTTTTTTATTCAGGAGTTTATATTTGAACCTGGACATTGCGTGAAGCCAGCTGAGCTTTTCAATGGTATTTTTGAGCCAGGTGATAAACTAAATCTGTACAACAAGTTTATTCCAATTTTGACTTGATTTTGTAATTTGTTTTTTCCAATGATGAATGCCTTCCAGTTTTAAGAGTCCAACGGATCGGCGCTTTGGAGCGTTTACTATTTTTGTTGTTGCGATAAACTCCAGCTGTCTTGATGTATGCACGTATGTTGAAATTCTTTCGCACCGTGCGTAGCCAACCGTGCTAATCGGAGGTAATACGAGAACTCGTCAAAAAGGTTACAACCAAGCAACCATCGTCATCGTCTTCATCCGAAATAATAATACGTTTTTTGTTTAACGCAGGTTTTTAACATTTTTTTTTTCTCGTGGAAACGCGCAGAGCTGCCGGTGTCGGAGCGGCTCACCGTGGAGGACGCCACGTGGCTTGCGCTCAACGTGGTGTCGGGCGGAGGACACAGCCCCAACTCGCCGGCCGTGGGCGTCACCAAGATCGCAAAGTCCGTCATCGCTCCGCTTGCCGACCACAACGTCTCCGTGTTCATGTACTCCACGTACCAGACTGACTTCATCTTGGTGAGATTGCTGGGCGTGCGTGCGTGCGCGCGTGTGCGAGCAAGCGAGCAAGAGTGCCGAGTCTTTGTCCCGTAGTTTGCTGTCCTCCCCCTGTACCGCACCTCCGATTTGGCAGGGTTGGCTTACGTACGTTGCGACAGAAGTTCAACATGCGTACACGCGGAGTCGCCTCACCCGCCTGCTTGGGCTTGCGCGAAGTGAAACGGGTCGGTGGATTAGTCGAGGTTTGCGGTCGTCTGGCTCCGCAACTGGGTCATTGTCTCCTCCACACGTTGGTGTATTCCCGAATGTGTGTAATTGAAGAAATGGAAATGTGTGTTGGCCACATTTTCTCGTTCTGGAAACGGCCCTTGGATTTTGACCAGCTCCCTGACAACTGAACAAAATAATTTCGTCTTGGTTTACATGTTGTCTTGCCTAATATACATTTTTTTTAATATATCTTTTTGAGACATTCTTAGCAGATTAATTGAAAAATGCTTTGGTTTTTAAGTATGAATGACACCGATTTAGTGTGACCTTTTCATAAGGGCTATCAATACGTTTTGGCTTTATTTTTATGGTAAGTGTTGTAACCTTAAAAAGGCCGACTCAGAATTGTTATGTTTTGTTTATAAACATTTCACTGTCCTTGCATTTATGTCAATATTGTAAAATATACATAGGCAATGTTTTAAAGGTCTTGCGTATGAGGCACGACTTTTGTAAAAACAAGTAAAAAAAACAGCTCGCTCCCTTTTATGTTTAGTGTGCTTGTGTCAAAAGGTAAGTTAGTGTGAGTTTTCACCGCTGTGTTTGTGCCAAATTCAATTTTCGCTGAAGTTTTGCACATGTCAGGGCAGTGTCCCAATTTGCTCTATGGCTTTGGCATCTTCTTTGGAAAACTTAAAGGACTGCCGATTTTCTTCAACACTCCCAAATCAGAATGACATTCGGAATGTGCCCGATTTAACAGTCGATCACAATCAAGCGATCACAATCAAGTGACTGAAGGGATCGGTTGTTTACGCTAAAAGAAATAAGCGTGAAGTATCAAATGGAGACCCGTAAAATGTTGTTGAGTCCTTAATGAATAATTTTAAGCAAACACTTTAATCTGTGCGAGTGGCTGCAATAGCAGCATGGCCTTGTCCTGAAAACCATTTCTCCTCTTTCCACCCCCCCCCTCCGAGTCATAATTGTAATGCACAGCACACGTATACGATGGATGTTAATCGGTATATTTTTTTGTATGGAACGCAGGTGCGTGAACGAGACCTCCCGGTCGTGATGCATGCCCTCTCCACGGAATTCGCCATTTTCCGTGAGATTGACGGCGAGGTGGTGGCCTTGGATGACACCGTCATTGTCAACGGCTTCGTGAAACCTAAAAGCGGTGGGTTGTCTACGTATTTTTCTCGATAATTTGCAAGTAACGTTTTTTCATGAATCATTTACGTACGCCCAACGTTTTCCATTCGTACAAGCCTCTCGCTTTTTTTTCCCCCTCCTGCCGTGCGTCCGACATGCAGTGAGCAGGCCGGTCATCCACCCACTGACGTGCCCCGTTAACCAGTTCTGCGTGACGAGCCTCGACCCCACCACTCTGCCACTCATCACAACTCTTCTCATGGACATCATGTTCTACTCGGGAAGGTACGTTGCAGGACGCGAATGAGGCCCGGCTGTTTTTGCTTCAGATTGAACCCCGTTTTTGCACTGTACGTAGCCAACTATGCTCATCAGAGGTACCGGGGGGGATGAACAACAAACTAAAATTCGGTTCTAAAAAAATGTAGTTCTCAATTGAAATCGAATTTTTTTAAGAACTGATTTTTGGTCTGGTAATGTTGCCCGGTGTCGCCACCTGCGATAAAAAAATTTTTTTACGAACTTGAGTCGTTAGTGCGAAGTGACATAAAATGTGCAAAAGAATTTAGTTAAATTGTGTTCAGCTCCTGTAAACTAAGCAATTTTTTGGAACTAAACTTTTTTTTTATTTTACCAAGGAAGGCCCACCGAGCTATATAGCTCTTTTTCAGAAGCGACCTGGCCACAAATTAATTCTCAACGAAGTGGCTTATCACGTGGAAATTTACAGCAGCAGCCAAATACTCTAAACGCACGTTGATTCTAAATGTGGAGTGAAAAACCGGAGGACCTGGAGAAAAATCCACGCGACCACGGGGAGAACATGCAAACTCCAAATGTATATAGCAGGCGTCAGGGATAGGATTGAAACCACGACCTCCTGTATACCAGGCAAGGTAGTTAACATCTCGCCACTGCGGCGCCCCTGTGACTGCTGTACCGGCGCTGTACTTGTTCCCGTACTCCCTGTGTAAAACCCGGCGTCTGTGTTGACTCTAGGGTGGGTGTGCTACAGAACTTGTTTTTTTAAATTCCCACTCATCTTCTTAAGGCCTACTTTTTCTACACCCCCACGCCCTGGCTCCCTCTGACGACAATCGGAGTAAGCTGTTTACAGGGTTGTCGTGTTCCTTTTTGCAGCGGCAAGGACTCCACGGCTGACAGCGCAGATCGAGAACTCATCAAGTTTTTCTCATTCTCCTTGATCGAGGGCTACATCTCCCTGGTCATGGATACCCGCACGCTCCAAAGGTGATAGATTTTCTAATTTAGGCGGTGGTTGTAGCGAACGGTAGTACCAGCGACCACGCTATGTTGATGTAGTTATTTCGCGGAAATCCTTGTGTTTTTAAGGTCTTGCCGTAGTTTGAAGCATTTTTTAAATGTTGATTTTAAAAGTCATGGCAAGCCCTTTGTTATTGCCAGGAAATTTCTCCTGATGCCATGTGCAGTGACAAAATTATGCTGCGAGCTCGGTTTTGACGCATTAATTTGACTCGTGCCTGTTTTGGTGAAAAAATCTGTAGGTTTCCGAATAACCTGCTGTTCACAAGTGCCTCGGGGGAAGTGTGGCGGATGGTGAGAATAGGCGGGCAGCCTCTGGGTTTCGGTAAGTTTGAGCGTCGTCTGCCAAACTCCAAACTTCGTGCACTTTCCCGCACCTTCGATTAGCACGGTTGGCTACGTACGATGCGAAAGAAGTTCAACACACACACGTACGTACATAAATTCGTGTAACGAACCACTCCTTAATTGTAATCCAACTTTTCATGCACCCGCCTCTCGTACTTTTAATTATGGAAGCGCCATCGTATATTAAAGAATTTTGCCGAGCAAGTGACACTCGTGCACCTCGTTACATAATTGACTGTAAGCTACAAACATATTAGTGTCTTGATAAATGTTGCTATTATTTTATTTTGAGCCTTGTACAGTTAACGGAAGATGATGGATGAATTTTTAAAACTTCGACGGGCAAATTTTATTTTCTCGTGGCTTCAACCCCCCCCCCCCCATGGCTGTCGTGCGCCTGCCTCACGAGGTGACACCTTCTCTCCAGTTCCCCTTGTGGAATTAAGTTTGCTATCCCCCCCCCTTCCCTTTGTAGTTTGCTTGTGCTCAAAGGGCACATTTTGCAACTTACTGTGTTTGCAAGAGTTAAATGTCTAGCCGGTGGGGGGTGGGGGGGGGCATTCAAGTATTGTTGCCGCAATGTCTGCAAATATTTTTTCTCTCCCCCTTCTTAAAACACTTCATTAAATGGTCTTGTCAACAAGCTATTAAGGTTGCATTAACGGGTTTAGAATTAGGCAAAAGGGTTTCTGCACATCACAGGGTGGGTAACAAGCTCGTAATTGTGCTCTCCTTACAAGCTTGCAAGCGCCGGCTAACACAAAAAAACATGTTTTTAGTTTTTATTTTGCGAACATTTAATGGCAGGTCACCGAGACTGTTGGGGGGGGGGGGTGGGTGTAAATGTATCCACCTTCGCAAGTGAACAAATTGCTTTCCACCCGACCCGGTCACATGTAATTGGGTGCAATTGCCCTCGGTTGCATCTGGGGGCAGTGGAAATGTTGTATCTGGAGCGTTTTCTGCAAACTAACCGCGCGTGCTGTTCCGTCTGTCTAAATGGCCGATGAGTCGGCATATTTGCATGCTAACGGTGATGATGCTTATTTTGTAGGCGTGTAAAAGCTTTGTAGGAAATCACGCCGCGTTGTCTCCCAACTGTGTTATACGATTCTACACGTGTGTTGTGCCAGTAAATCTTTCAGTGCTTTTATGATGCCGTCTAAACGGATTATAAAACTGGACATAGTTCAAATGGACAGTTAGTCCTGTTGAAAATGACTGTTTTTTTTTTAATCATACCAGCGTGTGTCACGTCTGAACATTCTATCCTCGAGCAGTCATTGAGATTTTTTGTTATTTTTTTAACAGAACTTTGAATTCCCCCCCCCCCCCCATTTAAAAAAAAAATCTGAAACAAGTTACATCATTCTTTTAATGGCTTTGATGACTCTTGGGCAATTAAAAGCTTTTGCTTCAGGATGTGACCGAGTTGAAACTCTGTTGGTATTCTGCGTAACCGTGTGTGCCTTGTTGTCGCGGGCAAACTCGCGCGTACAGGATGCTCCGCCAACTATTTTTTTATGGTGCCAAATGAACGTTTGCCGCTTTATACATTCACACGTGGCAGCAAAAAAAAACGAATGTTTGTGCGTTTTTTTTTTACTTTTGCAGACGAGTGTGGCATCGTGGCCCAGATATCGGAACCGCTCGCCAACGCAGACATCTCGGCCTACTATATCAGCACATTCAAGTTTGATCATGCTCTGGTGAGTTTGAAATCCACTCCACAAAAAAATTATGTTGGCGCTGCGTTCGTGATTTTGGCACGAGAGTGTAAATTACAATTCAGCTGCTATTACAGGTTTGAATACGCAACAAAGGTTCCTCATTATAGGTAAAAACAAATATAAACTTCAGGATATCACCAAAAAGGTTGAGTTTTTTTTTCCCTTTGTCCTAATTTTGCAGGTTTCGTAGCAGCAGGTTTTTGTGGTTAATTTATTTCATTATGACGGGGTGGGGGGGACAATTGATGTGTGGGAAATTGACCTGGCGTTGACTTGGGCTGTCCCAGTTGCGCAGATGCTGCTGGAAGGCTGTCTTTGTTTCTGGCTAGAACCACACAGTACTCGGTGTTGGCTGACGAAGGCAGGCTTTGGCAGGAAAGTCGTAAAAAAAATGAACTACTTAATTTCTGAAACTTTACTTTCTAGCCTTGCTTGTTAACGGGCGCAGCTTGCACGAGTGAATTTTTTTCTTTGAACGATTTGCAAAAAAATATACGCGGAGGTTTGTGTAGGGGAGGAAAAAAAACACCCAACCGGTTTTAGCTGTTTATGCTTTGCGAAGCTCAAAGTGTGCAAATTTAAACGAGCATTTCGGAAGGACAGAGAGGGGCCCTTTTTGCGCACAGTGGTTGTTTTCAAAACGTTACCACCTTTGAGTGAAAACTCTTTGCCGCAAGAGTTGCAAATGAGGAAAAATATAATCTTGTTTATCAAGTTTTCTCAAAAATATTATAACGGACAAGTGTTGTGGCCTACCCGTGACACTAAATGAACTTTAAGTAGAATGTAACCTTGATGTACCATTTGGCCGGTTTAGGTTTTTGTTTTTAAACTTAAGTTGAGGAACTGATTTTTTTTATTTTCCTTGACCTGTCCTTCATATAGTGGAACCCATTTAAAAAAAAAACAAGTAGAGTGAGGGAAAAAAATATTTGATCACCTGCTGATTTTGTACGGCCAAGGCAACAAAGTAGTGGCTCAAGAAGAAGCACATTAAGGTCCTGGAGTGGCCTAGCCAGTCGCCAGACCTTAATCCCATAGAAACCTACCATTAAAATTATAGACTGATTATTTCTTTGTCAGTGGGCAAACGTATGCGCCTACCCAAGGAAGCTTTAGCGTGATGTATGTTGTGCGTAGTGCCGCCCAGTGGCTCCAAACCTTTCCATTTATGTCTCTACGCCTCTCCTCAAAATACAAACTTCGTGTTGTTTTAGTCTTTCGCAATTGCGCATCTTAAAAGTAAATCGGAGGTGAGCAAACGGGTGGGGCGAGTGCGAACCTAATCTCCAACAATGTTGTATAACGTCGCAAAGTAGAGCCTTTGGTGCTTGTTGCTCACACCATGACTTCTGCATTTCTTGCGTCCAGACCTGTAGCCGATTGCGGGGGTCGGGAGGGGGTAGTGGGGGGATGGGGGGGGGCGCGCCACATTACCATTTGAACCTTTACAAATTAAAGTACATCATGCGGTTAATTAAGCAGGATCCATTAGGTGGAAAGCTGACTGTGTCAATTTTACGTTCTGATGGTTTAAAGCTCCCCCACCGCTCCTGGTTTATGCATGGTCAGCACTATGCAGCAGTTCCATGACAGCCCTTTGAAGCCAGGTTCGTCGGGCGTGCACTGCATTCGCCAACGATGGGTAGACACGCGTGCGCGTGAGAGAGCCTGTCTCATTTTTCCAGTCGGACGCTTCGATAACCTTTAGAACAAATTAGTTCATTTTTTCAAAGGAGAAAAAAAAAACTTCCCTGCTGTATCATTTTTTTGCCCCCCTCCTCAATCCCCACCCTTTAAACGTAGATTCGTATCCCACATCGATGATTATGATGATGCAACCTCCAGTGATTCTACCATTTTGGATAGAAAATCATGAAAGCAACACTTGTTTCAAGTTCCAGACAACGGAAGAGTGCTTTACGGTCCATAAACTTGTGGGCCTAAACGGGGTGCCAGCTTGTTTTGTGATAGTGACACAACGCCGTGATAGTGACACAACGCGGTGATAGTGACACATCGCGGTGATAGTGACACAACGCGGTGATAGTGACACAACGCGGTGATAGTGACACAACGCGGTGATAGTGACAACGCGGTGATGGTGACACAACACGGTGATGGTGACACAACGCGGTGATGGTGACACAATGCTGTGATGGTGACACAACGCGGTGATGGTGACACAACGCCGTGATGGTGACACAACGCGGTGATGGTGAGACAACGCGGTGATGGTGACACAACGCCGTGATGGTGACACAACGCCGTGATGGTGACACAACGCGGTGATGGTGACACAACGCGGTGATGATGACAATGAAGTCGGCTGGGCTTGTCCCGTGCGTGCCTCGGGATTTTTGCCATTTCAGCAGCCCAACCCACTGTGTGTGCGTCCGTGGCTTGTGCTGCTCGCGCTCAGGGCTTGGACTTCCTGGCCGTGCCGTTAGGGAGTTCCTGCCGCCTCGGTTCACAGCGGCTATCGCGTGACTCCGGTTTTTCCTGAAGAAAAAAAAAATTATAATGACGTTAACAGCTAGAACAAAGCTAATGGCTTTTTTTTTACTTAAAAAAATCCACATTCGGTTATTTATTTCACGTTTTTTTTTTTGTTGAGCTTGTGTGAAAGTTAATTTGTTGCTTCTTTATCGTGGATGGCTCGTATAGGGTTCATTTTGAAATCCACTGTGTATAGTACCGTAAGCGTCTTCCACATCTCGAGGATAGGTGCAAGCGACATTGTCCAGTTTTCCCGGTTGGCTTTTCGAGATCATTAGACAATTTAAAGTGTTAAAGTGCTTTTACAAAAATTGACAGCAAAATTTTGCGATCGCACGTGGCTCTGTTGGGTTAGCGTTCAAGCTAAACGTTGAACAAAGTTGTAATTTTCCGCTTTTTAAGGATACGTACAAGCTCCAGTGACTAGAATTTTTTTAGTTGGATCGCAGGTCATCAACACAACTAAAACCCATGTTTCGCCGTTTACAATGGACAGCAAAACTATTAATAATAAAGGTTTTTTTTTTGTATCGCGTAAAATATAACTGTCGTTAAACCCGTCGCCACCAACCCGACGCAGCTAAGTTAGTAAGGTTTGTCACGTAAACTAACCGTACCAATTGGTTACAACTTCAGCACACCGGTTGTGTCTTGGAGACTAAATTTTGAGTACGACGTATTTGCTGGTGATTACAACATCCAACTTCATTGGGCAATATTTACAGAATTGTGTAAAAAGTATTAAAAAAACTCAATACAAATAGAAAAGCACGTTGTTGTTGTTGGTGGTGGTGGTGGTGCAGCTTCACGCGGCTGCTCACTGTACCGCACTGTGGCCGGGCCCTGGGCATGTGAACCAATCACGGAGGAGATGTCCGGTCGCGTTAACGCAGCAGCAGCAGCAGCAGGAGCCGTGGGCCCCGTGGTGTGTTGGCGTTGGATGCCTACCAAGTTTTTTTGTTGTTGTAACAAGCAGGGGGGGGGGGCGAGGCGGGGGAGTGGGGTTGGGGGGCGATGCGGGGGGGCGAGGTGGGGGGGGGGGTGGGGAGGCGGGGGGGGGGGGGAGACGGGGGGGGGAGACGAGGCGGGGGGGGGAGACGAGGCGGGGGGGGGGAGACGAGGCGGGGGGGGGAGACGAGGCGGGGGGGGGAGACGAGGCGGGGGGGGGAGACGAGGCGGGGGGGGGAGACGAGGCGGGGGGGGGGAGACGAGGCGGGGGGGGGGAGACGAGGCGGGGGGGGGGAGACGAGGCGGGGGGGGGAGACGAGGCGGGGGGGGGGAGACGAGGCGGGGGGTGGGGGAGACGAGGCGGGGGGTGGGGGAGACGAGGCGGGGGGTGGGGGAGACGAGGCGGGGGGTGGGGGAGACGAGGCGGGGGGTGGGGGAGACGAGGCGGGGGGGGGGTGGGGGAGACGAGGCGGGGGGGGACGAGGCGGGGGGGGGGGACGAGGTGGGGGTGGGGGAGACGCGGGGGGGGGGGGGGGGGGTGACGAGGCGGGGGGTGGGGGTGACGAGGCGGGGGGGGGGGGGACGAGGCGGGGGGGGGGGAACGAGGCGGGGGGGGGGAACGAGGCGGGGGGGGGGACGAGGCGGGAGGGGGGTTGATCAGCCCAAGTTGCTTTGCAAATCTCGGCCGTGTTTTGTTAATTTGAACCTGAAAGTAACTTAGTCTTCCAATGAACAGCAGTTTTGTGTCTTCGCTTTTGCATTTACAGCTTGATAATCTCCCTGTCACTAGCTTGCGAGCGGTGTTTGTTTTACATAAGCGATTGCCAACAGTTTAACACGTAGGCTTATGGATTGCCAACAATTTGAGTATTTAATACATACCAAATGTTCGTGGTGTGTAGTTCTACTCTGTGTTAGAGATCTATTTTTTTCTCCATATCCAGTGGCTTTCTTTCCTGTACACTAAAAAAATAAATGGAGAATGCAGGCAATATATTTTTTTCAGGACAGTGGATGGATACCTACTTGGTCTATCCCATAGATGTAATATATATATTTGTAGGCATGAAGTGTTAACTCAAGTACGAACAGTGCATGATTTATGAGGCATATCACTTTCTCCACATTTTTCATATTTGCACAGCTCTTCAGGATAGCGAACAATAGCACGGCGACTTTAGCTCACGTTGACATTTGATAACCTTAGAATTATACAAGTTCGTACGAATGCGTGAAATTGTCTAGCGTGTCTTTTAAGAGGTATCTGAAATAATTGTTGCTGCGTATTGGAAATCATTGCCGAAGTAAAGCTTACGCGACGTTGTAACCGTGTTTGGTCGGGCAAAGTACATGCACAGCCATTTTTTGTCAATCCCACTGCTGGATGAGGGCCACCCTATGCCATATGGAAAGATGAGGGTTATTTGGCCATACTTCACCACAGCGGTCAGTGCAGGTCGGTGGCGCAGTGGTTCGTACACCTAACCCCACCGCACCTCCGATTAGCACAGTTGGCTACGTACGGTGCGAAAGAAGTTGAACGTACGTACAGAGTGCAATGCGCTGTGAACCCGGCAACCAGTTATGGATTCCCGGCCAAGGCTTACTTCAGCGCAGAGTGATATCTGAACCACGCACGATGACCCCTTTCCCCAATCCGCTCTGTCCGGCGTGGTGAAGTATGGTTCAAACAACCCCAACGACAGATGCATCCATGAGGGGAGGCCTTCGATCAGAATGATTAGATTTATAAATCTCTATACATTATTTTTTTGTCATAATTCTTTAATGCAATGCCTCGTCCCCTTTCTGTGTGTGTGCTGTGTAGGTACCAGAAGAGGATATCCAAAGCGTGGTTTCCATGCTGCAGCTGACTCCGGCGGACAACAGATAGCGTTACAGCTGTCGTTATCCATTTTGGGAGGTGTGGGGCAGCCCCCCTTTTAGTTAATGGGAGGGGGGGCCCTTGGGTGGGATGTCTGACAATGTGTGTTTCTTGTGGGTGGGTGGGGGGGGTAAAGAGGTGGGGGGTGGGGGGTGTGGGGTGGGGAGAAAGAGGAGTTGTTAGAAAAGCAATGGAAAGGTCAACCAAGCCATATTGGCTTCATGGAGACACTTAAGGAAGTGTAGGAAATTATGTTTTCCTTTCCAATGTGCCAGCACGATAATTCTCCCGTAGGGCTGGTTTCAGTGCCGTGTTATTCGTCACTGGGAAGCGTAAGAGAACGCGTCGAGGGGCTGAGGGCAGCAACAGGGGGAGCGGGATCGGGTTGAAGAGGGGGTGAGAGAGTAGGGAGGGTTTGACCCATTGTGTGTAGCGTGTGTGTGTGTGCCACGGGCATTTGCGCGTACACGTGATTGTCCCGTATGGAACGTATATAGAAGTTTTGAAGTACCTAAGCTACTAGGACATTGATGGCCTGCATTGAAGGTTTATTTATGAGACAGGTGCTGAAACACGTGGCGTCTTTATTCCCTCATCAAGGGAAACGCGTAAGTATATCGTCAGTTCGTTGTACGAAGACCTTCAATACATTTCCAGGATGGTGAAAACTGTCAGCCTAATCCGGTGGCCACATTAATCTATTTAGTTCCATCGGGATTGGATGGAGGGCATTCGATGAACGTATCCAGTACCGCGGTGGCGCTTTGGAGAAATATCAACCTCTGCTAACTAACTATGATCTTCGAGCGGCCATGGTGTTATAATATCTCTTGAATGTCGATTCCGTACAGATTTAGAACCGCTTCCTTGTCGCCAGTGCGCTCGCGTGCTGCTCTTGTCGCGTCGTCGAGTTGGGTTCATACGGTCATTCTGACAACAACAACAACAAACAAAACCATCCTATCTTAACACCGTACGCCCGTCCGTCGTGGCATCATAATTTTTTTCGTTAACATCTCTACGAATGGTTCGGCGGTTGCTTTTTTGTTTGGGGGACAGCCTTCCAAATAAAATTTGGCCTAAATGTTGCCGAGGGCCCTTTGCAGTTGGTGAAAGGGGGCGGTGGAGGCGGGGGGGGGGGGAGGTCTTTGAAGACTCCGATTAGCTGGGGGGGGGGGGGTGCTTGTGAGGCAGCTTTACGTCTGGACAACAAGCTGGGGAAGATGTTATTTTCCGCTTTTTAGTTTGTATAAGCAAGCAAAAAATATTGAAGGGTACAAAGTGCAGAGAGAGGAGGGGGGAGGGGCGCTGGTTGATTGGAGCATTTAACGCAAAGTCCCACGACTGTCATTTCATTTTTTTACTCTTGCCGTTATCCCCTAAGCACAAGAGAGCCCTGCTGCCACCGTCATCGGAGATGATGATGATGATGGAGCTTGAACTCTCTCCTCCTTTTTTCAAAATGTGAGCAGCCCCAAGGGGGGCGGTGGCTGGGCGGGCAGGCGGGCAGGCGGGCAAGCGGGTGGGTGACCAAAGTCGAGCTGTTGCTTCGTGAGTTTACGCGATGATTCTTGCTGCGCTTTTTTTCCCCCTGCATCTCATAGCCGGATGTGAGACAGCCATTAAGGCAGGTAGTGATCCGCTACGTTTACCGTGCTAGTTTACACTTTTTTTCCATTTTGACGACAACAACAAAAATCAAAAAAAGCCAACACTGTACATTTTGCTTATTGCTGT
Organism: Petromyzon marinus; assembly: GCF_048934315.1. Classification (NCBI taxonomy): domain Eukaryota; kingdom Metazoa; phylum Chordata; class Hyperoartia; order Petromyzontiformes; family Petromyzontidae; genus Petromyzon; species Petromyzon marinus. The sequence goes on from NC_133671.1 coordinate 19,400,064, forward strand.
GATCAAAATTGACAGTTTTTAGTAGAAATGTTTAGAATTATATAAGGTCAACACGCAACATACATTTAAAGTATTACATGGCAAATAATGTGTACGTTTCATTTTCAATGGATGGGGGCGGGGGGGGGGTAGGAATATTGTAAGCTTCTTGGTAAAGTGATGTTGCACATTTTAGTTTTTTTCCCCAATGATTTTTCGAGCTATGCTGGCCACCAGATGCATAACGTACACGACCAGTGACTGTTGTTGATGAGCGTTGATGGAACGGGGAAGGAGCCCTCGTCGTGGCTGATGGGCTGTGTAATTGTGGCGGGGCAGGCCTTTTAAAACGGCTAGTGCCGTGCGTAGTACAAACGTAGCAGATGTTTTTTTCTGTGTGTGTGTGTGGTGGCTACTCGTCAAAAGCCTAAGGCCAGCAAACTGGACTTTCTCACCAAATGTCATTTAAACTGATAGCTTGTTTCGCGTGTGGGTGCGTGTGCGCGTGTGCGCGCGCGATTATATAATACTGTATATGATGTGTTCGACTCTTTAAGGAACAGTTAGAGTTAAGAAAGTGCCATACAGGTTAGATCGACTTCTCGTAAGGCGTAGTTGTAGTCGTTACATTTGGGTGTTTGAGCCATCGTGTGTGATTTGGCAGCGGAATGGTTATTTTTGGCCGGAAGTTGTCGAGTGGTTTAGACCAGGGGCAAAGAGTGCAGGGGGGGGGGGCCCGAACGATTACAACTTTAAGATACTGTACTATGAAGAAAATTGCACTGTTTCATCCAGATGATAACCATCTGGACTTTTTTCAGCCGAATGTATTACCAGTAAAGGTACACTATTGTATAAATAGTTTCTCTTTATTTGTTTAGAGTCTAAACGCCCTGTTTATTTAATTTCCAAAGAACTGCAAATTGCTGGTAGTAGTGTGATTTCTCATCGTAATGGTGTGCTTATGAGAGCGAACGAGAGAGGAGGCGGTGGCTTTGTTTAAATTGCGTTTGCAATTATATGACACGATGCAGGGCAATGTGATTTGACAAAGTTGCAAAGCAACGTAGTAACGTCATCAGTCCACCCGGCATGTTTTGCATGAACCGTTGGGCCACATCTGCCTCGCGCACCGTGTTTCTCACCCCCCAAAAAGGCTTCTGTGTGCTGAACTAGCTTCTGTAATACATACAAAAAAATAATCAATGTGTGTAAAAGTTTAGCATTAACTTTGCACTATGAACAATATATTGTTATTCACACGGGCTTGTGTACATGTAATACATGTATATTTAAGCACATTTAACTAGAACCATCATGGAACATATTTTGGCAGCTTTGGGGCAAACATTTTTGTGCTTTTCTTAAAAAGTAGGATGATAACTTTGCCTTGTAAAAAAAAATAAGTATCGCGTCTGTAGGACATGCATAAAGACGTTTCGTAGCGCGTTGATAACAAGATGCTTTTCAAGGGGTTTTTCTTTGTTATTCTCGTAAAAAATATATACAGTGAGGGGAAAAAAGTATTTGATCCCCTGCTGATTTTGTACGTTTGCCCACTGACAAAGAAATGATGATCAGTCTATAATTTTAATGGTAGGTTTATTTGAACAGTGAGAGACAGAATAACAACAAAATCCAGAAAAACGCATGTCAAAAATGTTATAAATTGATTTGCATTTTAATGAGGGAATTAGTATTTGACGCCTCTGCAAAACATGACTTGGTACTTGGTGACAAAACCCTTGTTGGCAATCACAGAGGTCAGACGTTTCTTGTAGTTGGCCACCAGGTTTGCACACATCTAAAGAAGGGATTTTGTCCCACTCTTTGCAGATCTTCTCCAAGTCATTAAGGTTTCGAGGCTGACGTTTAGCAACTCGACCCTTCAGCTTCCTCCACATATTTTCTATGGGATTAAGGTCTGGAGACTGGCTAGGCCACTCCAGGACCTTAATGTGCTTCTTCTTGAGCCACTCCTTTGTTGCCTTGGCCGCGTGTTTTGGGTCATTGTCATGCTGGAATACCCATCCACAACCCATTTTCAATGCCCTGGCTGAGGGAAGGAGGTTCTCACCCAAGATTTGACGGTACATGGCCCCGTCCATCGTCCTTTTGATGCGGTGAAGTTGTCCTGTCCCCTTAGAAAAACACCCCCAAAGCATAATGTTTCCACCTCCATGTTTGATGGTGTTCTTGGGGTCATAGGCAGCATTCCTCCTCCAAACACGGCGAGTTGAGTTAATGCCAAAGAGCTCCATTTTGGTCTCATCTGACCACAGCACTTTCACCCAGTTGTCTTCTGAATCATTCAGATGTTCATTGGCAAACTTCAGACAGGCATGTATATGTGCTTTCTTGAGCAGGGGGACCTTGCAGGCGCTCAGGATTTCAGTCCTTCACGGCGTAGTGTGTTACCAATTGTTTTCTTGGTGACTATGGTCCCAGCTGCCTTGACATCATTGATCCTCCCGTGTAGTTCTGGGCTGATTCCTCACTGTTCTCATGATCATTGCAACTCCACGAGGTGAGATCTTGCATGGAGCCCCAGGCCGAGGGAGTTTGACAGTTCTTTTGTGTTTCTTCCATTTGCGAATAATCGCACCAACTTGTCACCTCACCAAGCTGCTTGGCAATGGTCTTGTAGCCCATTCCAGCCTTGTGTAGGTCTACAATTTTGTCCCTGACATCCTTGGAGAGCTCTTTGGTCTTGGTCATGGTGGAGAGTTTGGAATCTGATTGATTGAGAGGGGGTCAAATACTTATTTCCCTCATTAAAATGCAAATCAATTTATAACATTTTTGACATGCGTTTTTCTGGATTTTTTTGTTATTCTGTCTCTCACTGTTCAAATAAACCTACCATTAAAATTATAGACTGATCATTTCTTTGTCAGTGGGCAAACGTACAAAATCAGCAGGGGATCAAATACTTTTTTCCCTCACTACATGTACAAATATTCCCACGAAATTCTTACCGCAATTGCGGTTTGCACAGTAGCACAGCCTATATAATACGTGCATCTCTGAGACCAAGTTTTGGAGAAGTCATTCTGAGAATATGGGGTTCATGAAGCTTTGCACGCCCGCTATATAATTACCACACGCTCCTCCGTGTCACTAACGACTTTTTTTTGTCATCGAGTAAGTTTACCGAGACCCACAATTATGATGCTGGACCCATGGCTTTCCAACTCTCACCTGGCTGATGTGTGACCAAATTGTTGATAACCTTGGTTTTTGGTTTCACGTCGAGTTTTTTGTTTTCTTGTGGCAGGCTTAAGATGCCCTGTGGCTCGCGAACTGTGCACACAAAAGCTGACTTGGCCTTGCAGAAGGGAAACCTGGATGTTCCAAAAAAAATTGTCGAGCAGAGCTTTCTTTAAACCCCCACAGCTGTAGGCTTAAATCATCGGTGCTGGGAAAGGGAGAAAAAGGGGGGCAGTGGTGGGGGTGGGCAGGCAGCCTCAAAAGTTGAAAATATCGTGATCATGGCCTATTAAGCAAACACTAGCTCTCTGCAACGTAAAAAAGACTAACCGTGCGCTGTTGGTTTCCATTGCGGTGGACTCTGTTCGGAGAGTCCCGTGGTCAGAGGCTAGCTGTGTCACCTCAAAACCCTCTCCCTCCCCACCACTGCGCTTGCAGCCTGGTGGGGGTTCTGCCTTTAGATATTAAGTTAGCCGCCATCAACTCCCTACGTGTAATTCAAAAATGTCGCCGAAATCCAACGGTGGCTTGTTTGGTTGGGAATAGGTGGCCACGGGTAAAAGCGATGGTGGGTAAAACAAAAATCGCTGCTGCGAGGCGAGTCATTTTTCGTACGCGACATATAAAAAAAATCCAGCGATCCCAAATTCCCACCATTTGTCGTTTTAGGCAAGCTGCGCTTTGCGTTGCACGGAGTCGGCATGCCTGTTGATTTCTAGTTGTGCGAGTGAGCATCGCTGACTTTTTAATTCGCCGCCGGTTTTCCCATCCAAAAGTCCTTTGGGATCGCGCGATTATTAATTACACGTACTAATTTAAATCGACAATCGCCTGCCGTCGTCTTGACTCGTGGAGGGATGAGATCAAATATGTACGGCCGCGTTGCATTCCGACTACTACATCCAGTCGCAAATAATGCGTGCACCGCCTTTGTCTACTTTTAAACGTGTGAAATCATTTTCACTTGGCCAGATTAATTTTTGTTGTCCCTTGAGAATTTCACTTTGGGGGTCACATTTCCACACGCACTTTTTTTTGCGTACACCCTTAGTACAATTGTCTTCGATGGGTGCTCTAAGTACTGTACACTACAAACAAACACTGGCTTCGGTTGCAATTTCCCCCCTTTTTAAAAAAAAACATTTGCATTAAACTTGGGGGGGGGGGGGGGGGAGGAAAGAGACAATTCTGGGGATGCAATAGAAACTCTTCTTCGGTGCCGGCCACAGTTTGCCCAGCCAAACACTGTGCACGCGATTCCCCAGGCCGACGAGGCTGGACACTTGCCCACAGCGTGCGCGGGGTGTAACCAGCCGGACGGAGAGTTTAGATTTTGGTGCTATTTAGTTTTTGTTTTGTGTGTGTTGTGGAGCTCCTCCAAAACGGTTGTGGCCGGGTGACCGCGCGTCGTTTGTGCCGTTTTTCGTTACGACCTCGAGCTGCCCCATCCGGACTGCACCACTCGAAATGACAACTTCCACCGCTCCACCCCCCCCTCCCCTAATCTGTACATACTAGAACCCAAACATTAAAAGCGTTTCAGAGTTGGGGGACGGGGTGGGGGACAAAATTTGTCTTTTTTTTCCTATCCCCCCCCCCTTTACATCCACTTTATGTTTTTGGCCAGGCAATCCACGCACAGCGGCGGGCAGCACCTCGCCCAGTGCCCCAGTTATAAAATCGCTCGCGCGCGTGCCTTTTGTGCAACCTCTCCCGCCCTCAGGTCTTGCGCGCGGCATCCTGGACGCGATGTCTTTGGCTAACGGCAATGGTTATATTTCTTTTTTTTTTAGGACGTTCCCACAGCCCTATTCCGTCCGTGCGGGGACAATTGCCAGAGCCATCAGGACCCGACACTTTTTTTTCTGTGTGTGTGTCGGGGGTAAGCGGAGCATTGTGGACACTCTTGTTCCCTTTTTACATGGGTGCCACGGTTTAATGGACATTGGGAACGTCTAAATATTTGATGCGCGGCGCAATACCTGGTTTGGTGCGTCGGGGTGAGTTGGCAGGGAGAGGTGGATGGAGACTTCCCCTTCCTTAACTTGCAAACCCCCTGTGTCTGATTGCACAAAAAAAACACACGAAGCCAAGCCAGTCTTTGTTTCATTCATTTTATTTTTTTTGCGAAGCGGCACAAAGCCAAGTGTTGTTACAAACATTGTGTGTTACAAACATTGTGTGTTACAAACATTGTTTGTATGTTTGTAACACACGTGACACACGTAACACGCGGGTGTTTGCTTCGAGACGTTTTGTCACGTTAACTGTGACAGCTGGCCGGTGAAGACTCGACTGAAACGTTGTAAACCCTATTCTGAAAGTGTTTTTTTTGGGGGGGGGAGGGGGGGGGTGGGTGATGTGTGGGAAGTGAGAGCAGTACGGACGTCTTTGAGGGGGGAGGATTTTGCAATACGATTTATGAGGAAAAAAAACGTGACTGATTTGTTTTTTTGAGTTCAACGTCGTCGGTTAAGAAGAAGAATAATAATAAAAGGTACCGTGTGGGTTTTACTGTGGCTGCGCGCTGACTCTTTTGCTATAGCAGTAGTGGCATCACGGCTTTGTGTGTGTTAACATCGTTCAAACGAAAAGTTTATATTTTGTACCTATTATGTAGACCTAAATGTTTAAAGAGAAAAATGAAAATAAGTTTTAAAAAATATGGAAAAAAAACCGTGTGATTTTTTTTTTTGACGTACACTGTGAAATTTCATCTTTGCTTATTAAGAGCCTGGTTCGTGTTTTCAATAAAGCTGTTAGGTTCAATAACACATTCTCGCCTCGTGTGATTGTCCTGTAGTTTTCCGTTGTACAACATGTGTTGGGGTGCATGAACAGATATTAAATGTTGATATTTGTTTTTAATTTACCCATGGAAATGCTTTTCAGGCTGGCCCATTCCTTTTCAAATAAAATATGTAAAAACACGAATAGGCTTTATACCCTTTCCGGCAATAATACAGCTGTCAAGATGTGTAATAAACCAGACACCCCTATTGCAAGTGTGCATTAACCACATCCTCGTGGTAAAACATGCCAACAAACGTGCTTTGATAATGTAATGCATTGCCTTTAAAACGTATTGGCCTACATCGGAGACGGATCTGTCCTCGTCTCTGCTCCAGTGTTAGACCAACGATGGCCAAAGGGCACGAACAGCACAAAGGTAATGCAAATATCAAAGCTTTAATAGCTCGGGTTGAGCCAGTCGGAATTATAATATTTACACTGGAGGAATCCGATGAGCTATAAAGATCTTTTTCAGATGTCCAGTAGGGGCGGGTAAGAACGTTTCAACAACAAAGTATTAGATTATGTAGCTGCTATGCTCTGTCACATGAGCCACATCGCTCAGCATTAATTTGTGGCCAGGCCGCTTCTGATAAAAGCCATATAGCTCGGGGTGGGCCTTAGCTAGTAAAATAAACTAGTAGTTAATGTCATAGTACTATAGTCTTCCCCGTGGTAAAAAAAATAGTACGGGAAACTCCAAAGTTGCTTTCGTTTTGGAGACACTTTCACAGAAACTAAACACGCATCCCAAAAGCGCAATGGTGACGATGTCACGGGGACATGCCTGGGCATGTTTCTCCACATCAGCAATTCTCAGCTGACTGGAACATTGTTTTAAAATAAATAATTAACAACCTCGCCACACACACAGGCATTTAAAAGGGGGGAAATCCCCCCCCCCACCCCTGTTTAAACAGGAAACATCTTATTCATAATAGCGGGTTTGTTTTTTAGTTAGCGTAGGTATAAATGTGTCGTTAACCCGCCACCACCGGACACAGCCCAACCGGTGAGGTTTGTCACGTGAACAAAAAAGTGGCAATGAGTTTCAACTTCAGCCCAGCGGTGTGTTGGAGAGTAAATCCACAACGTTTACAATTGGAGTGCGCTGACGATTCGCTGGTTTATTACAACCACCACCATCGGGATATTTGGCTGGAAGCGTCTCCCAAGCGGTCTCTCACCTGTGTTCCTCAGCTTGTTTGGCTCATTCGATGCAATTCTTAAAAGATGAATGATGACCTGTACACCCCCCCCCCCCCCTGTGTTCCAGCAACGCGCTATTTGTTGTCTGGGCCAAATTCACTTTTTGTTGTAAGTGTCCGTGATTGTTTTTGTTATAGTAGTTTTGATGTTCAGGAGAGGGGGAGTGGTGAGTTTTTTTTTGACCGTTGTCCATTATAACGCCAGCGCAGTCGAGCAATGTTTTGCAATCGCCGAACTCACAACGTCGTTTTGCGTCTCGTCTTTCCATGGGGGGAGAAAAATGGGCTCGGCGCCTGAAGAATGAATCCCACACGCAAAGGGCAAAAACGAATGTTTGGGGATTGTTTTTTAAATTTCATTTAATTTAAAAAGACCGTTGCCAGCAAAACCATATTGAGGACGTGGAATAATCACGGACCTCCCCCCCCCAACTCCCATAGTCGATGTCTGTATTCCTTCGGCACTGGAGCATCTGGGCTCGAAGCTCAGAGACAAGGAAGAATACAGCACGTGCATGGACGCGGTCCATTCCCAAACTTTAGACCAGTCTTAAATACCTGAGCCCAGAACGGCAATGACCTGGCCAACCTCCACCCCATCCTGCAAATAAAATCCCTCCTCGCCAGCCCCCTGACGAGTCCATTGTTGCCTGATATTGTCGATGTCCCAGGTAATGTCGTGCAGAACGTGATGATGTTGCGATGTATAATGCGAGGGAGGATGTGGAATACAGTTTGTTTTATATACATATTTAGAAGAAAAAAAGTCCGTTGCCAACCATGGGCCACAAAAACGCCAAGTTGCCAGCAACAAACAGCACCGTCAGAGATGTGTGTTTCGAGATTTAAGAAAACAAAGACCGGTTTCCACGTTTCGTTTCTTGAGTTGAGCAAGGATATGTATTGCACAAGAGCTTGGGGACAAGGAATATTGTTTATTTGGTAGGGAATTCCAAAATTCGATGAGTGCGAGGGGAAAGAGTGGAAAGGGAAGTTGGTGTGACCTGCGATGTGGTGAGTGGGTGGGTGAGTAGTGGGTGAGTGGTGTGACCTTGCGGTGTGGTGAGTGGGTGGGTGAGTGGGTGGCGTTACCTGCGATGTGGTGAGTGGGTGGGTGAGTAGTGGGTGAGTGGTGTGACCTGCGGTGTGGTGAGTGGGTTGCTGAGTGGCGTTACCTGCGATGTGGTGAGTGGGTGGGTGAGTAGTGGGTGAGTTATGTGACCTTGCAGTGTGGTGAGTGGGTGGGTGAGTGGGTGGCGTTACCTGCGATGTGGTGAGTGGGTGGGTGAGTAGTGGGTGAGTGGTGTGACCTTGCGGTGTGGTGAGTGGGTGGGTGAGAAGTTGGTGAGTGGTTTGACCTTGCGGTGTGGTGAGTGGGTGGCTGAGTGGCGTTACCTGCGATGTGGTGAGTGGGTGGGTGAGTAGTGGGTGAGTGGCGTTACCTGCGGTGTGGTGAGTGGGTGGGTGAGTAGTGGGTGAGTGGTGTGACCTTGCGGTGTGGTGAGTGGGTTGCTGAGTGGCGTTACCTGCGATGTGGTGAGTGGGTGGGTGAGCAGTGGGTGAGTGGTGTGACCTGCGGTGTGGTGAGTGGGTGGGTGAGTGGTGTGACCTGCATGGGGAGCGGTCGTGCAGTGGTTCGTGCACTGCGCTACAGAATATCAATCAGAATATGTATGTATACTAGAGGAATCCGATGAGCTATAAAGCTCTTGTTCACAGTTGTCCGACGAACCGAGTTCAATTCCCGCTCACGGAAAACACCGGGAACCATTATCTGAACCGGTCTTGGGCCTCCCCTAGGTCATCAAATGAGTGCCTGGTGCAGTGTGTAGTAAACATCGCCACTAGGGAGACAAAGGCAGTCGGGCGTGGTGCTGCCCACCCCACCCCCTCACACAGAGACCCATAGACTCACATATGGACCCATAGACTTAGAGGCCCATAGACTCACACAGAAACCCATAGACTCACACAGAGACCCATAGACTCACACAGAGACCCATAGACTCACATAGGGACCCATAGACTCACACAGAGACCCACAGACTAACATAGTGACCCATAGACTCACACAGAGACCCATAGACTAACATAGTGACCCATAGACTTACACAGAGACCCATAGACTAACATAGTGACCCATAGACTCACACAGAGACCCATAGACTCACAGTGACCCATAGACTCACACAGAGACCCATAGACTCACATAGTGACCCATAGACTCACACAGAGACCCATAGACTCACATAATGACCCATAGACTCACACAGAGACCCATAGACTAACATAGTGACCCATAGACTCACACAGAGACCCATAGACTAACATAGTGACCCATAGACTCACATAGTGACCCATAGACTCACACAGGGACCCATAGACTCACATAGTGACCCATAGACTCACACAGAGGCCCATAGACTAACATAGTGACCCATAGACTCACACAGAGACCCATAGACTAACATAGTGACCCATAGACTCACATAGTGACCCATAGACTCACACAGAGACCCATAGACTCACATAGTGACCCATAGACTCACACAGAGACCCATCGTTTGTTGTCCTTCCCCCGCACATCCGATGAGCATGGTTTGGCTCCGTACGGTGCGAAAGAGGTTCAGCGTACTGTACATACACGCGGCGTGTCGGCTGACGAAGAGCTGTGAGGACGTAAGACATTCTGAACGTGCATGGTGACGATGGCGAGTGATGTCGCTGATCACCGGCGGGATCTGGTGTGGCGCCCACGTAATAAAGGGGACCTTCTGTCGGGGCTCACAGCGGTGTCATCTGATACCCAGAGGTGGCAAGGACAACACGGCGAGCTGACTGTGTGTGTGGGGGGGGTGTGTACGAGGTTTCTCTGTGGGGGATCGTGCTGAGTGTTGTTCGTGTGATGTAATGACGAGTGACGTTGCGTGTGATGCGAGTCGGCGCTTGGCGTTGTGTCGTGATGGACGTGCGTGTGTGTGTATATGTATGCTGAACTTAAGTTAAATCTGAAAACTCACCTTTTCAAACTTGCTTTTAATCAATATTATTTTATTGTGTTATTTTTATATGCCTTCGATAGTAATTGATTATAATGCAATTGTTTAATAAGGAATCTGCTTTTATTCTTCTTGGGATTTCGTCTATTAACAATTATTTTTTTAAATCTGTACAGCACTTTGGCATCCTTTGCACGAACTAGTGCGATACAATTAAAGCCTTCATTAATTGAACTTCTTTCGCACCGTACGTAGCCAACTGTGGTAATCGGAGGTGTTGGGGGAAGGACTCAAACGATGGGTCTCTGTGAGTCTCTGGGTCTCTGTTTGAGTCGATGGGTCTCTGTAGTGAGTCTACGGGTCTCTGTGTGAGTCTCCGGGTCTCTGTTTGAGTCGATGGGTCTCTGTAGTGAGTATATGGGTGGCTGTGTGAGTCTCTGTGTCTCTGTGTGAGTCTACGGGTCTCTGTGTGAGTCTCTGGGTCTCTGTTTGAGTCGATGGGTCTCTGTAGTGAGTCTATGGGTCTCTGTGTGAGTCTCTGTGTCTCTGTGTGAGTCTACGGGTCTCTGTTTGAGTCTATGTGTGTATGCATGTATGTTGAACTTCTTTCGCACCGTTCCGTATGCCTACCGTGCTGCGGGAAGTATCAGTGGTGTGTGTCTGCGTGTGTGCAGCGTTAGTTGGGGGGAGCGGTGGTGCAGCGTTTAGCGCGTTGCGCTACGAAACCTGGCCACCCGAGTTCGATTCCCGCTCACGGCCAACACCAGTTATCTGACCCGCTCCTGGGCCTCCCCTAGGTCGACTCAGCCTCAAATGAGTATCCTGGTGCGGTGTGTAAACATCGCCACTGGGGAGACAAAGGCGGCCGGACACGGGGCGCTGGCCACCCACCCCCTCGTGTGCCGTACCGGCCTTCAGAGGTGCTCGTTAACAAGCACTTGCCCCGACAGTCCGTGTAGGCTACACGGGGCATGTTTGTCTATATTTGTGTGTTGGGGGTGGTTCGTGAGTCTATTCTGAGATTCGCAGCTGCAGCTCATTGCTCAACACGCGCAGACAGCAGTGCGTGCGTGTGTACACGCGTGTGTCTGTATGTGCAGTGCAGTGCAGTGTGTGTGTGTGACCGCTACAGTCCCTGTAAATCATTGGCTCGCTGTCAACCCCGTGCGCGTATCTACTTTTCTGTGTGTGTAGGGATAGAGTTTAGGGGTGTTAATGGCTTGCAACACACTGTGTGACGAACCCGGCGACCTGAATTCGATTCCCTGGCCAGGGATAACTGCCATCAGTTGGCGAGCAATGTCCCCTAGGTCGACTCAGCCCTAAACGGGTCCCTGGTGCGAGGGAAGAGGAACCCGCCCTGTGGCCGACGCAGCGTGCGAAACGATGGGTGTGTGTCTGGCAGATACAACTGGGACACATGCACCTAATCTGACCTTTTCTTTCTTATCTCGAGACTCGCACGAAAACTCGACGAGTGAGCACTGCACGTAAGCAGTCCCATCTTAATTAAGACACTGAGCGGGAGGCGGAGGGGAGGGGGTACGTGGGGTAGTGGGGGGGGGAACGCGCGCGTTATAACGCGGAACGCGCCCGTTATAACGCGGTTTTTTTGGAGCGGTCGACGATTAACTACTTTCTTGGGCTGCGCGGCTACGCGTAGCGATACAGCGCGCGGAATGATTCCGCAACGCGGCGGTGTACACTCGGTTCTTTGCCCCGGCATCTCGCTGCGCGCGTGCCGCGGTTGTGCGTCGCATCTCGACAAACTTTACCGTGGCGTCATCGGTGGGTGAGAATTTTTCTTCGCTCGACGCGGCACTCTTCGGGAACGCGTCTGCTGCGAGCGCGTCAAAAGGAGGAATCGCCGCAACCGACCGACGTTTAAGCAATCAAGGGTCCTCGCCCGAAACGAGCGACCTCTTTTTGTTGCTTCAAAACAGTGGAAGCAACCTGGGGGGTCCTTTCCGAAAATTTGGACGGGGCTGCGTCCGCCACCCCCCGGTGCGTGCACAGACACGCGGGTGGCGGTGCCATGCTGTGGGTCGCCAGTGTCTGCTTTGCGTCATGTGGCATCAATTTGATTGCGACCGCTTTCCAGCAATACGAATTAAAAGATACCCAATGAAACAAACCCACGCAAAACAAAACGACAAAACTAGCCCGCCACTCGCTACGCAACGCTTCTGGTGGCTTTCATTTAGGAAGGAGATTTGCGCATCGGCGGCCCATGAAATGCTCCGATGCGGTTGAATGTGTCGTAAAATCTCACCTCCACCCAACACGGCCAGTTAGTAAGGTTCCTGACGCCTTGAACGAAACGTGCCAACCGGTTGTGTGTTGGGGAGAGAAAAAACCCACAACAACGTTTACAATTTGAGATCGCGCGCGACGTTTCGCTGGCGACTACAACAACCGGCATCGTCGGGCAATTGCCAGAATTGTGCCCTTATTCAATTGTCACGCACCACGCGTCTTGATAGGTTGCAGATTGTTGTGTTTCTTTTTTTTGTGTGTGTGTGTTGGTCGTGATTGTGCGTGGGATTTCACGGAGTGCGCTTGGCAAGGATGGAGGAGGTCCGGTTTGAGTTTTTGGACATTTCGAGGGAATCTCCGGCTCCATGGCTCCCGATCGTCCCGGTTGAGGGGGGGGGGGAGGGTTCTCGTTGCTGCTGTTGCTGCTGGGCCATCCAAGTTCTTGGATTTCATCGCGGTCCGCTATTGATATCATCTGCGGTTGTCGGAATCGCCACCAGTTCCAGGAACGGCGGGGGTTGGGTGCATGTAACGGTAATAATAGTAATAAATAAATAGCTGGCCACGACGATAAATACATAAACAAAACGCCGACTTCGACATACGCTCGGCGTTACAAATTGTGTTCTGGTTGAACAAAAAAAAAGGCAAGCATTGTTAAACTCGTAAGTGGACAAGACATTCTGGGCGTTTGCACGTACTGCTAACTGTATAGCGAATAAAACATGAAATAAAGTGACTTGGAAGGAAATAAAAGTTGCACTTTCACTTACCTTGAGTCGAACGGTTCACTGTTGTTGCGCATCGAGCGAACAAAGTCGCTCCGCGGCTCGGTTCGCGAGTAGCGACCGTCTTGTGGCGGTTCGTTCACAAGTGCGGGGTATCGTAAGTGGAGTGTTCGTATATCGGGGACTGCCTGTACGCCTATTTTGAGACCGGTGGGAGACGCGTAGCGCTTTGAAGGAAGATGTTGTTATCTTTCGATACATTAATGCCTATCACACTTTAGTGTGCTATCTAAAAATGGATCGCCCTGTATGTTTAGATATCTTAATTGGGGTATCTGTAAATTGCTCACCCTGTGTGTGTATATATCTTTCTGTTTTGTGTGTTATCTATACATTAATCATCCTGTGTATCTCCTTAGTGGGCCGTCTATAAATGGATCATCCAGTATGCATATATTTAAGTGGGATGTCTATAAATGGATCGTCCGGCGTATCTATACTGTATCTAAATCGGAATAAGTTTCCTGTAAATATTTGAAGTTCTTATCAAATGTTGCTTTTGGAGTTTAACCATGAACAAAAAACAATGTTGGGGTTCAGTCCAACAAAGCTCTAATCACGTTGCTAACTACCCCTACCACTACCCCTACCACTATCCCTACCACTACCCCTACCCTACCACTATCCCTACCCTAACACTATCCCTACCCCTACACTATCCCTACCCATAACACTATCCCTACCACTATCCCTACCCTAACATTATCCCTACCCTACCACTATCCCTACCCATAACACTATCCCTACCCTAACACTATCCCTACCCCTACCACTATCCCTGCCCTAACACTATCCCTACCCCTACCACTATCCCTACCCATAACACTATCCCTACCCTAACACTATCTCTACCCTTACCACTATCCCTACCCATAACACTATCCCTACCCCTACACTATCCCTACCCCTACACTATCCCTACCACTATCCCTACCCTAACACTATCCCTACCCCTACACTATCCCTACCCATAACACTATCCCTACCACTATCCCTACCCTAACATTATCCCTACCACTATCCCTACCCATAACACTATCCCTACCCTAACACTATCCCTACCACTATCCCTACCCTAACACTATCCCACCCCTACCACTATCCCTACCCTAACACTATCCCTACCCCTACCACTATCTCTACCCTAACACTATCCCTACCACTATCCCTACCTCTACACTATCCCTACCATAACACTATCCCTACCTATAACACTATCCCTACCCCTACACTATCCCTACCCCTACCACTATCCCTACCCTACCACTATCCCTACCCATAACACTATCCCTACCCTAACACTATCCCTACCCCTACCACTATCCCTACCCTAACACTATCCCTACCCCTACCACTATCCCTACCCTAACACTATCCCTACCACTATCCCTACCCATAACACTATCCCTACCCTAACACTATCCCTACCCTAACACTATCCCTACCCCTACCACTATCCCTACCCATAACACTATCCCTATCCCTACCTCAAATACTGTCCCTCATCCCTACCTAACACTCAACCTTAACCTTGCCACAGTTATTCAAACCCTTTTAACCGAAATATAATGTTGTTGTAGCCAGCCGCGCTGTGAAACTCATTATATATGAATCTCACTAATGGACTTTTGAGGCTGAACTTTATTTATATATTCCCTTCACCTGATGAAGGCCGCTTGTGTTGTGGCCGAAACGTCGTGAGAATATTATTGTTATTTTATTTTATCAATTTATTGTTTTATTCTCATTCTACGTGACTTTACCGAAAGAACCAAAGAAGATGAATCCTTGCAGTCACGAAAGCTTTAAATCGAAATTATATATTCGACTCAAGAGCCGCGATTATGAATTACAAAAGTTGAGGCTCCGCTAACTACGCACCGTTTAAAGGCACAACCGTGTCGCATGCTACCATGAAAAAGGGCAATTGCTCGGAACGTCGCCTCGTATTTATCCCCCCTCCCTCCATCTTTAAGACGATGTTGTTGACGATCGTGTTCAAATGTATCAATTTGTGCTTAAACGTACACCGGTCTAGGCCCAGTGCGGATATTTATAATCTTCGACTATCCATGCACGATTCCATCTCCCGCTGACTTCATTCAATCCCTGGCGAGTTCTCTCTGAGTTCGTGACGTGGCGCTGCATTCGATGTGACTTGTATCGAAATCGGCTGCAGTTGTTTTGCTGCTGGCAGCAATAAAAGTGGTTTCAAAAGTCAAAGTCTCTTGAGTTTGTGACTCCCGTCCACTCAGACAGCTCCATTGTCCTTAAAGTCTACTTCCGCAAGCCAGGCACAGGCCTGGTTATTGAGTTACGTCTTCTAGGTCAGCTCTGGGGGTGAAAACCCCCCCACAACATCTGAATCACCCTGGAATCCATAATGAAGGTTTTTTTGTTGGGTAAGATCGCGTAAATATAAATGTGTCGTCAAACCCGCCACCACACGATACGGCCAATTCGTAAGGTTTGTCACGTAAACGAAACGTGCCAATTAGTTACTACTTCAGCACTAACCGGTTACGTGTTGGAGAGTGAAACCCGCAACAAGCCTACGTGCTAAACTGGGGTATCAGATGATTTCGTGATGATGCTGCTGCTAGGTTGGCAGTGGTGTCCAAGCACAGCCAACACAGAAACTGAGCAACACATTCGTCAATAATAGTGGCCTTAAAAAAATATACAAAATAGGTGACGTTTGGAGGAAATGACCCTTCTTCAGAGAGACGAGGTAAACAATATGGGGCGCATGGGTGTCAAGCGGCGGTGCTGTCAACGCTCTTGGCTCATGACAATAAATATTCCATCAAGGTCCTGAAGATCTTCTCAGCTCCAAATGCTCAGCATTCCCAGGTCTAGGTGGAACTCTTTTTGGTGATCAGGCTTTTGTTAGCGTGGCACCCCCAGGCTATGGAACGCCGTGCTAACTGAAATCAGGCAAAGAGAGTCGGTAGATATATTTAAATGGCACCTTTTTTTGTCAGTATCAAAGTATGAATATATAAAAATAGGGTTTACCCTTTTCTGACAATAAAACAGGTGTTAAGATGTTCAAAAACCAAATAGAAACCTTTTGGCATTCTTTGGTCTGACACTGGTGAGACTAGGCCCGGAAGGAGGCTGTCTCTGGTGTAGGCCAATCAGTTTCAAAGACAGTGGATCATATATTACACTATGTAACACAATTTTTGTTCCTGGGTAGTAAGTGTTATTTCCTAATTGCTTATGCCGAAAAAGTATAGAAAATGGCTATTCCCCACAAACTTTGATTTTGTGACCAGGACAGTGATGTTTTTAAATGTATCAAAATTAACATGTATTTATACTAAAGTTATACAAAAATTACTACAAAAGATTTAGAAGTGAGTCGTTTTTCGAGATTTACGATTATACCGAAAATTACTTTCTCCAATCAGCCCCCAAATGTAGTCTCCCATCATGTTCTCGTTATACTGTCCTTGGTAGCGGCGTTCAAAGTCCAGTATATCCTGGTGGAAGCGCTCTCCTTGCTCCTCCGAGTACGCTCCCATGTTCTCCTTGAATTTATCAAGATAAGCATCAAGGATATGGACTTAGAGGGACATCCTACAGCCCATTGTGCTGTAGTTCTTCACCAGAGTCTCAACCAGCTCCACATAGTTTTCGACCTTGTGGTTGCCCAGGAAGCCACGAATCACTGCGACAAAGCTGTCCCAAGCCGCTTTCTCCTTACTAGTGAGCTTCTTGGGGAATTCATTGCACTCCAGGATCTTCTTTATCTGTGGTCCGACGAAGACACCGGCTTTGACCTTTGCCTCAGACAGTTTAGAGAAGAAGTCTTGAAGGTACTTGAAGGCTGGCGACTCCTTATACTGGTAGGAACCTCCTGGTTACACCAGCCCACAGGGGATTAATGTGTCTGTCCGTCCGTCGTGCATCCAAAAATGGGAGGGGTGGGGCTGGATGGAGAGGGGAGGGTGGGGAGGGGCTGGGTGGGGAGGGGATGGTGGGGAGGGGAGGGTGGGGAGAGTTTTTTTTGCATTGCTCGCAGGTGAAATGAGGTGCCCAGGGTTTGTCTTGATCCCCGACAGGCGTGCCGAAATATGCCTTGTTGTAGGCCTCACACATCTTAGCAGATGCTTCCACAGAGTACTTTTTCGCTCTTGTCTTGATAGATTGGCCGCAGACAAAGCAAAATGCATCTGCCGGATGCTTGCAGCCTCTTGATGCCATCTCAGAAAAATGCAGACATGTATCCACTTAGGTAGCTGGAACTAAACTGAACTGGTGGGCTTAAGGCCTGTGTATTTATACTCCTATTTATAATATTGGAAAGTTCTAGAATGTTTTAAAAGTTACTGGAAGTTTACTCAGCACTGAATCTATCTGGAATGTTCTGGAAAATAGGTAAATTTCAAAATATCACTGTCCTGGTCACAGAAAGTTTGTGGGGAATAACAGCCATTTTCTGTACTTTTGAGGCATAAGCAATTAGGCAATAACACTTACTACCCAGGAACAAAAAAAATAGTTACACAGTGAGTTATAAGAGCCCTGTTTGTTTGCATGTTCACCACAAGTACCACGTGGTGTGTGCTTAATGCAGTAACTTGATGCCTTGCAAAAGGTTTATATTTGGTGTTTGAACATCTTAATTCCTAGTTTATGGCCAGAAAGGGTAAAACCTAATACTTGTTTTTTCATACAGATATATTTAAGTCTGCTTTGAAAGCCCAACTCTTTAAAGTGGCCTTCTCTCTTTCGTTTGGTCGGTTGCCCCCTGGTTCTGTTTTTGTTTCCTGATTTTCGTGCATTGCGCATCGTGATCCTAGGATAGAATGCGTATTACACATTTGAATTATTATTGATTCAGGCCCCTGGATTTGATTCCCGACTTGGGTTCGTTCTGTGTGGAGTTTGCATGCTATCCTCCTGTTGCCCATTGGATTTCCTCTGTGGTTTTCAAGTTTCAATTCAGAGGTTAAAAAAAATTACCTGCAACGTAACTGGTTTCAGCCAAGTCATCCAAATGCTGAACCTGCAAATTACTCACGGTGGCTGGAAGCTGTTAACTACCTCGCTTGGTATACAGGAGGTCGTGGGTTCAATCCCGACCCTTGATGCCTGCTGCTGTATATTTGGAGTTTGCGTGTCTCCCTCCCGGTGGTCGCGTAGATTTTTCTCCCGGTCGTCCGTTTTTTCCCTCCACATTTAGAATCAACGTCAAGCGTTTAGAGTATTTGGCTGCTATGAATCTCCACATGACGATAAGCCACTTCGTTGAGCTATAATTTGTGGCCAGGTCGCTTCTGAAAAAGAGGTATATAGCAGCTTAGTGGGGCCTTACCTGGTAAAATAAAAAATAAAATTGTTTATTTATACTTGCAAATTACTCGATTGGGATTGCACGCTGTAGCATCAGCAACATCGCCCCACCTGCAAAGAAAAAACTTGGCAGGACCCTCTTGCACAATTGTCTTGAGACTCAGCGAGGCCCTTTCTGCGTAAAGAAGCTTAATACAAATACAAATCGTTAGAGACTACACTACATAACGTGGGACATTGATATATAAAAACAAATGAAATCCGTTGGTCGGGTTAGTTGATGGGAAGCTGTGGGAATATTTCGCATGACCGTAAGATGGGGAACGCTAAATGGCCACGCATTGTCTTGAGCGGTGGATTATCATCAATGTTGTTATTGTTATGCAACTGACAAAATCCGGTACTTTTAAGGTTACGGGAAGACTCGGCACGTTTCCCAGAACCCCACCTGAACCAAGAGGAAACCTGGTGGGGAAAAACAACCTGGAGCAGGTGTGGCAGTAACTCTAGAGCAGTGGTTCTCAAAAAATGTCCTTGCCGACTGTCTAAACCCCCTCGTTGAATGTTGTTTCAACCCAAGTATCCCCTTTATCCCTGAGAAATAAATATACGAAAGAATGAACGTCAATATTGTAACCAATTGTTCCATTTTTGTGAGGTAACCCTTAACTGGCTTCCCAGGAACTGCAAGCGGATACAACTCTCTGTTTACTACTCCTGGAAACCCACACTGGCTACGATGAGTTTAGAAAGGTCTTCCATATCGTCTTTATTCTTTCGGTAAAGTCACGTAGAATGAGAATAAAATAATAAAATAAAATAAGACGATAAAATTCTCACGACGTTTCGGCCACAACACAAGTAGCCTTCATCAGGTGAAAGAACAGAACTGTCGGGACAACAGTGCTCTAATGAGCGTTGTTAAGATTCTTAGCGTCTTTTTAAGCTCGGTGAGAGGCGTGAAACCTCTTGATAAAGGAGTTTAAGTATCAAAGCAGGAGAATTTAGCTTTGAAATAGCTGAGGGATTAGCTTGTGACAGAAATAGCTATGTTAAAGTCAGAGTTTACCTATCAACAGAAGCATTTAGTATATGGACGCTAAAGGCCTCCAACTACCCAACTTTCATACAGTAAACCGATGTGAAAAGAACTAAGTCCATATTACATAATATAATAAATGTACTTAATATATTCTTCAATAAGCTGGGCTATTGATCACAAAGCAACTGGGTATACACTACACTATATAATGAGTGTCTTTTTATGGTGAGAGGCATGAAACGTCTTGACAAAGGAGTTTAAGTATAAAAGTAGGAGAATTTAGCATTGAAATAGCTGGGGGATTAGCTTGTGACAGAAATAGCTATGTTAAAGTCAATGTTTACCTATCAACAGAGGCATTTAGTATATGGATGCTAAAGGCCTCCAACTACCCAGCTATCATACAGTAAACCGATGTGAAAAGAACTAAGTCTATATTACATCAATATAATAAATGTACTTAATATATTCTTCAATAAGCTGGGCTATTAATCACAAAGCAACTGGGTATACAATACACTATATAATGAGTGTCTTTTAAGCTCGGTGAGAGGCATGAAACGTCTTGACAAAGGAGTTTACGTATTAAAGCAGGAGAATTGAGCATTGAAATAGTTGAGGAATTAGCTTGTGACAGAAATAGCTATGTTAGAGTCAAAGTTTACCTATCAACCGAGGCAATTAGTATATGGACGCTAAACGCCTCCAACTACCCAACTATCATACAGTAAACCGATGTGAAAAAACTGGGTCTGTATTACATCAATATAATAAATGTACTTAATATATTCTTAAATAAGCTGAGCTATTAATCACAAAGCAACTGGGTAAGGTAATAACAGCGAAAGAGCTGCGGTCTGACGGTCACCGTAAAATACAATTAATTTAGAACCGAAATGGTTTGAAACATTTTTCCAATGGTTACTAAGCCAGAATCCATCTTCTCGGTTGAAATTGTCTCTGTGCTTGTATATGTGGATGGCCTCATGAACGAATCTCTCATGGTGGCTGATATACTGCGACCTTTCACTAGAAAAACCACCTCTGCGATATTAAATTCTACTCACCTGGTATCGACAATCAAAGGCATTTCCTTGTCCCCAGACGACCTGCTTGTCAGTTTTGATGTGGTTTCCTTTTTCACAAAGTTCTGGTGCCTGACACCATCGCTATCATTGAAGACTTGGTTCATCAAGGACTACATACTGATGTACCCCCCTGGTGAGACATTGCTTAACCAACACATACTTCACCTGGAATGGAACTTTCTACAAACAAATTGAGGGCACCCCAATGGGCTCCCCCTATCCCCGGTTGTAGCCAACGTATTCATGGAAAAATTTGAAACTGACGCCATCCAGACTGTCACTCTACGCCCGACCTTATGGAAGAGGTACGTGGATGACACTTTTGTCATCTGGCCACATGGCCAGCCTGCTCTAGACCAATTTCTCAACCACATCAATTCCATACACCCAGCCATCAGATTTACCATGGAGGTCGAAAAAGATGGCAATCTACCCTTTTTGGATGTCTTAATTAAAAGGAGACCTGATGGTTCAATGAGCCACTCTGTCTACAGAAAAGCTCCCCATACAGATGCTTACTTGAAACCGGATTCCCACCACCATCTATCCCAGAAGAACTCCCTCATCAAGACTCTATACCATAGAGCCCAATGCATTTCCGACCAGGAACACATTGCCAGTGAACTCAAGCACGTACACCAGGCTCTCAGGGCTAATGGTTACTCTGACTACACAATCCGCAAAGCCATCACTGCAGTCATGAAGAAGGATCCTCTTGAGGAGCCACTCAAAACCATCACCTTACCCTACATTGCAGCAGTCACTAAAAAGATCTCCAAAATCCTGAATAAACACAAGATCTAGGTCCGATTCAACACAGTACATAAAATCCGTGATTTGGTTCCATCTGTAAAAGATGCTGTTCCATACAGTACCCGGGCGTTTACAAACTAAAGTGACTCTGTGGTAGCAACTACATTGGAGAAACCAAACGACATATCTCGGACCGCATCCGCGAACATAAAGCAGACTTGAAACACAGTAGGACGAACTCTTCTGCTGTTGCAGTTAACTGTTATGAATCAGTGGGTTCACATGACATCGACTTCTCCAAGACGGAGGTTCTTTGCAAGCCAACCAGCTACCATGAGAGATTCGTTCATGAGGCCATCCACATATACAAGCACAGAGACAATTTCAACAGAGAAGATGGATTCTGGCTTAGTAACCATTGGAAAGATGTTTTAAACCATTTCGGTTCTTAATTAATTGTATTTTACGGTGACCGTCAGACCGCAGCTCTTTCGCTGTTATTACCTTACCCATTTTGCTTTGTGATTAATAGCTCAGCTTATTGAAGAATATATTAAGTACATTTATTATATTGATGTAATACAGACCCAGTTTTTTCACATCGGTTTACTGTATGATAGTTGGGTAGTGGGAGGCCTTTAGCGTCCATATACTAAATGCCTCGGTTGATAGGTAAACTTTGACTCTAACATAGCTATTTCTGTCACAAGCTAATCCCTCAACTATTTCAATGCTAAATTCTCCTGCTTTGATACGTAAACTCCTTTGTCAAGACGTTTCATGCCTCTCACCGAGCTTAAAAGACACTCATTATATAGTGTATTGTATACCCAGTTGCTTTGTGATTAATAGCCCAGCTTATTGAAGAATATATTAAGTACATTTATTATACTGATGTAATATAGACTTAGTTCTTTTCACATCGGATTACTGTATGAAAGTTGGGTAGTTGGAGGCCTTTAGCGTCCATATACTAAATGCCTCTGTTGATAGGTAAACTCTGACTTTAACATAGCTATTTCTGTCACAAGCTAATCCCTCAGCTATTTCAAAGCTAAATTCTCCTGCTTTGATACTTAAACTCCTTTGTCAAGAGGTTTCACGCCTCTCACCGAGCTTAAAAAGACGCTACGAATCTCAACAACGCTTAATGGAGCACTGTCGTCCCGACAGTTCTGTTCTTTCACCTGATGAAGGCTACTTGTGTTGTGGCCGAAACGTCGTGAGAATTTTATTGTCTTATTTTATTTTATTATTTTATTCTCATTCTACGTGACTTCACCGAAAGAACCAAAGAAGACGAATCCTTGCAGTCACGAAAGCTTTAAATCGAAAGTCTTCCATATCGTTCTGGGTCACCATATGGATTGTTTTTTTGGCAGTGGTATCGTAGTTATTTGACATTGGCAGATTCATACGAGTGATTCTCATGTGCGATATCATTTCACGCACATTTATAAATCACCTCACGTATCCCCACCGCCCCCCCCACCCCCCCGGGACACTGCCTTCGTAACCCCCTTAGGGGGTGTAGCGAACCCCCCCCTGATTGAGAACTCACCCTCCAGACACCCTCTTCGCCCTGCCCCGTGGCTCAAGACTCCATGAGAGAGATGCTGTCGGTTAGAGGACGCCGACATCAGAGAAGAAGGGGAGTCTTTGATGGCTGACGCCAACGCTGATAGTTACCAAGGCGGTTTAATGACTTGGCCCACAATTCGAGAGTTTTGCCGATTGAAGGGGAAATAAGAAAAGCCCTACCGCCGCGGTTGGCCCCAGAATGTGATTTTGATTGCGCTTTGTTCAGCGGGGGATTAAATACACATGAGAGAGATTGTACTACGACGCCTCCTGCACACGTGTTTGTCTTGCCACGTATATAAAACAATTTTTACGATGTTTTACACATCGTATTTGCCTTCTGGGAGGGCACAAACCAAATGCTGTTGAACGATGGACTCACAGAAGGCCGTGGGAGCTGATGGGATGTGTACAAAAAAAACCTACTATTATGTGGAGGGACACTTATGGGATTGATTGGCGTACTTTGTTATTTAAATTCTCCACTGCGATGCGAATTATTTTCGTTGTGTTTGCATTGGTAGCGATGATGGGGCAGTGCTGGTCGGGGTCGGTGCAGAATATCGCTCGCCCACTGATGTTAGCCGTGCCGCTGGGGATCGAAAGAACTCGCGGGGTGCCAATAGCAGCACCACCGCTCCCCCCTGGTCTGACGCGTGGTGGAGGTGGGTGCGTGCGTGCGGTACTTGTCGCGCTGTGCGAATTCTATTGAAACGATGGCCATCAATTATGCATCTAGGCTAATCCGAGCGAACAAAAAAAATGTGGTGTTGCCAACGAGACGCACAACAACAACAACAAAAATGTAGACGAAAATGGAAAACGATACAGAGGGAGACGGGTGAGAAACCGCACAAACGTTGAGCGTCGATCTTGATTTTAAGCTTTCGTGACTGCAGGAAAGCTTCAAAGCAATCGTCCTCAGGTGGGATTCCCACCTAAGGACGATTCCTTCTGTGGCGATCGAAAGGTCGTGATATATTTTTCTTTTTTTCTACGTGACTTTACCGAAAGAACCAAAGAGTATTTAAGCGTCGACTTTTGGATCAAATCACGGGCAACATGTGGCCGAAATGACCGCATTTTTCCGGATTATAAGACGCCCCCCAAATGTATGCCCGTTTTTGTCAGTCGAATTTTTCGCATCTGGTCACCTACCTGGATTGTAAGACGCACCCCCCTGAGAATCAGTTTCAAGAAGGCATTGCGTGCATTGCGGTTCCGTGTATATTTGCACCGCGTGTATGTATGCACGTTTTTCTACAAAGCACGTGTACTCAATGCAGCCTCTTGATGGCTTGCAATATAGGTGGGTGTGCGTGTGTGGTGTCTATTTGGTGTTTGAGCATCTTGACACCGCCTATATTCTTGTCGGAAAGGGTAAATCCTATTATTATTATTATTGTGTTTTAAAAAAATGGACATCGGAAAAAAGTGGGTCCCACTCAGATACCCTAAATGTTACTTTAAACAATACAAGAGGATGGGAATCGTGGTGGGGTCGTGAGTGGTGGGTAGGTTGCCTCTTGTAACCAGAGAGTAGAATACGACAAATTAAATCGCAGACAATGGCATTTAGGCGAGCTGTGTGTTGGGGGTGCGCTGCACTTGTTGAACGCCTAGGGGGGGAGTGGGGGTATCGTTGGGGACTTTAAAGCCCCCTCCCCTGCCCCCCCCGAGGAATGTGTTGTTGTGACGGATAGAGTTCCATCGCCACCGCGTGGCCACGCTCCCGCCACGTGGCGCTAAAAAAAACCCCACAACTCTGCCCGCAAACCCCGCACGGCGCATGAATGGGGAAGGGGTAGGGGGGGAATTCCTTCTCCTCCGCCCCAAGTGGAATGTCCTCTATGGGCTTGGGCGGCTTATGGGGCGGCACAGAGGTGGGGAAAAACAAATTATTCCCCATCGCAAATGATGCTATCGATGCGGTGTCATCAGTGGTGTGGCTAGCAGCGAGGGGGGTGCCCCCCCCTCCGTTCCCTCCCTCCCCCTCCACCTGGTGGCCGAAGCTACGAGTTGGGGCCCCCCTGGACAATCACCGCAAGAGACAAATTAAAATGTAATATTTGGCGCCCCACACCGATTGCCGGTAACGTTTATTTAAAAATAGAAACGAATATACACGGGGGGGGGGGGGGGAAATGTTAGAGGTCAATTAATTGGGGGGGGGTCACAAGACATCTGGACCCAGGAGCGTAACGAGCGCGTGGGGCAGGGGGTGCCTTGCCCCCCCCCCTCCCGCCTCGCCCCGGTGGCCAAAGCAACAAGTTGGGGGTGGGGGGTCCCTTGACAGCCACCATGAGATTTGTTTTCAACAACAGCGTCAAAGAACAACAAGACGCATGCAGCGAAGTGATGAGGGCAAAGAGGAGCCGCGACATGCCTCCAGGTGCGACCGTGTGAGAAAAATCACAATATTGGTGGGGGGGGGGGGCCGGGCCCCCCGCTACCTGAGCGATTGGCGCACCTCCCCGCACCGACAATGTGGTGACTTGACGACGCCACGACGTCCCGGCCACCCTGTAGGGTCGAAGATGCAAACTGACCCATCAACAGTCTCCACAACGGAGCTCAAACGCAGCATCAATGGGATCTGGGCACGGAGCGAACCTACACGCCAGGCAGGGCCGCGCAAAACAACACTTTAGATAGAGCACACTAACATTCACGTGGGTAAATGTAATAGATTAAAAAAGGGGCAATAATGAGACTCGCATCAATTGTGTCGAGAGATCGGATCGGACGGGCGAGCCCCAATCTGGATTGCCAAGAGCTTCACAGCTCATCGGATTCCTCCAGTGTAAATACAGATTCTGACTGATGCTACCAATCGTTACAAAAAGTTAGGCGAGCATGTAGTTGAGTCTTCGCTTGACGTGGCACGGTTCTAGGAACGCATCTGCCGCGTTAAACGAGCGCTTACCGCATTGTTACACATTACTGCTATGTTTTCCAAACCGGTAAGCGGTGTTTTATTGTTTTTTTTTAATGTGGTTACCGGTAATGATAAAAGCCTCCCGAGTGGTTTGTAAGACTCAGATTTATAGAGTAGTGCGCGACAGCCGTGTCATGTGGTTGGGTAGTTGTTGAGTAGTCGTGTGGTTGGTTTGTTTCAGTGATTCAGTGAGTGGTTGTCGATGGGAGTGGTTGTGTATTTGAGTGGTTGAGTGTTTGTGCATGTAAGTGGTTGTGTATTTGAGTGGTTGTGTGGTTGGTTTGTTTCAGTGGTTGAGTGAGTGGTTATCTATGTGAGTGGTTGTGTGAGTGGTTGTGTGATTGGTTTGTTTCAGTGGTTGAGTGAGTGGTTGTTTATGTGAGTGGTTGTGTATTTGAGTGGTTGTGTGGATGTGTGGTTGTGTACGTGGGTGGTTGTGTATGTGTGTGGATGTGTGGTTGAGTGGTTGTGTATGTAAGTGGTTGTGGATGTGAGTGGTTGTGTGGTTTGTTTCAGTGGTTGAGTGAGTGGTTGTTTATGTGAGTGGTTGTGAATTTGAGTGGTTGTGTGGTTGTGTACGTGAGTGGTTGTGTATGTGTGTGGTTGTGTGGTTGAGTGGTTGTGTATGTAAGTGGTTGTGTGAGTGGTTGTGTGATTGGTTTGTTTCAGTGGTTGAGTGAGTGGTTGTTTATGTGAGTGGTTGTGTGGTTGTGTACGTGGGTGGTTGTGTATGTGTGTGGTTGAGTGGTTGTGTGTAAGTGGTTGTCTATGTGAGTGGTTGTGTATTTGAGTGGTTGTGTATGTGAGTGGTTGTGCATGCGAGTGGTTGTGTATGTGAATGGTTGTATATGTGAGTGGTTGTGCATAGTCAGGCAAAACAACCCCCTACCTCCTCGCGGTGCCGGACGGGCAACTCTGTCGTGGACAGTGCTGTGGGGGGAGGTCCAATTCCGATTGGCTCCTCCCCTCATGGCATCTGTGACCACCACAGTGGCTAAATGGGGGCTCTGGACGGGTGCGAGGGGCTGGTAACCCCTCCACCTTAAAAACATTACCACTAAACCACGTATAAAATATTTAGCTAATACGCTTGTGCCGGAGGCCCCGGGGGGACAGGCGTCTATGACGTCTTCTGGCCAAACCCCAATTGGCAGAGCCAGGTGATTGAATGTCAACCCTCGGGGCTCCTCCTGAAACAACGAAAAGCCACTACGTGTGGCCACTTGGAATGTTCGAACGCTCACTGCAGAGGAGAGGCTGCCACTCCTCTGTCAGGAGCTGGACCGGTACCGCCTGGATCTCTTTGGCATTCAGGAGGTCCGGTGGACCGGTTCTGGCTCCTGCCATCATGAGGGGTGGACAGTCCTCTACTCGAGGCAGCAGACTGTAAAACAACAGGGTGTGGCTCTTCTTATGAACAAAAGAATGAAGTGGGCGTGGGAGCGTGGCGGTGAAGTGTGGGAAGCTGTAAGCCCCAGGCTACTTTGGGCTCGCCTTCCCATCAATCGGAGGCGAGGAGTGGTGGTCGTGCTTACTTATGCCCCCACCGAAGACGAACATCCGTGGAGGGATGCAGGCAAATCCGATGAGTCAGATGCATTCTATGACCTCCTGTCACAGGTGCTGGCTAAAGTGGCCCCTCGGGATAGAGTCATCTTGTTGGGTGACTTCAATGCCCGAGTGGGTCATGATGCTGGCAACTGGTCTGGAGTGATTGGAGGGCATGGGCCAGATCAGCTCAATAACAACGGTAGGAGGCTGCTAGATTTTTGTGCAGCCCATGGGCTTGTTATTACCAACACGCTGTTCCGGCATCGGTGCATACACACAACATCATGGATGCATGCCGGGTCCAAGCAAGAACATCTGCTGGACTACATAGTGATGGAACAGCGGATGCGGGCCCATGTCCTAGACACCAGGACCTACCATGGAGCTGATCTGCCCACTGACCATCGACTTGTCATCTGTAAGATCCGCCTGCCATTCTTCCACTCCGGTGGTGGGTGTACATCCAGGACCCCATTCAAATCCAAAGTGGCCTGGTCTCAGTTATCTGATGAAAGTTGCAAGCGAGAATTTCATCATTGCCTGCGGCTGGGGTTGACATCGTCCCCCACTCCTCCGGATGTCGAGGGTAAATGGGCGAGGTTTAGGACTGTCACTCATGCAGCTGCATTGGCTGCTTTGGGTGCGTGGTCCAGACCTCCCCAGAGACCCTGGCTGAAAGAGGAGGTGTTCAGGATAGTTGAGAAAAAGCGACAGGCCCACTGTTATCGGCTACAGAATCCCACGTCAGAGAATGAGGAGGCTTACCGCAGCCTTCACTCGGAGGTTCGGAGAGCCGTGAGGCACTGCAAGGATGGGTGGTGGTCACGGGTTGCTGAGGAGATGGAGTCTGCCTCAGTGGCCCGCAATCACAAATCTCTACTTAACTCCATCAAAAAAGTAACCTGCAGCGCCACATCTATTACCATCATTAGGGAAAAAAAACGGTGATCCAATCTCCGACCCCCAGGAACAGGTTTGCAGATTTGCTGAGCATTTCTGTGAGGTCATGGGGGAGGGAAAATCCCTCAGCCAGGAAAACATAGTGGCACAGAGTGAGGATGACCCTGCTGAGGCTGCGGTGCCTCAAATATTGGAAGAAGTCACCCCCTGTGAGTGGCTGGCTGAGGTGCCATCTGTTGAGGAAGTACTGAAGGCGATCTGGAGTCTGAGACCAGGAAAGGCACCGGGCAGAGATGATCTCCCAAGCGAAATGCTGAGGGAGGGTGTCGTTTGTGCACAGACTGCCCTATATGACATCATAACAACAGTCTGGACCACTGGACGGATTCCGCAGGATTGGAAGGATGCCCTGGTGGTCCCCCTCTTTAAGAAAGGGGACCGTACAGACTGTAACAACTACAGGGTCATCTCACTCCTCAGTATGCCGGGAAAGATCCTGGCAAGGATTATTCAACATCGCTTTGCCAGGCACGCTGAGGAGAGGCTTGCGGAGCCCCAATGCGGTTTCAGGAAAGGGCGGTCCTGCACAGATTCCATATTTTCTGTCCGTCTGCTACAGCAGAGGTGTAGGGAATTTCAGCAAGACCTACATCTCTGCTCTATTGGCCTAGTCAAGGCCTATGATACCATCAGTAGGCCTGGGCTCTGGGTTGTTCTTCGTGCTTTTGAAGTACCTGACTCTCTGCTCACAATCATTAAGGACCTTCATGATGGTGAGCGGGCCCGGGTAAAACTACGTGGCCGGGAGTCAGAGCCATTCCCTGTACACCTTGGGGTGCGACAGGGATGTCCTCTGGCTCCCACATTATTTAACATCTATTTTGACCACGTAGTTCGTGAAGGCTTCAATAGCTGCACCGGGGGAATCTCCATATGGTACAGATATAATGGGAGGCTGATCGATGCCCGGGTGCGGTCAAGGGATGGCTCCCTATTGCTCAACCACGTTATGTATGCCGATGATTTGGTAATAGGTGCTCATTCAGAGGAGGAGTTGGAGACGCTGCTGCTGAGACTGGAGCGTGCCACTAAGAGATGGGGCCTTACCATCAGCCCCACCAAAACTAAGCACCTGCCTGGGTATTTTGTACCTTCGGACACTCCACCCCCACAACTCCCAATCGGTGATGCAGCAGTTGTGGAGAGAGTGGAGAGTTTCCCATACCTGGGCAGTGTGCTTATGACCGGCTCCAGTTTAACAGCAGAGGTCTCACTCCGAATCAGTCGAGCGGCAATATCTTTTCATCGGTTGCGCAATGCTGTGTGGAAGCTACCTGGTCTGTGGCTCCGCACTAAGCTTCAGGTCTTCTCAGCCACGGTCATTCCCTCCCTTCTCTACGCTTGCGAAACGTGGACCCCCCTAATGGAACATCTTCGCCGGTTAGAAACATTTCGGCTGGCCTGCCTACGATCCATCCTGGGATGAACCAGGCTGGATTGTGTGAGGAGCTCACAAATCCTTGAAAGATCTGGGCAGGGTCCCATCGGTGAGCTCCTCAGGCAGGCAAGGCTGCGTTGGCTGGGTCATGTAGCCCGCATGCCCAGCCACCGCATGCCGAAACAGCTTTTGTTCGGCCGCATCGAGGGGGCTAAACGGGCGCGGCACGGGCTAGAGAAGAGATGGAGTGATGTGGTACAGGAGGACGTGGAGCTGAGTGGACTTGCCGATAACTGGTACCAGCGGTGTCAAGATCGGCCTCTGTGGAGGAGGCTGGTGAAGGACGCTACTGGGCAGTTGGAGGCAGTCATCCTCCAACAACAACGGAGGGCGGAGGAGCGACGCTCACAACAATGATTAGAGCGCCGGGTGGCTAAAGCACAGCAGGTTGGCACAGTAGGGGGCACAGGTAGTGCATCAGCCAGTCATCTCAGTCAGTCGACCCGTGGCACCTGGGTCTGCCCCGTGACCTCCTGCCAGCGGGCGTTCGACACTTCACGTGGCCTCAAGGTGCACATGGCCTGGCACAAGCGTCGTGGTGACGTCACCGCCACTTAGTGGCGAATGGCGGTTGTTGTTGTTGCATGCGAGTGATTGTGTGGTTGGTTCATTTGAGTGGTTGTTTTATTTGAATGGTTGTTTTGTTTGAGTGGTTGTGTATGTAAGTGGTTGTGTGGTTGAGTGGTTGTGTCTGTGAGTGGTTTTGTACGTGAGTGGTTGAGTGGAGGCTATGGGAACGTGTAGCAGCAGCAGTATTATTATTACGAGATGAGTTCTTGGAAGTGCCGGTTGCATGTTTCTATGCGTAAGGGCTCTCAACACGAGAATAGATCCGATGAAATGGGGGGGGGGGGGGGGGCGAGGGGGTGGGGACATGGGTGTGGGGAGTGGATGTGTCTATCATCGCAGCAAGATGCATCAGTGCACGTGGATGGCTGTGAGTCTGTATGTGCCTTGCGGGGAGCGGTGGCGCAGCGGTTAGCGCTACGCTGCGCTACGAACCTGGCCACCCGGGTTCGATTCCCGCTCACGGCCAACACCGGTGACGATTACATTTATCTGAACCGGTCCTGGGCCTCCCCTGTATGTCTCTCTCTATGTCTAAGTCTCTCTCTGTGTTTCTGTCTCTCTCTGTGTCTCTGTTCCTCTCTCTGTGTCTCTGTCTCTCTGTCTTTGTCTCTCTGTGTGTTTCTGTCTCTCTGTGTGTTTCTGTCTCTCTGTGTGTGTGTCTCTGTCTCTGTCTTTGTCTCTGTGTGTGTCTCTCTCTGTGTCTCTCTCTGTGTCTCTCTCTGTGTCTCTGTCTCTCTCTGTGTTTCTGTCTCTCTCTCTCTCTGTGTCTCTGTGTGTGTCTCTGTGTGTCTCTGTCATTGTCTCTGTGTGTGTCTCTCTCTGTGTCTCTCTCTGTGTCTCTCTCTGTGTCTCTCTGTGTTTCTGTCTCTCTCTCTGTGTGTCTCTATCTGTGTGTCTCTCTCTGTGTCTTCTGAAGCCCCCTCGTGGTGGCGAGCGGTAGTTCGCGACGCTGGGGGCTGTGGGGTGGAGGGAACGTGTCAGCCCCTCCACACACTCCCACAGCTGTCAACCCCTTATCACTGCCGCCCTACCTTGTTACAGACCAATTCAGACCTTGTTGATCACCCCATGCCCCTTATGAATCTCAGCGTTCATCCTACAAAGTCCCATCGCAAGGGAGAAACACAAACAAATGGACAATTTGTTTTTGCCTGTATTGAAACGGCTGTACGCCGTATGGACCTGAAAGCTCAATTTCCCTGTCCAAATACCATAAAATTATATTAAAATAAATATAATTTTATGGTATTTTATGGTATTTCTACATACGTGACTTTACCGAAAAAAACCAATGGGTAATTTATGCAGTCACGAAAGCTTTAATTCTTCCCTGCACAAGTCTGCGGGGTAAACCGTGATGGGTTGCCAGCTCTCCTCTCTTTGCTGCTGCTGCTGTCAACGTGGCGGAACTTTCTCTGCCGCCTCACGGCGGTGGTGCAACTCGCCGCGAGGTGGCGCAGTGGTCCCGGCGCTGATTTGTTTTCAGGGGGAGGTGTGTCCCTTTAATGTCGCTCAGCAGATTCCCCCCCAACTTTCGTCATGGGACCTCCCGTACCAGTATCATCATCATGACGCCTGCCTTGCCAGTATCATCATGACGCATACAGTACCGGAGCTTGTTTTTGTTTGCATGTTCGCCACAAGTACAATGTGTGGTTAATGCAGACGTGATTCCTTGCAAAAGGTTTCTGCTTGGTGCTTTTTAACATCTTGACACAACTTTTTTTTATTGCTAGAAAGGGTTCAAACCTCTTCTTATATTACCCAACTTTCCTTGTGCTCGTTGTCGGCTGGGGAATCTCAGCGGCGCGCGTCTCGCTCGAAAGTAATCATGATCACGGTGGAAACATAAAATGAGGATAAGGTGGTTTATCCTTTTCCTGGCAATAAAACATGAGTGGGGGGAAGTTGTGTCAAGATGTTCAAACCTTTTTGGCGAGGCATCGAGTCTGCACTAACCACTCGTACTGGCGGCGAAAATTTTCAAACAAACATTGACCAACGCCAATCAGTTTCAATTACGATCCCTCTGAGTGTAATCGTCGTCGTTGTCGTCGTATTTGACATCATCAATGTCGTCGCCCTAGATTGAAAGCTCATTTCTCGACCGACAAATTCATTTCTCTAGAACTTTAGTTTTGTCTCCTTTCTTGCGCACCTCCGATTAGCGTGGTTGGCTACGTACGGTGCGAAAGAAGTCCAACATACACGCAGCAGGAGCATTAGCAAGCACGGGTTATTGTTAGTCTTCAAAGGCGTTATCATCAGCGGGAAGAGCAGTATTGACTACACTATGTAACACGATTTTTGTTCCTGGGTAGTAAGTGTTATTTTCTAATCGCGTATGCCTCAAAAGTATTGAAAATGGTTATTTCCCCCCACAAACTTTCCTTTTGTGACCAGGGCTCTATGTGAAGGAATGACACATGCACACGTTTTCTCATTGAAAATAGGTCATTTTCAAAATATCACTATACTGGTCACAAAAGCAAAGTTTGTGGGGAATAATAGCAATTTTCTGTACTTTTGAGGCATAAGCAATGAGGAAATAACACTTACTAACCAGGAACAAAATGTTTTTGTTTGTTACACAGTGTTATCATCGGCAGGGGTGACATACACACAATCCTCATGGTCATCATCTATAGAAGTATCAGCATTGGCATCAGCATCAGCATTGGCAGGGCTAGTGAGATCACGATCATCATCAGCATCGGCAGTAGATGCGTCAGCAGTAGCAGCATCACCGGTGACATCATCATCGCCACTCGTCTTTATTCGTAACAATGAGGGCCTTCAATGCGAATCAAGTTTGACCAGTTGGTGCTTGTTCTGTGTACAAACCGGTTCCGCCACAGGAATGTGGAATTTCCAACGAGCACGGCTCAACACTCGTTAGAGTATAAATAATGCTCAGCATGATAGTGATTTATTTACTTTAACAAGGAACGCCTCAATGAGTCTCAAGACCCTTCTGCAGGAGGGTCTTGGGACTCATTGACATATTTGACCGTCAATTAAATT
This sequence comes from Petromyzon marinus, assembly GCF_048934315.1. Classification (NCBI taxonomy): domain Eukaryota; kingdom Metazoa; phylum Chordata; class Hyperoartia; order Petromyzontiformes; family Petromyzontidae; genus Petromyzon; species Petromyzon marinus. Next base: position 19,433,546 of record NC_133671.1, read on the forward strand.
CGTGAGAGTTTGACTTTGTGTGCCAGGAAACCGGAGAAAACTATGGCGACTATGAGATGTTAACTACTTCGCCTGTCATACAGGAGGTCGTGGGCTCGATCCCGACCCTGACGCCTGCTGCTGTATATTTGGAATCTGCGTGTCTCTGTCCCCGTGGCCACGTGGATTTTTCTCTGGGCCCTCCGGGGGTTTTCCCCCTCCACATTTAGAATCAACATCGCGCGTATAGAGTATTCGGCTGCTATTAATGTCCACGCGATGATGATAAGTCCACTTCGTTGGGGTTTGTCACGTGTGGCCAGGTCGCTTCTGAAAAAGAGCTACACGGCTCAGTGGGGCTGTAATAAAGCAGAATTGGTTTATATAGTCTTGGTTCTTTCGGTAAAGTCACGTAGAAGGGAAACAATAAAATAATACAATTCTCACGACGTTTCGACTGCAACACAAGCAATCATCATCAATTGGTTTAGTTCAGCACGTGTGCGAGCGGATAACACTCCAAACTCCACACAGACGGATTTAAGAATCGTCTTGCTCTACTGCCGCCCACATGGCCACCTCGAAGCCCGAGATGTAACAAAATACACCTCGGATTCCTCGACAGTCTACATCCAAATACAAACCCAGCCTCGGACAGGCTTAGCTTGCGAGAGATGATTTGGGGAAGGGAGAATGCTGCTGCTGATGGCGTTGATGTTGCTGCTGCTTCTGATAATCATGATGTTGCTGATGCTGCTGATGCTGCTGCTTCTGATAATCATGATGCTGCTGATGTTGCTGATGCTGGTGCTTCTGATAATCATGATGTTGCTGATGGCGTTGATGTTGCTGCTGCTTCTGATAATCATGATGTTGCTGATGCTGCTGCTTCTGATAATCATGATGTTGCTGATGCTCATGCTGTTCCTGATGCTGCTTCGAATGATGCTTCGGATAATCATTATGCTGCTAGCGATGATGATGATGACGCTAATGCTGCTGATAATCACAATGCTTATGATGCTTCTGCTGCTCATTATGCCGATGGTGGTGTTTTTTGCCTGCACGGGCATAGCAACGTGTGCGCTTTCGGCGCTATGGGAACTCTTCTGTGGAGGAGCAGAGGTCTCCTCCGTGAGGTGTTGATGAAGAGCATTTCATTAGCGGGCTATGAATAGGCGCTCTGTGCTCCGCACTCTGCCAGCCAGAGTGGGGGCGGCAGTGGTGGTGGTGGTGGCTGTGGGGTGGATGGTGATGGGGAGAGGAGGGGGGGGTAGAGTGGTTGTGGATGGTGGTGGTCGTTGTTGTTGTTGGATGGATGAGTGTGGGGGGTGGTGGGATAGATTGGGTGGTGATGGTGAGTACGGGGTGGAGGTGGTGGTGGTTGTGGGGTGGATGGTGATGGGGAGAGGGGGGGTGTGATGATGGTGGGGTAGAGTGGTTGTGGATGGTGGTGGTTGTTGTTGTTGTTGGATGGATCGGGTGGTGATTACGCGGTGGAGGTGATGGTGGTGGTTGTTGTTGTTGATGGTGGTGGTGTTTGCTGTGGTGCGGAGCGGTCGTGTCACGATTATGGCGCTGCACGACGATTCCCGCTCACGGCCAGCAGCACCAGTGACGATTGTCTGAACCAATCCTGGGCCTCTCCTAGGTCGACTCAGCGCCAAATGAGCAGCTGGTGCGATGTGTAGTAAACATCGCCACTGGGAGCAGACGAAGGCAGCCGGGCGTGGTGCTGGCCACCCACCCCTCGTGTGCCGTGCCGGCCTTTATAGGCGCTCGCTAACAGCACTTGCCCCGACAGTCTGTACAAGTTATAGGGGTGGTGGTGGTGGCTGTGGGGTGGTTGGTGATGGGGGGGGGGTAGATTGGTTATGGGTGGTTGTTGTTGTTGGTGATGGATGGATGAGTGTGGGGGGGTGGGGTGTGGGATGCATTGGGTGGTGATGGTGAGTACGGAGTACGGGGCGGAGGTAGTGATGGTGATGGGTGAAGGCACATCGAATTGGTGGTGGGGGGGGGGTGATGCGTGCCAGATTCGGTGATAGGGAAATCGTGGCACGGTTTGGTTCCACTGTTCGGGGCGATGGAAAGGTGGGTGGGGGGGAGGTGGAGGGATTTACCTGGCCTCGTGCCTAAGATGAGGATTCCTGCATTTCCCGGACTATAAGACGAAACTTTCTCCACTCTCCTGCAGTTTAAAAGTTGAAGTTGGGGACACGCAGCGGCGCTGACGTACAGCCGGAACGCTGCTGGCCAGCACACACCCCGTCGCCTGGACCTGTCCATAGGAGCGCAGGAATATCGGGTACAATAATAGAGGCATTGTTGTGGATAGGCGGCACCTTGTACTCCAGTGTTAGTGCCTTACGCCGGATAATCCCAACTCCAAGACAACCCGTTCACCCCCCCCCCGCCCATCCAGGAATCCCTTAATGATCGCGTTCAGCTCGATGTGGCTAACCGATGCGGGGACCACGTATTAAAGCTGACGCCCATAGCACAACAACACCGTTATCGTCATCGTCGTCATCAGCAGCAGCCACGATCTATCCACTGCTGGACGAATGCCTCCTAAATCCGTCGCGCAATTCACCCAGGGGCACCGCGGTGGCGAGATGTATCGTGGTGTTCAATCCCGACCCTGACGCCTGCTGCTGTATATTTGGAGTTTGCGTTGTCTCTTTCTCTCTCTCTCCCCGTGGTGGCGTGGATTTTTCTCCGGGTCCTCCGGTTTTTCAACATTACGCGTTGAGAGTATTTGGCTGCTATACATCTCCACGTGATTATGATAAGCCACTTCGTTGGGCTGTCGTTTGTGGCCAGGTCGCTTCTAAAAAGAGCTATGTAGCAGCTCGGTGGGCCTTACCTGGTAAAACAATTTTAAAAATCACCTGATTTCATGGCCCCATCTAGGCACTGGATGCCCTCTCTTGGGCGCGTTCTCTCCTTTCTATCCCCACTGTGGCTGCGATTCCGTAACCAGGCTGGTCCTTCACCATCAGAATCATCACCACCACCGCTATTGATGTTGGCTGTCGGAGGGAATGGAGCTCGAGTCGTAACCACGACACCACCACCGCTCCCCGCGCACACACACACACACAAAGATCCCCCGTGTAGCCTTAACAGACTGTTGGGGCAAGTGCTGTTAGCGAGCATCTATGAAGGCCGGAACGGTACACGAGGGGGTGGGTGGCCAGCACCACGCCCGACCGCCTTTGTCTCCCCAGTGGCGATGTTTACACACCGCACCAGGTACTCATTTGAGGCTGTGTCGACTTAGGGGAGGCCCATGACCGGTTCAGATAATCGTCACCGGTGTTGGCCGTGAGCGGGAATCGAACCCGGGTCGCCGGGTTCATAGCGCAGCGCGCTAACCGCTACACCACCGCTCCACATACATACACACAGACACACGCGCACACAGTCGAAACAAAGCACTTCACGTGTACGTCTATTGCACACCCCCCACACTCGGAGCCAGGAGTGAGCAGTCTCCCTCCCCCATCGACTCCCACCCAGCAGGGGGGGAGGGCGGGGGCTGGGCGCCAACAGCGTGGCAGCGAGTGAAGGACGAGGGAGTGATGGGGGGGGGGGATGAGAGATGTGTCGGAAGGATGGGGGGGTGGGTATGAGGGATGGGAGGAGGAGGAGGGATGCGTGAGGGAGGGTGGGGATGGACGGGGGAGGGTGGGGAGGGACGGGGGAGGGTGGGGAGGGACGGGGGAGGGGAGGAGGGACGGGGGAGGGAGGGAGGTCGCGCTGTGGTAACGATCGTGGCCTCGCAGCCCGGCGACCTGGGTTCGATACTCGACTCGGGCGCCTTTCTGTGCGTACGGATGTTGAACTTCTTTCGCACCGTACGTAGACAACCGTGCTAATCGGAGGTGGGGTGCGGGGGGAGGACAACGTGGGGTTTTCTCCGGGCTCGCTGATTTTCTCTCCCAAAACTTTGAATTAAAAAAGACTACGTAAGTGGTATTGGCCAAAGCATCGCAATGCTGAGCCATCACCTGAAAATTACTCAGAGGGGAGATGCACAGGGCAGCGACATTGCCCCCCTTATTGCCAGAACTTGGCAGGACCTTCCTGAAATCCTTGGCAGGACCCTCCTGATTTCAGGACCCTCCTGAAATCGAGTCACGATGCTCAGGCGGAGGCTTTCCGGAACACATTGCAATCACACGCCAGAATATTGAATTGCTACCAATTCCACAATCATCGTCATCATCATCAACTCATCAATGTGCTATAATCATCGCACATTCGGCATCAGAGTACACCACCGTCATCATCACCACCCCATCATTACTATCGTTATAATCACCGCCACTCCATCATCATCACCTCCACCCCTTCATTATCATCATAACAATCAACACCATGCCATCATCATAATTACCACCATCCCATCATCAGCATCAATATCACCCCATCATTACCATAACACTATGTAACACAATTTTTGTTCCTGGGTAGTAAGTGTTATTTCTTAATTGCTTATGCCTAAAAAGTATAGAAAATGGCTATTATTCCCCACAAACTTTGCTTTTGTGACCAGAACAGTGATATTTAGAAACTTACATATTTTCAGTAAGAAAACGGGAGAATTTGTGTCTTTTCGTTCACATAAAGTCAGTAAAAAACCACATGAATCGAAATTAACATGCGTTTATACTAAAGTAATACAAAAATTACTACAAAAGATTTAGAAGTGAGTCGTTTTTCGAGATTTACGATTATACCGAAAATGACTTTCTCCAATCAGCCCCCAAATGTAGTCTCCCATCATGTTCTCGTTATACTGTCCTTGGTAGCGGCGTTCAAAGTCCAGTATATCCTGGTGGAAGCGCTCTCCTTTCTCCTCCGAGTACGCTCCCATGTTCTCCTTGAATTGATCAAGATGAGCATCAAGGATATGGACTTTGAGGGGCATCCAACAGCCCATTGTGCCGTAGTTTTTCACCAGTCTCAACCAGCTCCACATAGTTTTTGACCTTGTGATTGACCAGGAAGCCACGAACAACTGCGACAAAGCTCTTCCAAGCCGCTTTCTCCTTACTAGTGAGCTTCTTGGGGAATTCATTGCACTCCAGGATCTTCTTTATCTGTGGTCCGACGAAGACACCGGCTTTGACCTTTGCCGCAGACAGCTTAGGGAAGAAGTCTTGAAGGTACTTGAAGGCTGCCGACTCCTTATCTACAGCTCTAACAAATTGTTTCATAAGGCCCAATTTGATGTGCAGTGGTGGCATCAGCACCTGCCGGGGGTCCACCAGTGGCTCCAACTTGACGTTGTTCCTCCCCACAGAGAACTCGGTCCGCTGTGGCCAGTCCCGCCTGTGGTAGTGTGCCTTGGTGTCTAAATCTTTTGTAGCCATTTTGTATTACTTTAGTATAAATACATGTTCATTTTGATTCATATGTTTTTTTTCTGACTTTATGTGAACGAAAAGACACAAATTCTCTCGTTTTCTCATTGAAAATAGGTAAATTTTAAATATCACTGCCCTGGTCACGAAAGCAAAGTTTTTGGGGAATAATAGCCATTTTATGTACTTTTGAGGCATACGAATTAGGAAATAACACTTACTACCCAGGAACAAAAAAATTGGTACACAGTGTAATCATAATCACCACTACCCCATCATAAACATCATTACCGCCATCGCATCATCATGATCATCATCACCCCATCACCATGATCACGATCATCATATAACATCTCTGTGTCTCTTTGCCGTCCTCAAGAGCCACTGGCGAACTCGGTTATTGGCTGATCGGCGATGGAGACAAAATCTGAGAGGTTTCCTCTTAACCAATCACGTTGCCCCTCCATCCACCCTCTCCCTCCACCCACCCCGCACCTCTCACCCCAACCCCTCCACCCCCCGTCACCCCAAGACACTCCATCCTCTACAAGGCGTCCGAGCGCCTTAAATCATCGTGACCCCAGCAGCAAGGGTCAATGACCTCTGGTCTCCGCGGGGGCGGGTGGGGGTAGGGAGGGGTGGGGGGTTGTGGATTTGTTTGGAGGGACCTCAATTCCCACCCCCCACCTTCACGCAACCCCTCCCCCACTTTGCCCTGCCCCCTCCCGCCCCTCCCCCCACCTCTATCTCCCACCCCTCCCCCCCCACCTCATCAAGCACTGACTGGCGCCTTAGTGGACTTGTCGCTTCCATCTGACATCGTATGATGATCACACAGCGCTGAGTCGGTTATTAGATGCGGGCTTGTCGCGATTCAATTGGCATATATATTTTGTTAATATAACATATTTCTGTATACGGTATACGTATTTGGGAAAATGCCGATGTTAATTTATTTTTGAACTTCTTTCGCGATGGCGAGATGTTAACTACCTCGCCTGGTATCCAGGAGGTCATGGGTTCGACTCCGACTCTGACGCCTGTCCATTTGGAATTTGCGTGTCGCTCTCCACGTGGTTTCGTGTGTTTTTTTCCGAGTCCTCCGGTTTTCCCCTCCACATTTAGAAACATGCGTTGAGAGTATTTGACAGCGATAACATTTGCACATGATGAGCCGCTTCACTGGGCTATCATTTGTGTTCAGGTCGCTTCTGAAAAAAAAAAACCCGATACAGCTCAGTGCGCATTACCCGGTGAACTAAAAAATAGTTTTAGAAAGAGAGGAAAACGTGGATTGGAGAAGACACGTGGACTAATGCCAGGTTAATGACATCAATTCAACAGGCTCGGAAAAAAAGTCATTTGGAAGGCAAGAATTGTCTGTCCGCGCTGCACTCTGTGAATATAGCAACATGTGGAACAGTCATTGAGAGGTGGAGGGAGGTTTCCCGCTTGGAATTTTACACTTAAGACACATAGAAAGGAACACGTGGATTACTGAGCCATACGCAAGATAGAGACATCACATTGACTGTTAAGATCAATTCAACTCAACTATTTTTTACATTTTATTTTACCAGGTAAGACCCACCGAGCTATGTAGCACGTTTTCAGAAGTGACCTGGCCACAGATGATAGCTCAACAAAGTGGCTCATCATCATGTGAACATTTATAGCAGCCAAACACTCGAAACGCGTGATCTCGACTCTAAATGTGTATGGGGAAAACCGGAGGACCCCGAGAAATATCCACGCGGCCACGGAGAGAGACACGCAAACTCCAAATATACAACAGCAGGCGTCAAGGTCGGGATTAAACTCACGACCTCCGGTGTGACAGGCGAGGAAGTTAACATCTCTAAGCCACCGCAGGGCCATCACTTGATAGGCATCAGGTGGCCTCGACTGACCGCAACGTAAATTGATGCCCGCGTTGATCCCCAGGTGGGAAATATCCCCCCTCCTCCGCCCTCTAGCACGCGATTAGTGCGGCTTAGGGGGTGCAGTTTCTAAGCGGTTGGCAGACACCGTAGGTCCCATCGGGTCGCTTTAAATGAGTGGTTCTTAACCTTTGCTGGAGCCTTGCATCCCTTCAGTTCTCGATCGTAAAATGTTGTTATCAAGTTAACAAATACAAAGGGTTTGATGAAACCAAAGCAAGTTGTAATTCCGTGCCCGTGATTAATTTGTGTTTGCGATGATTTGCCTTCTAAATAAAAACAAATCTGGCCATGTCTCGCACCCCCAGGAAGGGCATCTCGCACTATGCTGGTCACTTCTGGTGGGTGGAGGTAGCAGTGCTTTTCGGGGGAGATGTTGGTGGTCAGGGCGACGGGGTGGAGGGGGGAGGACAGTTAGCGGTTCCGATTAGCACGGTTTGGCTACGTACGGCGCGAAAAAAGTTCAATATACAGTGAGGGGAAAAAAAGTATTTGATCCCCTGCTGATTTTGTACGTTCGCCCACTGACAAATAAATGATCAGTCTATCATTTTAATGGTAGGTTTATTTGAACAGTGAGAGACAGAATAACAACAACAAAATCCAGAAAAACGCATGTCAAAAATGTTATAAATTGATTTGCATTTTAATGAGGGAAATAAGTATTTGACCCCCTCTCAATCAGAAAGATTTCTGGCTCCCAGGTGTCTTTTATACAGGTAACGAGCTGAGATTAGGAGCACACTCTTAAAGGGAGTGCTTCTAATCTCAGCTTGTTACCTGTATAAAAGACACCTGTCCACAGAAGCAATTAATCAATCAGATTCCAAACTCTCCACCATGGCCAAGACCAAAGAGCTCTCCAAGGATGTCAGGGACAAGATTGTATACCTACACAAGGCTGGAATGGGCTACAAGATCATTGCCAAGCAGCTTGGTGAGAAGGTGACAACAGTTGGTGCGATTATTCGCAAATGTAAGAAACACAAAAGAACTGTCAATCTCCTTCGGCCTGGGGCTCCATACAAGATCTCACCTCGTGGAGTTGCAACGATCATGAGAACGGTGAGGAATCAGCCCAGAACTACACGGGAGGATCTTGTCAATGATCTCAAGGCAGCTGGGACCATAGTCACCAAGAAAATAATTGGTAACACACTACGCCGTGAAGGACTGAAATCCTGCAGCGCCCGCAAGGTCCCCCTGCTCAAGAAAGCACATATACATGCCCGCCTGAAGTTTGCCAATGAACATCTGAATGATTCAGAGGACAACTGGGTGAAAGTGTTGTGGTCAGATGAGACCAAAATGGAGCTCTTTGGCATCAACTCAACTCGCCGTGTTTGGAGGAGGAGGAATGCTGCCTATGACCCCAAGAACACCATCCCCACCGTCAAACATGGAGGTAGAAACATTATACTTTGGGGTGTTTTTCTGCTAAGGGGACAGGACAACTTCACCGCATCAAAGGGACGATGGACGGGGCCATGTACCGTCAAATCTTGGGTGAGAACCTCCTTCCCTCAGCCAGGGAATTGAAAATGGGTCGTGGATGGGTATTCCAGCATGACAATGACCCAAAACACACGGCCAAGGCAACAAAGGAGTGGCTCAAGAAGAAGAACATTAAGGTCCTGGAGTGGCCTAGCTAGTCTCCAGACCTTAATCCCAGAGAAAATATGTGGAGGGAGCTGAAGGTTTGAGTTGCCAAACGTCAGCCTCAAAACCTTAATGACTTGGAGAAGATCTGCAAAGAGAAGTGGGACAAAATGCCTCCTGAGATGTGTGCAAACCTGGTGGCCAACTACCAGAAACGTCTGACCTCTGTGATTGCCAACAAGGCTTTTGCCACCAAGTACTAAGTCATGTTTTGCAGAGGGGTCAAATACTTATTTCCCTCATTAAAATGCAAATCAATTTATACAATTTTTGACATGCGTTTTTCTGGATTTTTTTTGTTATTCTGTCTCTCACTCTTCAAATAAACCTACCATTAAAATTATAGACTGATAATTTCTTCGTCAGTGGCCAAACGTACAAAATCAGCAGGGGATCAAATACTTTTTTCCCTCACTGTACGTACGTGCACGAGCCCATGAATGATATTCCGCACGTCTCTTCACTAACCAGTTCTGACCAAAGCGGTGAAGTATGGTCAAACGAGTCACTCACGTGACGCGCGTGGGGGTGCGAGGGAGGTGGGGAAGCGGAAACAGGTTCCTCATCCAGCAGTAGATTGAACAAAGCGCTGGAATGTACTCGTTATTCTGTGGGCACGTGTGGTGGAAAACAAAAACCTCAAATATTTTCAAAATTTTTATGCGCAATGTCTGGAAAAAGAATCATTTTTTTGTTGGCGACGATTTCTGAAGCTGCTGCGTTTCCTCGAAACAGTGAGGCAGTCAACACGTAGACTCTGGTCTACGCGTGGACTCTGGTCTACGCGTGGACTCTGGTCTACGCGTGGACTCTGGTCTACGCGTGGACTCTGGTCTACGCGTGAACTCTGGTCTACGCGTGGACTCTGGTCTACGCGTGAACTCTGGTCTACGCGTGGACTGTGGTCTACGCGTGTAGACTGTCACGTGAACGTTAAAACTCGCGGCCGCGTTGTTTGTGACTGGCACGTGACGATGCGCACATCAGAGGCCACGCAGCAAACGTGGGGGGGGGGGGAGGTGAGCAACTGGCAAGACCCGAAATGGAATCGTCTCCAAAAAAATTCCCACTTCCCGCCACTAAAATAAGTATTTAAACAAAACAACATTATTTTACAACATTATTTTACAAGAAGGAAAAAAACCTAAGACGGACGCGCACTCACGTTGAGTTATTTTTTGGCGTCTCGGGGGGAAAAGGGCCTTTTGAATGTCATGCCTCGTGGTGGCTTTGGGAGGTTTTATTTTTGGGCGATGAAAATAATTCCCGATCCTGTGCCTTGTTCGCCTGTTTATTTGTTTGTGCGAGGCGCCAACGGGAGGAAAGTTCGGTGATGAGGTTGGGACGGGCGGCGGCAGGGGGGGGTTGGTGGGTCACGCGGAGACGTTGAGGTCACTGTCGTTCGTCGTGGATCCACCACTGTCAGATGTCCACCATCGTATCATCACCATGGTACGACGGTTATGGCATGCACAGCTATGAAAAAGAGCTTTATAGCTCATCGGATTCCTCCAGTACAAATAAATATTCGGATTCTGATCATAATCGCCGTCATTGATCGTCACCATCCCTACAAGCAGCAGGATCATCCACAAATATACATCACAAGTTGTTTATTTTGTCAATATATTGCCGTTGTATCGTCATTATTGCACATGTAATCATCATCATCCATAAAATCGATTAAGATGAGCATAATCTACACAATCATCATGACCATCATCATCCTTAACCATACAAACAACAACAATCATCGATATAATCACCATCAATCAGGGCAATCATTGTTCCGACTATCGACAACCATCTATTATCAAACATATAGCACACATCCAATCATTATCTTCAATGATCATAATAATTCATGCTATCATTCTTTATCATTGCAAGCCTTAAACATTACACATAAAATAGTCAATAATCGAGGTTATAATTTTGTCCCCCATCAATAATCATTCTGTATAAATAAAGCATTATACGTAAATCGTCATCAATAATATACCACCATTAACATCCATGCAGTCTTCAAAATCAATCCATCATCAATAATTTATATCAACACACTCATAACTATTAAAATAAGCATGCATAATCCATAATCAGTAATCACCTAGTATCAAGTACATTTTCTTTAACTCGGTAAGAACTCCACAGAAGAGACCAGGATGAGTCTCGTGTTGTCCGAGGGTGACCAGGGCCATTTGCCTACAGTACCTTCTAGTTTGGGGCTAGGATTTCTGCTGCGTGTGTGAGTGGATTACAATCCCAGCTGAGTAACTGGCGCTGGCATTTTCAAATTTGGACCCAAAAATTGGACCCGGCACACGATGGTCCAATTCTTGCGAATGACGCAGATGGCGCGGTCGAATGTATCACCCTTATTCACACTTGCGGTAATAATAACAACATATGCGCCGAGCCAAACTGCAAGCACCGTTAAGTGACCAGCAGAGGGCGGTACAACAGCTAGGTTGTCTCCCGAGCTGTGAACGCCTTCAAAGCGTGGGGTTTTTTCTCCGGGCGCTGTGCTTTCCTTACACGTGATAATAAACAGTACATCAAAAATAAAACAAATAAAACACGCTTTAATGAAATGTAGCGTACGAGTAATTGCAGAAGTCCACGACTTCCAGGAAGTGGCCCCGAAGCTTGCCGCAACGTAAGGCGACCGTGGTCATTTACAGCCAACGTGAGTTGAGCGTGGACAATTAGACCCAAGCCGAAACAAAAGATAGAAAAAAGATTGCTTAAAAATATTTTTTTTTATTTTTAATGATAGAATATAGTATTGTCATCAGTATGACATAAGTATACCAAGTTTGCAGTCGATACCACATTGGGAAGTGGGTTAACATTGAGTTACAAGATTTGAGGATACAACAACAGAGTTGAGGATACAACAGAGTGAGTTAAATAAAAGCGTGTAAAACAATAAAAAGACGAATATCACCTGAATATTCCTGGAACAGCCTGTAGAGGGCAAGTGCTGTTAACGAGCACCTCTGAAGGCCGGCACGACACACGAGGGGCTGGGTGGCCAGCACCACGCCCGGCCGCCTTTGTCTCCCAGGTTGCGATGTTTACGCATCCCAGGAGCGGTTCAGATAACCGTCACTGGTGTTGACCGTGAGCAGGAATTGAACTCTGGTCGTCGGGTTTGTAGCGCAGTGCGCTAACCGCTGCGCCACCGCTCCCCCCCCCTAAACACGCGCGCGCACACGCACACCGGGCATGCTTTGATAAGGAATTGGTAAACATCGCAAGATGCAGGACTCTCTTGAAGACAATGATCCTGAGACTCGATGAGCCACGATCATTACCTCCGGGCACCACCACGTATATCTCTCTCGCTGTGTTCCCAAGGGATGCGCGTGGTCTCCCGCTATGAGTGGCATCGCCAGATTTAACAAGCACCGAATGCTCCGGATTATAAGACGCACTCGAAAATAATATGCACACCCCCACCCCCCCAATAATGTCATAGAAACCTGATCACGTACATACCAACAAACCTACGGCCCCCCAAACACCCAAAAAAATCGCGTCTTATAATCCGGAGTATATAGAGGGACTCCTTTACTTACGAACTGGTTTGTTTCCAGAGGTCTGTTTGCCAAGTCTCCTGTCGATTCCAAACATGTTGTGCGGCATATACACTAAACAGGGGGAATGGATTTAAACGTTGTATAATCTCCTGCCACTGGTTCATCGCGTTCTGCAGGTGTAGATGCCGCTGGTTCTTCACGTTCTGCAAAAATAGATGCCACTGGCTCTTCACGTTTTGGAGATGTACAGTGAGGGAAAAAGTATTTGATCCCTTGCTGATTTTGTACGTTTGCCCACTGACAAAGAAATGATCAGTCTATAATTTTAATTGTAGGTTTATTTGAACAGTGAGAGACAGAATAACAACAACAAAATCCAGAAAAACGCATGTCAAAAATGTTATAAATTGTTTTGCATTTTAATGAGGGAAATAAGTATTTGACCCCCTCTCAATCAGAAAGATTTCTGGCTCCCAGGTGTCTTTTATACAGGTAACGAGCTGAGATTAGGAGCGCACTCTTAAAGGGAGTGCTCCTAATCTCAGCGTGTTACCTGTATACAAGACACCTGTCCACAGAAGCAATTAATCAATCAGATTCCAAACTCTCCACCATGGCCAAGACCAAAGAGCTCTCCAAAGATGTCAGGGACAAGATTGTAGATCTACACAAGGCTGGAATGGGCTACAAGACCATTGCCAAGCAGCTTGGTGAGAAGGTGACAACAGTTGGTGCGATTATTCGCAAATGGAAGAAACACAAAAGAACAATCAATCTCCCTCGGCCTGGGGCTCCATGCAAGATCTCACCTCGTGGAGTTGCAATGATCATGAGAACGGTGAGGAATCAGCCCAGAACTACACGGAAGGATCTTGTCAATGATCTCAAGGCAGCTGGGACCAAAGTCACCAAGAAAACAATTGGTAACACACTACGCCGTGAAGGACTGAAATCCTGCAGCATCCGTCTGAAGTTTGCCAATGAGCATCTGAATGATTCAGAGGACAACTGGGTGAAAGTGTTGTGGTCAGATGAGACCAAAATGGAGCTCTTTGGCATCAACTCAACTCGCCGTGTTTGGAGGAGGAAGAATGCTGCCTATGACCCCAAGAACACCATCCCCACCGTCAAACATGGAGGTGGAAACATTATGCTTTGGGGGTGTTTTTCTGCTAAGGGGACAGGACAACTTCACTGCATCAAAGGGACGATGGACGGGGCCATGTACCGTCAAATCTTGGGTGAGAACCTCCTTCCCTCAGCCAGGGCATTGAAAATGGGTCGTGGATGGGTATTCCAGCATGACAATGACCCAAAACACACGGCCAAGGCAACAAAGGAGTGGCTCAAGAAGAAGCACATTAAGGTCCTTCAGTGGCCTAGCCAGTCTCCAGACCTTAATCCCATAGAAAATCTGTGGAGGGATTTGAAGGTTCGAGTTGCCAAACATCAGCCTCGAAACCTTAATGACTTGGAGACGTACTCTTTGGTTCTATTCGGTAAAAGTCACGTAGGTAAAAAATAAAACAACAAAAATCACGACGTTTCGGCCACAACACAAGTGGCCTTCATCAGGTGAAGGGGACCGTACTGTCACGAGGACAGCGTTGACAGTACGGTCCCCTTCACCTGATGAAGGCCACTTGTGTTGTGGCCGAAACGTCGTTATTTTTGTTGTTTTATTTTTTACCTACGTGACTTTACCGAATAGAACCAAAGAGTATAGATCCTTGCAGTCACGAAAGCTTCAAATCTAGACTTGGAGACGATCTGCAAAGAGGGGTGGGACAAAATCCTTCCTGAGATGTGTGCAAACCTGGTGGCCAACTACAAGAAACGTCTGACCTCTGTGATTGTCAACAAGGGTTTTTCCACCAAGTACTAAGTCATGTTTTGCAGAGGGGTCAAATACTTATTTCCCTCAATAAAATGCAAATCAATTTATAACATTTTGACATGCGTTTTTCTGGATTTTCTTGTTGTTATTCTGTCTCTCACTGTTCAGAAAAACCTACCATTAAAATTATAGACTGATCATTTCTTTGTCAGTGGGCAAACGTACAAAATCAGCAGGGGATCAAATACTTTTTTGCCTCACTGTAGATGCCACTGGTTCTTCACGTTCTGCAGATGTAGATGCCACTGGTTCTTCACGTTCTGCAGATGTAGATGCCACTGGTTCTTCACGTTTTGCAGATGTAGATGCCGCTGGTTCGTCACGTTCTGCAGATGTAGATGCCGCTGGTTCTTCACGTTCTGCAGATGTAGATCTCACTGGTTCTTCACGTTCCGAAAAAATAGATGCCACTGGTTCTTCGGGTTCTGTAGATGTAGATGTCACTGGTTCTTCACGTTCTGCAGATGTAGATGCCACTGGTTCTTCACGTTCTGTAGATATAGATGCCACTGGTTCTTCACGTTCTGCAGATGTAGATGCCACTGGTTCTTCACGTTCTGCAGATGTAGATGCCACTGGTTCTTCACGTTCTGTAGATGTAGATGCCACTGGTTCTTCACGTTCTGCAGATGTAGATGCCACTGGTTCTTCACGTTCTGCAGATGTAGATGCCACTGGTTCTTCACGTTCTGCAGATGTAGATGCCACTGGTTCTTCACGTTCTGCAGATGTAGATGCCGCTGGTTCTTCACGTTCTGCAGATGTATATGCCACTGGTTCTTCACGTTCTGTAAATGTAGATGTCACTGGTTCTTCACGTTCTACAGATGTAGATGCCACTGGTTCTTCACGTTCTCTAGATGTAGATGCCACTGGTTCTTCACGTTCTGCAGATGTAGATGCCACTGGTTCTTCACGTTCTGCAGATGTAGATGCCGCTGGTTCTTCACGTTCTGCAGATGTATATGCCGCTGGTTCTTCACGTTCTGTAAATGTAGATGTCACTGGTTCTTCACGTTCTACAGATGTAGATGCCACTGGTTCTTCACGTTCTCTAGATGTAGATGCCACTGGTTCTTCACGTTCTGCAGATGTAGATGCCACTGGTTCTTCAAGTTCTGTAGATGTAGATGCCACTGGTTCTTCACGTTCTGCAGATGTAGATCCCACGGTTCTTCACGTTCTGTAGATGTAGATGACACTGGTTATTCACGTTCTGTAGATATAGATGCCACTGGTTCTTCACGTTCTGCAGATGTAGATGCCACTGGTTCTTCACGTTCTGTATATGTAGATGCCACTGGTTCTTCACGTTCTGCATATGTAGATGCCACTGGTTCTTCACGTTCTGCAGATGTAGATGCCACCACTATTTATTGTTTAACTTAACGACTCTCGGACCGAACAGGCAACTGGACATACGGACAGGTTTGTTCGTATCTCTGAAAGTTCGTAAGTCGAATGTTCGTAAGTAGAGGAATCCGTGTAATACAACTTTGATTTGTCATCTGCAGCAACATCCGCCAAAAGCATGCCAGATACGGATACCTGATGCAAAATAAAAACTCCCCAGTAGTAGTCGTGCGCCTGTGGCCATCCAGAACAGACCGGAGTGCAACGTATAACGACGCAAATGCCCCCATCCACAAATACGAAGGAGACGTCACAGCGATGAGACGCTCCTTCGCTACTACTCCCGACACGGTTTGTCTCGCCTAGCCACGTGAATGTAAAATTCTCGTTACCGCTGCCGTCTACATCAGCCGTACGAAAGGAGATCACCAGCAGCAGCAGAGTTCATTGCCCATCCGCTGCTGTAGTTTCTGTCTTTCTCCTCCGTCGTCGATGCACATTGTTGCCCGGCACGTGTCACAGATGAGACAACGCGCGTGGTGGACACTGAGGTGGCTTTAATGTTGCTGCAGGATGAGGGCGCAAAGGACCAAGGGAGGGTTAGGAGGAAGAGGGGCGGGGAAGTTATCTCTGCCCTTGAAATTCCACATCGAGAGACGCGGAGGAGGGGGAGGACATGGATTAGACAACAAAAACTCAGCTGAGAAGGGACATCATATTGACTGCTAAGAAAGATGAGTGGGGTGGGTGGGGGGGTTGGGGCAGTCGTGTAATTCCCGAGATTACGGTACTTGTAAATTGTAAATCCCAGCGCGTCTGTGTTTTGACTATAACAACAACAGCAACAAAAACAACTCCCCTTGCTGTTAGAATGGCGAAAACATCCGCATTGGATAGGGACCTTTTTATATATGTGTGTGTGAGAAAAAAATCCGTCTTGGCAAAAGATGTATTGATAAGATCTGCGCTGCTCGTGTCTCCGTTCAGACGTTGCAAGGAACTGGCGACGCTGGTGTCGTTGCTGACTTCATAGCTGCGTGTGAGGCCCCCGCGCGTGCCCACATCTTGTACGCGTGTACGTTGAACTTCGTTCGCACCGTACGTAGCCAACCGTGCTAATCGGAAGGTGCAGGGGCGAAAGGACGACAAAAAGACCACCTCGCTCGTTCGATACCCACCAGGGGTGCCATGACTTCAAATTTATCTACGTGGCCAACATCAATAAATCGGTACGACTCAGGTTTTTGTAACCTTCAGGTGGTAACCAATTTCTGCTCCGGCCCATGGACGCTTTGTGGAAAAAAGAGCGTTATAGCTCATCGGATTCCTCCAGCACAGTGCCGGATTATCCTCGTAGCAAAAGTAGCTGCACGTGCTACGGGCCCCGCACTTTCAAGGGCCCCGCGCTAAATGCTTTGAAGCTATCAATTCCGGTTCAGTGATTCTGCACTTGCTCTATTACTATAGTACTATACCGCCTTCAATTTTTATGAACGACTGGGTGTTTAAGATTAGCGATTTGTCGTATTATCTGGCTGTATAGCAAATGAAAAAATACAATTACTTTACTATGCAAGTTAAAAATTTGTGCTTTAATTTTTTTTATTTTTTTATTTAGGGCCCCTTTATAACATGTGCTACAGGCCACGCACTCGCTTAATCCGGTACTGCTCAAGTATAAATAATTATTCTGATTCTGTGTCCCAGCCACGCGCAATGACATATCTTGGAAGCTTAGCAGCTTCAAGCCTGGACAGTGGCTGTGTATACGTAGTGCCTGCAAAGTGCTTAGATGGGTGAACACCATTCATCACCCACGTTGATGTCGGCTGTTGGAGGCAGGGCTATGATCTCAGCAGAGGGCTGGTCCTGCAGAACCCAGTGTTGTACCGTACTTCTATCATCACGCTCTATGGTCCCACGTCTATGTCCCCCCTCCCATCCCACCGCCGCCGCCTTCACCAATCCGCAGGGAGCCAGCGTGGTGAAGTATGGTCAAATAACCCTCACGACCCACACGGTAAGTAGGGAGCCCTTCATCCAGCAGTGGATTGACAATTCAGCCTGTACCGCCACCCTATCACTCCCCAAACATAACCCTCTACAGCCCCCCCCCTGCCCCCCTTCCTCAGATAAGCCAATTAATATCCATACGCGACACGTCGGTGTGATAGTATAAAATGATTTTAAAAAACGCATTAAATGAATCATCAGCGGGATGTTTTTCTTCTTATATTTTTAAACCACGGCGGGATTGAGAATTATCCGCAGAGGCGGCAGTTTTACATCGTGAGCCACATTTGAAGAGTTGATCATCGTCGTCGTGCTGCGGGCGGATGATTCATCCACGTGGCGTGATGCGAAGCGAGGGGGATGATGACGCTGCCGCTGGCCAGTTGGAAGGCATTTCGCCCGTACAACAACAGCGGAGGGCAGAAGAAACCACACTCGCGACAAACGAGCGGAGCTCCGACGGGCGGATAAAAACACAGCAAGTTGGCATAGTTGGGGATGGTGGGGAGGGGGGGTGGACATCTGGTGCCATCTGCCGGTCATCTCAAGTCAGTCAACCCATGGCACCTGGGTCCGTTCCGTGACCTCCTGCCAGCCAGCGTTCGACACTGCACGTGGCCTCAACGTGCGCATGGCCTCGCACAATCGCCGCGGTGACGTCACCGCAACTTGGTGGCCAATGGCGGCTGCTGTGCTGTATTGTATTCCTGCGTTCGATGTCAACGCGGCCTTGTTCAGCAGAGTTCGAGTGTGGCTCTGTTGTTATTCCTCCTCTTCCCCTCCGTCGAAGAGAGCGCGCAGACTGCAGGGTTTGGTGTTGTTGTGATGTGGTCGGTGAGCGGCAGCGTGGACTTGGCGAGCCACAGATCGCCGGTTCGACCTCCAGGCGCGGCAGTTGAAACAATGAACACGTTTTATTAGCCCCCCCCCCCCCAAATCCCCTGTCTTAAGTCCACGCAGCAGTGGGGCCGTCCATAAATGACGTCACGCGATTTTGGACGATTTTTGACCCCCCCCCCCCATCGTCACACGGCGTCACAAAAGTCAGACCCCCCCCTAAAATATGACGTCACAAAGCTCTGCCCCCCCCAAAAAAAACACATGCTTCAAATCGCTTTAAATTATTGTCATTGCAGTGCGTTTCTAATGTGGCGTTGCACTCTGATGTTGTAGGAGAAAACATTTATTAAAAAGTATATTTAGTTAAGTAGAACGTGTTGTCTATTTATTTAAAGTTGCGCGTTTTGATGTGACGTAACATTTCTCAAACCCCCCCCCCCTCGTCACACATCGTGACAAATGTCTGACCCCCCCCCCCCCCAGGTGCGTGACGTCATTCATGGACAGCCCCAGTAAACATGGGTACACCACAGGTCGCGTGTGATGGGGCAAAGCGTGTGTACTCCCACCTCTTCCTGGTAGCAATGTCACTCTCTAACACGTGGCCCGTGGGAGAGGGAGAGGAGGAGATGGTGACTGAGAGGGAGGAAAAAGAGGTGGTGGTGGAGTGGGTGGTGATGGAGGAGTGGTGCAGAGATCGAAGTGGTGGATGAGGTGAGGGTGGTGGTGGTAGTGGAGAGAAGAGGTGGTGGTGGAGAGGGAGAAGCAAGTGCAGGAGGTGGTGGTGGAGCAGGTGATGGTAGTGGAGAGAAGAGGTGGAGATGGTGGTGGTGGAGGTAGGGGAGAGAGGTTGGTGGTGGTGATGGAGAGGGAGGAGTGGAAGGAAGTGGTGAATGAGGTGGTGGTAACGTTGTTGGAGGACGACGACGTGGTTGGTGGTGGTGGCTGCCTCGGCGGCGGATGGGTGGATGATTGGATGGATCGCACCGCAGAGAGATGAGATGTGAGACACTCTGGGAATAATTCGCTCGAGCAGAGTGGCGAGTAATTTACATTCACACCATTACAATACACTGTACTCACACGCACAATGCCAACATACAGCACGGCAGGTGTGTCGGACTCGCTCG
Source organism: Petromyzon marinus (assembly GCF_048934315.1). Lineage (NCBI taxonomy): Eukaryota > Metazoa > Chordata > Hyperoartia > Petromyzontiformes > Petromyzontidae > Petromyzon > Petromyzon marinus. The sequence goes on from NC_133671.1 coordinate 19,453,277, forward strand.
GGATAAACTAAACCATGTTTTGTATTGTACCAGGAAAGGCCCACTGAGCTATGTAGCTCTTTCTCGGAAGCGACCTGGTATCACCAATGATTGCTCAACGATGTGGCTTATCATCATCATGTGGAAATGTATAGCAGCCAAATACTCTAAACGCGTGACGTTGATTCTAAATGTGGAGGAAAAAACTGGAGGACCCGGAGAAAAGTCCACGAGAGAGAGACACGCAGACTCCAAATATACAGCAGCAGGTGTCAGGGTCGGGATTGAACCCACGACCTCCGGTATACCAGGCGAGGTAGTTAACATCTCCTAGCCACCTTGAAGATGATGATGAGAGACACGCAGACTCCAAATATACAGCAGCAGGCGTCAGGGTCGGGATTGAACCCACGACCCCCTGTATACCAAGCGAGGTAGTTAACATCTCCTAGCCACAGTGGGGATTCGGTATTCGCGGATTCACCGTCCGTGAGCCCAGACCAGATATTCCATTCCGTCGGTGCCACCTTGAGGTGGCACAGCTTGCGCGGTTCCAATGTTTGTTTGCGTGGCCAATACCAAAGAATTATGAGAAAACGATTTGTAATGAGTCCGCGTTGCCAACTCATGATTCGATGCAAGAGTCCATCCCATGTTTTAACAAGTAAAAATAAATCAACACAAACGTCAATAACACTGTGGCCTTGACGAAAAATATGTAGGCGACGTTTCGGGCAATGCCCCTTCTTCATAGCACATAGCTCATTTATAATTATATTATACTATACTAACAGTTTCCAGCCGTTTGTCTCCCATCCACTGCTGGATGAAGTCTTCCCCACTCCGTGTTGGTCATGGCGGAGGGGGGGGGGGGCTGTTTGACCATACTTCACCACCGTGGTCAGTCAGTTCGGGGTCGGTAAAGATCGAGGGGGGGGGCGGGGATGGACCAGGAATGGTTCAGAAACCATTCGCCACTGATGTCAGCCGTGGCCGGAAGTATGCGAGTGAGATTGTATCTTATGTACCGTATGTGTGGAGGTTCGTCTGTGCGTGTGTCTTTGAATGAGCGGTGGCGCAGCGGTTAGCGCTACGCTGCGCTACGAATCCGGCGACCTGAGTTCGATTCCCGCTCACGGCCAACACCGGTGACGGTTATCTGAACCGGTCCTGGGCCTCCCCCAGGTCGACTCGGGCCTCAAGTGAGTACCTGGTGCGGTGTGTAGTAAACATCGCCATAAGGGAGACAATTTCGGCCGGGCGTGGTGCTGGCCACCCACCCCCTCGTGTGCCGTACCGGTATTTATAGGTGCTCGCGAACAGCACTTGCCTCAACAGTGCGGTCAGGCTATACGGGGGATCGTTGTCTTGTCTTTGTGTATTTATGTACATATGTGAGAGTGTCTATGTGTGTGTGCGTGCATGTCTGTGTACGTGTACGTGTATGATTGTGTATTGTACATGTCTATACACATGCGTATGTAATGCTGTTTACATTTGCACGCGTGTGTGTATCGTTGCACGTGTGTGTGTATCTTTAACACGTATGTGTGTATCTTTGCACGTGTGTGTGTATCTTTAACACGTATGTGTGTGTCTTTGCACGTGTGTGTGTGCGTCTATGTACATGTGAGCGAGTCGGAAGTGTATGAGTGTGTGTGAGAGTATGCGCGTGTATGACATTGTTATCCAGGCATGCGTACGAGAGGCGCTGTCTTAGCATCGACGTGTGTGTGTGAGAGTGCATGTGCGTGCGTGTGTGGAGAGGATGACGGGGGGGGGCACTACGACCTTTACCCTACTGTCCACATGATGAACAGCGGCTGATCAGTTCTGTGCCAAAACAACAGGCGCAGCCGAGTCGATTATTTGGCTCTGGGGGGATGCGGCGATGGGGGTGGTGGAGTGTTTGGGTGATGGGTCGTTATGCAGAACTAAAACAAAGCAATAATTTTAATTCGCGTCGTTGTGGAGAATGTAAATGTGAAGTAGACAATGTCTCAATCGCACATCCGTCCACTGCACGTGGAATTTGTATTATTTTATATTAAACAAACCATCGCCCCCCCCCCCCACACACACACCGCAGCCCCGAGTGCATAATTTCGGCAGCACTGATTCAGGGACAAGCAAACCTCTGGAGCGGGTTCGACACAGATGGTTTCATCAGCAGAGTCCGGGTTGTGACGTGTGGGTGAGATGGCTTGGGATGTGTGGGTGAGATGGGTTGGAATGGGTGGGTGAGATGGGTTGGGATGTGTGGGTGAGATGGGTTGGGATGTGTGGGTGAGATGGGTTGGGATGTGTGGGTGATGGGTTGGGACGTGTGGGTGAGATGGGTTGGGATGTGTGGGTGAGATGGGTTGGGATGTGTGGGTGAGATGGATTGGGATGTGTGGGTGAGATGGGTTGGGACGTGTGGGTGAGATGTGTTGGGACGTGTGGGTGAGATGGGTTGGGACGTGTGGGTGAGATGAGTTGTGACGTGTGGGTGAGATGGGTTGGGACGTGTGGGTGAGATGGGTTGGGACGTGTGGGTGAGATGGGTTGGGATGTGTGGGTGAGATGGGTTGGGACGTGTGGGTGATGGGTTGGGATGTGTGGGTGGGATGGGTTGGAATGGGTGGGTGAGATGGGTTGGGATGTGTGGGTGAGATGGGTTGGGATGTGTGGGTGAGATGGGTTGGGATGTGTGGGTGATGGGTTGGGACGTGTGGATGAGATGGGTTGGGATGTGTGGGTGAGATGGGTTGGGATGTGTAGGTGAGATGGGTTGGGACGTGTGGGTGAGATGGGTTGAGACGTGTGGGTGAGATGGGTTGGGACGTGTGGGTGAGATGGGTTCGGACGTGTGGGTGATGGGTTGGGATGTGTGGGTGAGATGGGTTGGGATGTGTGGGTGAGATGGGTTGGGATGTGTGGGTGATGGGTTGGGACGTGTGGGTGAGATGGGTTGGGACGTGTGGGTGATGGGTTGGGATGTGTGGGTGAGATGGGTTGGAATGGGTGGGTGAGATGGGTTGGGATGTGTGGGTGAGATGGGTTGGGACGTCTGGGTGAGATGGGTTGGGACGTATGGGTGAGATGGGTTGGGACGTGTGGGTGATGGGTTGGGATGTGTGGGTGAGATGGGTTGGGATGTGTGGGTGAGATGGGTTGGGATGTGTGGGTGATGGGTTGGGACGTGTGGGTGAGATGGGTTGGAATGGGTGGGTGAGATGGGTTGGGATGTGTGGGTGATGGGTTGGGATGTGTGGGTGATGGGTTGGGACGTGTGGGTGAGATGGGTTGGGATGTGTGGGTGAGATGGGTTGTGACGTGTGGGTGAGATGGGTTAGGATGTGTGGGTGAGATGGGTTGGGATGTGTGGGTGAGATGGGTTGGGACGTGTGGGTGAGATGGGTTGGGATGTGTGGGTGAGATGGGTTGGGACGTGTGGGTGAGATGGGTTGGGATGTGTGGGTGAGATGGGTTGGGACGTGTGGGTGAGATGGGTTGGGACGTGTGGGTGAGATGGGTTGGGACATGTGGGTGATGGGTTGGGATGTGTGGGTGAGATGGGTTGGGACGTGTGGGTGAGATGGGTTGGGACGTGTGGGTGAGATGGGTTGGGATGTGTGGGTGAGATGGGTTGGGATGTGTGGGTGAGATGGGTTGGGATGTGTGGGTGAGATGGGTTGGGATGTGTGGGTGAGATGGGTTGGGATGTGTGGGTGAGATGGGTTGGGATGTGTGGGTGAGATGGGTTGGGATGTGTGGGTGATGGGTTGGGATGTGTGGGTGAGATGGGTTGGGACGTGTGGGTGAGATGGGTTGGGATGTGTGGGTGAGATGGGTTGGGACGTGTGGGTGAGATGGGTTGGGACGTGTGGGTGAGATGGGTTGGGATGTGTGGGTGAGATGGGTTGGGATGTGTGGGTGAGATGGGTTGGGATGTGTGGGTGAGATGGGTTGGGATGTGTGGGTGAGATGGGTTGGGATGTGTGGGTGAGATGGGTTGGGATGTGTGGGTGAGATGGGTTGGGATGTGTGGGTGATGGGTTGGGATGTGTGGGTGAGATGGGTTGGGACGTGTGGGTGAGATGGGTTGGGATGTGTGGGTGATAATTTCCTTCTAACCTTCACCTCCCCATCCCCCCCCCTTTGATACAAACACAGATCCCCCTTATAGCCTTTGCAGACTGTTGGGGCAAGTGCTGTAAGCGAGCACCTCCGCGCACACATATACATACGGACACATACAGTACGTACATTAACAGATACATTTTCACACACACACACACACATACCCATAAACACCCATGCACACACCACCCGTACACACACATCCCCCCAGACACACACGCATTTACCCACTCACTCCCTCTCGCCCTGCCAAGCTTTTTCCTCTGAAAAATCCCCGGCGGCTTTTTTGTGTTAATACGTGCGCGTCTTCCAGTGTCGTGCCCAGCCCCCACAACACGGCCACACCACTACAACCACGACCTCATCTCCCACCACTACAACCACGACCTCATCTCCCACCACTACAACCACGACCTCATCTCCCACCACTACAACCACGACCTCATCTCCCACCACTACAACCACGACCTCATCTCCCACCACTACAACCACGACCTCATCTCCCACCGCTACCACCACGGCTTCATCTGCCATCACCACCACGGCTTCATCTGCCACCACCACCACCACCACGGTCTCATTTCCCACGACCACGACCTCATCACCCACCACCACCACGGTCTCATCTCCCACCACCACCACGGCCTCATCATATACAGTGTATATTCTATGCTGCAGCAAACGTATTGACACACATACACACTTCATTCATACAAAGACACCCCGTGTAGCCTTAACAGACTGTTGGGACAAGTGCTGTTAGCGAGCACCTATGAAGGCCGGCATGGAACACGACGTGGTGGGTGGCCAGCATCACGCCCGGCCGCCTTTGTTTCCCCAGTGGCGACGTTGAAAAAAAAATCTAATACACTGCTCCAGGTATCCATTTGGGATCGAGTCGACATAGTTGACACACACACATACATGCAAAGACACACAGAGAATACAAACTCCACGAGCAACCACCCCTATCAACAAGAGGGAGATTCTACTCCCAGCCATCCACCCCCCTCCACTATGGAAGCTTTGGGGGGGGAGGGCGTCACGTCTCGCTAAAGGGCCCCCCCCCGCCAATCCTGCGTCTCCCTCCCCCACCCCCCACCAGTCTCTGTTTACTTTTCCTCTACGGGGGGACACGGGGGAGGGGGATGAATTGTGGGGGGAGGGGAAGGGGGGGGGTTCGTGCAGTCTCCCGTCTATGAAGGTCCCTGTGTCAAAATAAGAGTCCCTTACTTTACACCCCCCCACCCCCGTATAAAATACAAAGAGATAGAGGCGCAGCCCTGCCAATTGCTTACTCGTGCCATGGGGGGGGTGGGGGTGGGGTATTTTGGTTTTTTGCAATGCCATGCTGGCCGGAACGTCTTGTAAGAAGAAGTGGAGTGACCCACGCTTTTCCCCACTCGCCCATCGACTCAACTGCGGGTGTTTACATCTGTTCCGGCGGGTTGGCAACAGGAGCACGGTGAGACGTTATAAACGTCAACGTCGACTGCTTCAAAATCCATCGTCACGATTCCGTTCAAAAGTGAGACGATCTTGTCTCGTTTCACAAAGACAAAAGGTCGTCCCCCCCCCCCACCCCCTCCTCCCCCCGTATAGTCTAAACCACTTTGTAGGGCCATGAAGTGCTGTTAGCGAGGGTTGTGTGTGGCTGGCCGGCACCGAAACCCGGCCCGCCTTTGTCTCTCCAGTGCCTATGTTTTATATTATAAACATCGTACAACAAACCGCGTAGGCTGGGGAAGAGTGCAGTTGGGGTGGGTGGGTGGGGGACTTTTATCGTGAAGTGGCTGCTGGGGTGGGTGGGTGGGGGACTTTTATCGTGAAGTGGCTGCTGGGGTGGGTGGGGGACTTTTATCGTGAAGTGGCTGCTGGGGTGGGTGGGTAGGGGACTTTTATCGTGAAGTGGCTGCTGGGGTGGGTGGGGGACTTTTATCGTGAAGTGGCTGCTGGGGTGGGTGTGTGGGGGACTTTTATCGTGAAGTGGCTGCTGGGGTGGGTGGGGGACTTTTATCGTGAAGTGGCTGCTGGGGTGGGTGGGTGGGTGGAGGACTTTTATCGTGAAGTGGCTGCTGGGGTGGGTGGGTGGGGGACTTTTATCGTGAAGTGGCTGCTGGGGTGGGTGGGGGACTTTTATCGTGAAGTGGCTGCTGGGGTGGGTGGGTGGGTGACTTTTATCGTGAAGTGGCTGCTGGGGTGGGTGTGTGGGGGACTTTTATCGTGAAGTGGCTGCCGGCGGCTCGGCACGCGGAAGGCCGGGTCCGTGTGCCCGCGAGTAACCCCTCGGCTCCAGCAGGGGGCGGTGGGGGGGGTACGGTCGGGTGGGGTCACTGGGTGCGGGGTCCAGGGTCCGGGATGTGGGGGAGGGGTGGTGGTGGGGGGTGGGTAGTGGGGGGTTGTCCGGCGAGCCGCCCGCTTGATGGCTCTCGGGGCGTGGTGTGATGATGGTGTTGGTGATAGCGACGATCAGGAGCAGTGGGGGTGGGGGGTATGACGATGGTGTGACGGTGTTGGCGTGATGATGATGATGATGACGTTGCGTGATGGTATTGGTGGTTGGGATGATTGTACAGTGACGTGGTCATGTTGGTGTCGTTGGGATTGATGTTATTAATACGACTGGTGATGATGATGGTGTTATTTATGATTGGTGATGATGATGGGGTGCGTGATGCTGATGTGTTGATGGTGGTTGGGATGATTGTACAGTGACGTGGTCATGTTGGTGTCGTTGGGATTGATGTTATTAATACGACTGGTGATGATGATGGTGTTATTTATGATTGGTGATGATGATGATTGGGTGCGTGATGCTGATGTTGTGTTGATGATGGTGGTTGGGATGATTGTACAGTGACGTGGTCATGTTGATGTCGTTGGGATTGATGTTATTAATACGACTGGTGATGATGATGGTGTTATTTATGATTGGTGATGATGATGATGGGGTGCGTGATGCTGATGTTGTATTGATGATGGTGTTTGGGATGATTGTACAGTGACGTGGTCATGTTGGTGTCGTTGGGATTCATGATGATGGAGTTATTAATATGAATGGTGATGATGATGGTGTTTTTTATGATTGGTGGTGATGATGATGGGGTGCGTGATGCTGATGGGTTGATGATGGTGATGACGCTAACGGTGTGTTGTGTTATGGTGCTGGTAAAGGTGGCACCGGCAGTGGCTGATGATGATTATGATGTGTGACGATTGTGTGTTGGCTTGACAATGACGGTGTGTGCGTGTTGGGACAGTGTTTGTATGATGATGATGATTGTGCGTGTGAATTATGATGGTCGGCGCTTTGGAGGGGTGTGTGACGATGACGACGATGTGTATGGATGTTTCTTGCTGCTTATCGCAAGGGGTTTGTGTAAAGTGCGATTACTTGTGTTGCGTTGCTGATAACGAATCGACGTTGGCGTGCTGTGCGCTACGAACCCGGCGACCCGAGTTCGATTCCTGCTCACGGCCAACGCCAAGTGACAATTATCCGAACCGGGTTTCGGACCTCCCCTAGGTCGACTCGGCCTCAAATGAGCACCTGGTGCCAGGGGAGACAAAGGCGGCCGGGCGTGGTGCTCACCATCCGCCTTCGTGTGTCACAGTGCCGGCCTTCATCGGGGTGCTGCTGTTGCTGTTGTTGCTCGCTAACAGCACTTGCTCCAAAACGTCTGTCGAGGCTACACGGGGCATCTTTGTCTCTGTTGTGTGCGCACCGCGTGCGTGATGACGGCGTGGGCGTGCGTGCGTCACGTGGTCGGGAGTGGTGGCGCAGTGGTTAGCGCGCTGCACCACGGACTCGGTGGCCAGAGTTCGATTTCCGGCCACGGCTAAAAGTGCCTTGGGTGATAAATGAACCGGTTCTGGGCCCTCCTCCGTTAGGTCAACTCAGCCCGAAATGAGTTCCTGGCGTGCTGTGTGAACGTCACAGGTGGGGATACAAAGGCGGCCGGTGCTGGTATGATAGCCACCAACCTCGCCGTGTGCCGTGCTAAGCCTTAATATGTGCTCGCTAACAGTACGATAGTCTAACGTGGGCTGTGTATGCTAATGTGCACCCGAATGTGTTAATGTATGTATGATGTATATGTGTGTCATGTTGTACGTCCCTACTTGTGGACGCGTCCGCGTGTATGTTTGTATTCTGTACACGTGTCTTGAGTGTATGTACGTGAGCAAGTCAGCACGTGTTTGTCTTTGTATATTATGGGTGTATGTATTTATATACAGGCACTTGCCTGTGCGTGTATGAGTTGTATGTCGTTCGTAGGTGCTCGATATAACAGCACTTGTCCCGACAGTCTGCGAAGGCTACACGGGGGATCTGTGCCTTTGTGGTGTCTGACACAAACACGGCCGGATGTGGATGCTGGCCACCCCAACCCCCTCTTGTGCCGTGTCGGTCCCTTCAATAGGTGCTACACGCTAACAGCACTTGCCCTAACAGTCTGTTGTTAAAGGCTGTACGGGGGATCTTTGCCTTTATGTGGGGGGGGGGGGGGGGGGAGCGGTGGTGCAGCGGTCAGCGCGCTGCGCTACGAACCCTGCGACCCGAGTTCAATTCTCACTCACGGCCAACACCCAGTGACGATTATCGGAACCGGTCCTGTGCCTCCAGCTAGGTCGACTCAGCCTCAAATGAGTACCTGGTGGCGATGTGTAGTAAACATCGCCACTGGGGAGACAAAGGCGGCCGGGCGCGTGGTGTTGGCCACCCCATCCCCCTCGTGCGCCGTGCCGGCCTTCATAGGTGCATAACAGCACTTGCCCCAAGAGTATGTTAAGGCTACACGGGTGATCTTTGTCTTTGTTGTGAGGTAACCTTATCCGCCCCCACCACCATCACACACACAACACACACACACGTGAGCAGGGCTCCTCCCCAAACCACATCTCATTTCCATCTCTCGCTCTCACTCAGCATCACTGGACCCAACCAAACACGCATCCACACGTCTGGATCAACAACAACATCATCATCATCATCACCACGACCACCACCAACCAGCCTGCCAGCCACAACAACCACTCAACAACTATTTCACTCTCACAGTCTCGCGTATCCTTCACGCGTTCCATCACCAACCAACACCACCACCACCCGTCGTCTCTGTTATGTTGCACAGCAACAGTCTTGCCACACATACATTAGCGTGCGCGTGTGTTGGTGGTGGTTGTCCGATTGTTGTGCGTCCTGCACGGGGCTTGGAAAAACACACCCCAGCAGTGCGCCGACACAAAGCCACAACAAGGTAGGCAGGACGGAGCGTGACCAGGGCACCCATCACCACCCTCCAACCACTCCACGTTATCCACGACGCTTGCGTCTTGTTTTACTCCCTTGCCCGTGTGGGGCGTCGTCGAGACCACAGATAGTCTACACGGAACTCGTAACTACTCTACACACACACAGCACGCACACGCAGCACACACACAGCACACGCAGCACACACACACCGCACACACACACGGCACACACACACCACACACAGCACACACACCAGACGCACGCACACGCACCGTACGCACAGCACACACACACACGGCACACACACGCACCACACACACGGCACACACACGCGCACCACACACACACACACGCACCACACACACACACGGCACACACACGCGCAACACACACACACACCACACACACGACACACGCACCGCACACACGCGGCACACACACGGCACACACACGCATCACACACTACACACACGCATCACACACACAGCACACACACTACACACACACGCGGCACACACACGGCACACACACGCATCACACACTACACACACGCATCACACACACACTACACACACACGCTACACACACACGCGGCACACACACGGCACACACACGCATCACACACTACACACACGCATCACACACACAGCACACACACTACACACACAGCACACACACGGCACACACACAGCACACACGCGCGCGCACGCCAATCCGTGCTAACCCACAATGCGCCACCAATGGCTTTAATGAACAATAACAGCCAGAGCGACGATAGCCGTTGTCGATCAAGGGTTCGTAACTTGTTTCGATGCTGAGCTGCAATGTTGTTGTACACTCCACCTGGTACGTCGGGGATGGGGGTTGGTGGTGCAGGAGGGAGCGTCTCTCGAATTCCTCGTTACCTTGTTCGTGTCTGTGGCTGGCGAGACGCGGCTACAACATTCAGTGACGACGATGCCCCCAAACTCGTTCCATGCTCACCAGCCGAGCTCACTGCCCAACAAACAAAAAACTCACCCGCACAGTTCGCCAAACGCCACCTTATACCAGCGTGGTGAAGTATGGTCAAACACACACACACACCGGACCCGCACACCGCCACCCCCCCCCCATCGTAAGCGACACTGCGTAGCGATGGAGGGGAAGACTTCATCCAGCAGTGGATCGGCACGGCAGTCGTGGAATACTGGCCGGAGGGGGTTCTTCCGTGGATTTTTTTTTAAAAAACCACCCGCTCCCACCGTCGTCGTAGAAGTCAGCAGGAGGAGAAAGTTTACAATTCGCACTATAATTGGCGCAGGCATTTTAGTCCGCCAGGCGGCGCAGGACTCGCTGCTAACGCGGAGTTTTAAAAAAAACAGCGTTGCTCTATCCCCCAACGCAGCGGTAATTCCTCAAAAGTCCACACTCCTAAATAATTATTATTATCAATCACCGCCGAGTGTAGGGCACGAGGGAACGGAACGTGGCTGTCATCCTCCGGCTGATGCTCCCGGTTTCCAATGAGGTTACATCTTTGTCCCACTTTAACACGTGGTCGGAGGAATTAGCTTGCGCCACCAATATTATCCAGCAGAGGTTTGGTTTTTGTGTGTGTGTGTTGGCTAATTCGCGTTAAGTATAAATTGTGAATGTTGTCGTGGGTTTACTCTCCAACACACCAGTGTGCTGTACTAATAACGAATTGGCACGTTCTGTTTACGTGACAAACCTTACTAGTTGCCTGTGTCGGGTGGTGGCGGGTTTAACGACACATTTATATTTACGAGATCAAACCCCCCCAAAAAAGACCTCTTATGGATCTTTGTCCCACACGTGAATTGTTAAAGTAGGTGATGACACAATGACACAGGTTCCCCGTATAGCCTTGAGCAGACTGTTGGGGCAAGTGCTGTTAGTGAGCACCTATGTAGGCCGGCACGGTACACGAAGGGGGTTGGATAACACCACTCCCGGGCGCCTTTGTCTCCCCAGTGCTGATGTTTTTTTTACACACCGCACGAGGTACTAATTTAAGGCTGAGTCGACTTAGAGGAGGCCCAGGACCGGTTCAGATACTCGCCGTCATTGATGGTATTGGTCGTGAGCGGGAATCTACTGCGCCACCACTCCCCATCAACACGGACATGATTTACACTGACACACACGATACACACCCCGTACTGTACATCCAACACAAACATACACAGTGTACACACACACACAATGACACAGGCAATCATGCACACACAACAAACCAAACAACACAACTCACACACTACACTAAACACATAGACCAAACACACAGATTCACGCACACACACACACAATACGCACATACCAGACGTATGGAGTACGTGGCATCGACATACGCCACTGCACACACACCCACATTATCCGCCCAACTAACTAGAGGACCCATAGCTCAAGGCGTGAGAGAGTTCCTTGACTATAAACATTTGGCAGTTCACCAGCTTAGGTTCAAGCAAGCCTGGCTCTGCTGCTCATGAGACACTGAGTGTTGTCGAAACCGCTCCTAGACGCTGCTTTGAACCGGTCCTGTGCAAGAAATGTTTTTTTTAAATGTATAAATACGGATATATGATGATGATGATGTTGGAGACATTGTCCGCTCATATATTTTCCTAAAACGAAGGCCGTGTGGTTGACGGGCGTGCGTAAAACGTACTTTAATTTTTGTTATGTCGAGGAACGGATATGGATGGTAAGAAGGCGCGCCAGTGCTGTTTGCGTACGGTGTGGTTTTTTTTGGATACGGGACTTTTTCTTCCCAGCAACGACGACTTTATTATTATATAATAACAGCTCAGACTCTTCATGCCAGGAGGTGGTTAAGTTGACAGCTCATCAGTGTTCCCACCGATGGGGGCCGCGTGCGGAGCGCTCTTCCGTCCAATATTAGGAAGCAACTGGAGCTTTGCACTTTTAAATCACCTCGATTGAAAACTCATTTGTTTCGAACTGCTTTTTGTGTCCAGTTTGTTGTCCTTCCCCCGCCACCTTCGATTAGCACGGTTGGCTATGTACGGTGCGAAAGAAGTTCAACATATTGCAAGGGCCATTAGAGGCAGTGGCGGGCTTGGGGGGGCCTTCAACCAGCAGTGGATTGATAATGACTGATATAAATGAAGATTAATTTTAATGAATCCTGATTCTAAGCCACGATTTCATTTGTGAATCACGATTTGTTGTCGTTGTGGTGGTGTGGGTGTTGTCGGATTTGTAGTGGGATCTATATACACTAACTTACAATTATGTGAAGAGGAAGAATGGAGAGATCCAACACATCTTTAGAAATTAGCGGTGTCAATTTATAGACCGCGGAATGTCAGTAAATCTGTACCATCTGCAGCGATGTGAATATTGTAGCAGAACAGAGCTGTGAATCGGTGGCCTTGATCTAGGTAATCTGTAGTGCTGTTATTCACGTAGGATCACGTGTAGACTACACCGAATTCACGGCACCATCGTCCGGTAGTGGATTGGCAATGGGACTGTAATTACAAATGCTGTAGCAGTTGAAATAATTATTGCCAAAATTATAACCCCATGAGATCGGGAGTATTTTCAATGGAGACCTGGGTGAACTTTTTTCGAGATTAACTTTACTTTTCCCAAGGGTTTACATCTATATCCAGGGGTTTGCGCGTAATTACAAATTATTGTGACCTCACTGAGTCTCTAGACTGTATTTAGGTGGGTCCTGCATCGCGATGTTTGGCCAGTTTCTGTTGAAAAAAGGAGCGTAGGTTTTTTGCGGTTGTACCGTGGTAGTTCTGTTGTTTTAAGCTTGTACGGCGTGTTGTTCGGCACGATGTCCGACGTTTCGCTCCACGTGCCGTTCTCAGCCTATTCAGGAACTGTCTTTCTCTCGCGTAATAGGGGGAGAGAGCGAGCTTCCCGATTGAGTTCCTGAAGGTGTCAGGACGTGGTAACGACCTAAAAAAACATCGCACTGAGAGCCCTCGGCTCGAAAGAACTCAACTCCAAAACATATCGCGGAAATCATCAATGTTAGGTTTGGGAGCACAATTTCCCTCAGTTGCGATGCGTCTCCTTTACTCAAAATCTGCTGGAAAAATCCAGGGATATTTATCCGCTGGGTCAGGAGGGTTGAAAGAAGTTCGTCCGTCGTTCTTCGGTCAAAACGTTCCGTGACGTAACGGTTTTGAACGATGGGCCATTGTGCATCATCGTCGTCGTCGTCTTTATCATCGTCAGCATCGTTCTCATCTTCACCAACCTCGAGAGGCTAATTTGAAAAAAATGTCCTCAATTAAATTGTCCAAAAAAAAGACTTCGTGTTTTTCAGGTAACCATGGCAATGAAGGTGCACTTTTCTTGAGAGGCGATGAATCTCACCCGTGGCTAAGGAAAGAACGTACAATGAGAAGCAGCTGGGAGTGTTATTTTTGTCGCGTGTTGTGAAGTGTTTGTGAAAGGGGATTATTTTTCTATTTCATCTAAACTACTCAACTAAACTTAAAAAAGATTTTTACCACGTAAGGCCCACTGAGCTACATAGCTCTTTTTCAGAAGCCACCTGGCCACAAACGATAGCCCGACGAAGTGGCTTATCACGTGGAAATGTATAGCAGCCAAAAAAATAATAATCTGTAAACGCAGCGTTGAGTATAAATGCGGAGGGAAAAACCTTAGAAACCTGGAAAAAATCCACGTGACCATGTGGAGATAATATGCAAACTCCAAATATACTGGCATCAGGATCGGCGATAGAAGCCACGATCTCCTGTATATACCAGCTGAGGTAGTTAGCATCTCACCACTCGGGTCGCCCCATCATCAGTCGTAGGACCGCTGTGATAATTGTTTCTCTGTGCATACCCATCAAATTGGTGGCGCACGGGCCTTTGTCGTCAATCCACTGCTGGATAACAAGCACCTCCATCAACTGCCCGTGCCGTGATAGCACAGTATTCGTGACGGTCGTTTGACCATACTTCACCACGCCACCGATGTTCGGAAGTTTAGTTGTAGGAGGCAATGGAAATGGGGTCGCTGGGTTCGTAGCGCAGTGCGCTAAGGGGCCGTCCATAAATGACGTCACGCACCTGGGGGGGGGGGTCAGACATTTGTGACGATGTGTGACGAGGGGGGGGGGTTTGAGAAATGTGACGTCACATCAAAATGCGCAACTTTAAATATAGACAACACGTTCTACTTAATTATATAGACTTTTTTAAATAAATGTTTTCTCCTACAACATCAGAGTGCAGCACTACAATGACAATAGTTTAAAGCGATTTGAAGCATGTTTTATATATATTTTGGGGGGGGGGCAGAGCTTTGTGACGTCATATTTGAGGGGGGGTCTGACTTTTTGTGACGCCGCGTGACGAAGGGGGTGGGGGTCAAAAATCGTCCAAAATCGCGTGACGTCATTTATGGACGGCCCCAAACCACCGCCAACGCCGTCGTGAAATCTGCCCATGGGACCAGTGACCGGCACGATCGCACGTCACTCGCCCCGCCGATTAGCGTGGTTGGACACGTACGGCGCGAAAAAAGTTCAACATACCTACAGGAACTGCTCTTGGGTTCTTTCGGTAAAGTCACGTAGAAATAAAATGAGTAAAATAACAGAGTACGACGTTTCGATTGCAACACAAGCAACCGTCATCAGGTAGAACTAACCGTACCCTGCAGTCACGAAAGCTTCAAATCAAGTTTGATACCTACAGGATCAGAATCTTTGTCAATTCTGGAGAAATCCGATGAGCTATGAAGCTCTCTTTCACAGACGTCGTTTACATTTTGAAATCCTCGCAGGGAGCAGTGGCATCGCCCCTGCGTCGGGGAATGATTGGTTCCAGATGGTGACTTCACAGAAGTATTCTTGGTTCTTTCGGTAAAGTCATGTAGAAGGGAAACAATAAAATAATAAAACTATAAAACTATAAAATTCTCACGATGTTTCGACTGCAACACAAGCAATCATCATCAGGTGTGAAAACCACAGCAAGAAAATTTGAAAAATGTTCTTGCTGTGGGAATTTTATTGTTTTATATTTCTATTATTTTATTGTTTCCCTTCCACGTGGTGACTTTACCGAAAGAACCAAGAATATGAGTCCTTGCAGTCACGAAAGCTTTAAATCAAAATTTCACAGAAGTACTTCTGAATTTGACTTTAATCATTCACAACCGTGGTCAGCACCCTTGATGCTTGTCGTGTTGTTAAGTCAAACCCAGTCGTGAAGCTCAGCACCGTGCGGGTGTTTCAACATCGCCCGAGTTCTCGGTTTAAAGAAATAAGTAATATTACAAAAAACTTTTTTTTTAAACACGCTTTAATGAAATGTACCGTACTAGTAATGGAAGAACTCCACGACTCCAGGAAGTGGCCCCGAAGCTTGCCACAACGTAAGGGGACCGTGGACCAATTAGACCCAAGGCGAAGCATAACATATGAACAAGAATGTTTAAAAATATATTTTTTAATTTTTAATGATAGAATATGGTATTGTCATCAGTATGACACAAGTATACCAAGTTTTCAGTCGATACCACATTGGGAAGTGGGTTAACATTGAGTTACAAGATTTGAGGATACCACAACGAGACAGAGTGAGTTAAATAAAAGCGTGTAAAATAATAAAAAGACTCCCCTAAAACCAAAACAGATCTCCTTGATGGAGTCAAACGATGCGATGTCTTCTTATTCTTCTCCTCCTCCTCACAAGAGATCGTGAATCACATCGATAGCGATCGTCAGCTCTCGAATGCCAAAACGAACGCCGTGGTTCACTACATTCACTCCGTCCCCCACAATTTGTTGTTGTTGTAAAAAAAGACCCGTCTCTGTGTGTATATATTTATATTTTGTTGTAAAAAAGAGATCCGTCTGTGTATATATTTTTTTTGTTGTAGAAAAAAAAGATCCGTCTCTGTGTGTGTATATATATTTGTTGTAAAAAAAAGAGACCCGTCTCTGTGTGTATATATTTTTTGTTGTAAAAAAAGAGACCCGTCTCTGTGTGTATATTTTTTTTCAGAGAAATGTTATCGCGACTGATTGTAAGATCCGTCTCGTACACGGAAATCACGCTACCGCAGCTATGAACCCGGCGACCTGAGCCTGCGTTACTTCACCACGGTTATCTTTGTCGTGTTTTATTTTGTGTGTGTGTGTTAGTTTGTTGTACTTCTACCCCCCCCACCCCACAACAATACCTGCAACCTCCGATTAGCACGGTTTGGATACGTACGGTGCGAAAGAAGTTTCAACTGTACACGGTTGACAGCAGTTGCGAGGGATATCTGAAGCGTGTCCTGGAAACTTGTCCCCCCCAACACCATATCACCATATAATCCTTCACCAACCCACATTGACCAGCGTGGTGAAGTATGGTCAAACATTCTTCACGCTCCGCAAGGTGTGGCGAGGGCCCTCAGCTTGGAGTGCAATGACAACGCACTGTACAGGGTGGTCCAGATGTCTTGTGACCCCCCCACCACCACCGCCACTTAATTTTTATAAAACATATATTTTATATAAAGTAAGGTTTTGTTTAAAAAAAAACATGAATTAATATGCACGGGGGGGGGGGGGAAACCCCACACACAATTTTCAGGGTCAATTAATTGGGGGGGTCACAAGACATCTGGACCACGCTGTTGTATGGAGGCGTACAGTTGACGTACAGTTGACATACAATTGACGTACAGTTGACGTACAGTTGACGTACAGTACATGTAAACACTAGGCCAAGGGCTGCGCGGTTCCTCGCTCGAGGCTCTCACGACCTCCACGGCACGGGGAGACCTTCATCCAGCAGTGGATCGTGCATACCTTCCGTTGTTCCACTGCATGTTGACACCAAATGCAACGCGTGAAAACTCCCACCAGCCGTTCGTGCTGTCGTTCCCCTCCCCACTGCTATGAAAAAGAACATTATTATTTTTGAAAAACCCTTTCATGCCAATAAAACAGGCGTTGAGACGTTCACACACCAAATAGAGAGACACCTTTTGCAAATAATCGATTCTGCATTAACCACACACGCTTGTGGCAAAACATGCAAATAAATATGGCTCTGATAAATAGACGCATTGTCTTTTAAACTGATTGGCATACACCAGAGAGGCAGCCTTGTTCTCCGTGATGGGCTAGTCTCACTAGCAGTGTCTTACTACCAGTGTCTCACTAGCAGTGTCTCACTACCAATGTCTCACTAGCAGTGTCTCACTACCAGTGTCTCACTAGCAGTGTCTCACTACCAGTGTCTCACTAGCAATGTCTCACTAGCAGTGTCTCACTACCAGTGTCTCACTACCAATGTCACACTAGCAGTGTCTCACTACCAATGTCTCACTACCCAGTGTCTCACTAGCAGTGTCTCACTAGCAGTGTCTCACTACCAGTATCTCACTACCAGTGTCACACTAGCAGTGTCTCACTAGCAGTGTCACACTACTAGTGTCACACTACCAGTGTCTCACTACCAGTATCTCACTACCAGTGTCTCACTACCAGTGTCACACTAGCAGTGTCTCACTACCAGTATCTCACTACCAGTGTCTCACTACCAATGTCTCACTAACAGTATCTCACTACCAGTATCTCACTACCAGTGTCTCACTACCAGTGTCACACTACCAGTGTCTCACTACCAGTGTCTCACTACCAGTGTCTCACTACCAGTATCTCACTAGCAGTATCTCACTACCAGTGTCTCACTACCAGTGTCACACTACCAGTGTCTCACTACCAGTATCTCACTACCAGTGTCACACTAGCAGTGTCTCACTAGCAGTGTCTCACTACCAGTATCTCACTACCAGTGTCTCACTACCAATGTCACACTACCAGTGTCACACTAGCAGTGTCTCACTAGCAGTATCTCACTACCAGTGTCTCACTACCAGTGTCACACTAGTAGTGTCACACTAGCAGTGTCTCACTACTAGTATCTCACTACCAGTGTCACACTAGCAGTGTCTCACTAGCAGTGTCTCACTAGCAGTGTCTCACTAGCAGTATCTCACTACCAGTGTCTCACTACCAGTGTCACACTAGTAGTGTCACACTAGCAGTGTCTCACTACTAGTATCTCACTACCAGTGTCACACTAGCAGTGTCTCACTAGCAGTGTCTCATTACCAGTATCTCACTACCAGTGTCTCACTACCAATGTCACACTACCAGTGTCACACTAGTAGTGTCACACTAGCAGTGTCTCACTACCAGTATCTCACTACCAGTGTCACACTACTAGTGTCTCACGAGCAGTGTCTCACTACCAGTATCTCACTACCAGTGTCTCACTGCATCTGTGACCAACGAGCGAGGCGTGGTGCGTGGCCGCGTGAGCGGCGACGTGCGGGCAACGAAACACTCCGGGACCAGTAAACCAACACCCGGTGGCGTTCGCCACTAAGTGACGTTGGCATCAATCACCACGGGGCGCCTGTGCCAGGCGAGGTCCACTTTGAGGCTCTCGCGTGAAGGGTCGAAAAGCTCGCTGCCGAAAGGGAGGAGGTCTCGGGGAAAGACCCAGCAAGGTGCCATGGGTTGGCCGACTGAGATGACCGGTCGATGCACGCCAGCTGTGGGCCCCACTACTTCGCCGCAAAGGCAAAACGCTCGCCGTGGATTTTGGCCAAGCAGCCTGAGAGGCAGCGAGCACCCTCACGAGCACGAGGGTCCCAGGAGGACTCTACCGGACATAGGTGAAAAACAGCTTTGTAGCTCATCGGATTCCTCCAGTATAAATCAATAATCTGATTCTGAGTGGAAAAAAAGGACATGGCCCAGCGGTTGCGTCGGCCCAGCTGTTCCGTCGCTGTTTTTTTACGTCGCTCCAGCTGATTTTGCATGCCCATTCAAGGCCAAGAGATGACCGCTCAAACTTTCATCGCCTTGTTGCTGCCGATGGTGCTCGTGTAGAATGTGCTATAATGTTGCCGCTAATACCGTTGCAGTTTGTTGCTGTTGCAGCTGCTGTGGCCGAGTCAACTGCTGTCGTTGCCACTGAGTGGCTGCCGATGCAAATGTTGATGCTGAATTTGCCACTGTTGCGAGTGTTCTGGCTGCTGCTGTTCCTGATGGTTTTGCTGCTGCTGCTGCTCTTATGAATTTGCTGCCGCTAACAGCAGATATGACTTCTTCTGCTGCTGCTGCTGCTGAATGTCGCTGCTGTTGCTAATACTGCTGCTTCATAACAACTCAAAATAGAATCTGGCTCGCGACGTCACTGGTACAGTCGCCGTCGTGCGGTGATTGACTGCGGGGAAGAGAGCGATTTGGCTCGCCCCCCCTCCACCACAGGCCTACCGCAGGGGATTTCAATTCGTGGAAAAGTGGCACCCCGGGCATTCCGAGGTGAGGTGTTGCGTGTCGCTGATCCACACCCAGGCCCGCCAGATCGTTTCCTTTTCCACTTTGGGCCACACATTTGTAACTCGTGGTGAATTCGGATGAGGTGGAGGCTGACTTTGGTGAGACGAGGCGATTAATATTGCTTTGATGGGGGGGGGGGGGACTGTTTGAGCACTTGGACGAGCCATAGCACGGGTGACGACCTGTTTTGCTCCTGCGAGGTGAGTGTGAGGGGAAACAAGAACGATAAACACCCGGGCATCGCGCTGATTTTATTTTATTACCAGCCATCCGTGCTGCCGTCTCCCTGCTCAAGTCCAGACTTTGAAAAAAATAATAATAATCGTTTTTCCCCTTTCCGGCAATACAACGGGTGTTAAGGTCTGCAAACACCAATAAGGAACCAAGTCTGCATTAATCACACGGTACTTGTGGTGGTGAACATGCAAATAAATCAATGCTCTGATAATATTTGCATTGTATTTGAAACTGATTGGCCTACACCAGAGCCAGCAGGCTTCTTTGTAGTCTAGTCTCACTACCGGTGTCAGGCCAGAGATCGACGCCAAAAGGCGAACAGCACAAAGACAATGCCACACGAATCGGAGCATTTGTAGCTTCGGGTGAGCAGCCATAATATCACGGGATACATTTTTTTCGCACACACTGCTGATTATGTCAAGTCGGCGAAAGTGGGTGGCATCCACCCTCCGAAAATGAGTGAAGAGACAGTGGGGGATACGTTATTCTCCACACCTCCTCCCCCCCTCTCGTCTTCCCCTCCTCCTGGTTAACATATCCGTCAACCCCTTATCAGTGAACTACCTTATCACAGACCATTTCAGACCGTATTGGTCACCCGGTGCCCCCTTATAAATCTCAAGGTTCATCCTACAAAGTCCCATCACTAGGGAGAAACACAAACAAATAGACAAAATGTTTTTGCCCGTATTGAAACGGCTGTATGCCATATGGACCGGAAAAACAGATTTCCTTGTACAAGAATACGGGGTATACCGTATAGGTTGACAGATATGGGTTGACAGGTATGCATTACTTTGCTCTTCCCCGGATCGTTGGGCCTTCTGTGGTAGGGGCAGTGAGTCCCATGTGGCCCCTCCAATCGGTCCATCATTTGAGGGTATATCGCGCGTGACACTTGTTTTGGGTTCTTAAATTTTGTTTATATATATTACATTTTTTAAAAACTTTTATGAGATGCACCTTCTCTGGATGCACAGAATGGTGATTGTTTAATTTATTGTACGTGGTAGAATTACCCAAGGAGAAATTTCGCTTGAGTCTCAAGACTGATGATTTAAGAGGGTCGTGCCAAGTCTTAGCAGTATAATAGATGTGTGTGGGGGGGGGGGGGGGCGATGTTACTGCAGCTGTGGGGAAGCCCGGTTAAGTCACTTGCGGGGTATCCCCCCCCTCCCCCCCTATTGGGATGTTTGGTCATTACCGGTGGACATCCGTGTATGCTTTTGTTAGCTACGGGGGGAACCGAAACACCCGGAGGGAACTCATGCAGAGCAGTGGGGCGAGAAGACAATGACTCACACACAACAACAACAGCCAATAAGTGGCGGTGACGTCACCACGGCCCTTGTGCCAGGCTATGTGCACTTTTAAGTGCCACGCGTGCTCACCTATTCATTCACACAGAGCGGGAGCAAGCGCTGTTAGTGAGCACCTATGAAGGTCGCCACACGAGGGGGTGGGTGGCCAGCACCACGCCCGACCGCCTTTGTCTCCCCAGTGACGATGTTTACACACTGCACAAGGCACTCATTTGAGGCCGAGTCAACCCAGGGGAGGCCCAGAATCGTCACCGATGTTGGCCGTGAGCGGGAATTGGAACTCGTGTCGCCGGGTTCGTAGCGCAGCGTGCTAACAGCCACACCACCAAGACAAATACAAAGATCCCCCGTATAGCCTCAACAGACTGTTGGGGGCAAGTGCCGTTCAGCGAGCACCTATGAAGGATAATTAAATTGAAACGGAACGTGCCGGCATTCTATGAATTGTTGTTGTCCGCCTGCAATCTCCTGTTTAATGTAGGCGAGGGCTCTTCTGACTCTCTCTGATCACCTAGGGGTGCACCGCACAGGTAGTTAGAAGTAGTAGATGCGTTCTAAAAAAAAGGGGTGCACCAAGCGAAACTTACGAGACGACAGCTGTCTTCCGAGTGGCACACACACAGCACACACACATACAGCACACACACATACAGCACACATACGTACAACACACACACATACAGCACACACAGCACATAGACAGCACACACACACACTGCACACACAGCACACACACATAGCACACACACAGCACACACATCACACACAGCACACACACCATACACACACGGCACACACATAGCACACACAGCACACACACATAGCACACACACCATACACACAGCACACACAGCACATACAACACACACACAGCACACACACCATACACACACAGCACACACACCATACACACACAGCACACACACACACACAGCACACACACAGCACACACACACAATGTGTGTATCCCTGTGTGTACAGTCCGTTAAAGGCTACATGGGGAATCTTAGGCTTTGTTGTATCTCTGTATGCGTCTCTTTCTGTCTGGGTGTGATGAGACAGTTTGCCTACAGCCAGGGAAAACCTCAAAAGTGCAGGGTGGTCCAGATGTCCTGTGACCCTAAACATTTCCCCCCCCCCCGTGCAAATTCATTTTTGTTTTTAAATAAACCCGACTTTGTTATTTGAAAAAAGAATATTCATACTTTTAGAGAATTAAGTTTTAAATGGCGGGGTAACAAGACATCTGGAGCACTCTGTACATTAAATAGGGCCCCGTCGTTTAAAGGGAGTGTCCTTGCCAATGACAGTGTCTCTTCCACATGACTCGAATCCGCTGATGAGACCCAGACCATTGGCTGCGTACGGTGCGAAAGAAGTTCAAACATATACGTACATTATTGACCCCCCCCTACGATGTTGTTTCCCCCCTCGTGCTTATCCATGTCTGTTTTTAAATATACCTTACTTTAGGAAAACACATTCAATGTTGGAGAATTAAATGGGGAATTAAATGGTTAACATCTCAGTGACCTTTGGCTGGTAGGATGGGGGTGGTGTAGTTTTAATTAAATCTGGCTGTCGCCTGATGAAGCTGGTTGTAATTACTGGCGAAACGTCGTACTCAGATTGTAAATGTTGTGGCTTGGCTCTCCAACACACCGGTGTGCTGTACTAGTATACTACACCATACACTACACTATACACTACACTTATACACTACACTATACACTACACTATACACTAGTGCTGTATTAGTATACTACACTATACGCTACACTACTATTCACAATACACTACACAAGTGCTGTATTAGTATACTACACTATACACTACACTACTATTCACAATACACTACACTAGTGCTGTATTAGTAACGAATTGGCCACGTTCTATTTACGTGACAAAACCTCACGAATTGTCTGTGTCGGGTGGTGGCGGGTTTAATGACACATTTGTATATTTACTCGATCTATCCTAAAAAAATCTGTTTTACGGATTAATTGTTTGTGTCTGGGTGATTTGTTTATCTTTCTTGTACATTGCACTCCGATCTACCCCAATCCCCCCTCTCTCTCTGCACCACCCCCCTCTTTATTTAAGGCCTCGACACAGAGTCGTCTCTCTGTTTGTCTATGTGTGTGTCTTTCTGTTGATGTGTGTATGTCTCTCTGTTAATGTGTGTGTCTTTCTGTTTGTCTATGTGTGTGTCTCTTTGTTGATGTGTATGTGTCTCTCTGTTGATGTGTGCCTCTCTGTTTGTCTATGTGTGTCTCTCTGTTGATGTGTCTCTTTGTTGATGTGTGTGTCTCTCTGTTGATGTGTGTGTCTCTCTGTTTGTCTACGTGTGTGTCTCTCTGTTGATGTGTGTGTCTCTCTGTTGATGTGTGTGTCTCTCTGTTTGTCTATGTGTGTGTTTCTGTTGATGTGTGTGTCTCTCTGTTTGTCTATGTGTGTGTCTCTCTGTTGATGTGTGTGTGTCTCTCTGTTGATGTGTGTCTCTCTGTTTGTCTACGTGTGTGTCTCCCTGTTGATGTGTGTCTCTCTGTTGATGTGTGTGTCTCTCTGTTGATGTGTGTGTGTCTCTCTGTTGATGTGTGTGTCTCTCTGTTGATGTGTGTGTCTCTGTTGATGTGTGTGTCTCTCTGTTGATGTGTGTGTGTGTCTCTCTGTTGATGTGTGTGTTTCTCTGTTGTGTGTGTGTCTCTTTGTTGATGTGTATGTGTCTCTCTGTTTGTATATGTGTGTGTCTCTCTGTTGATGTGTGTGTGTCTCTGTTTGTCTATGTGTGTGTGTGTCTCTGTTGATGTGTGTGTCTCTCTGTTGATTTGTGTGTCTCTCTCTGTTGATATGTGTGTCTCTCTGTTGATGTGTCTGTCTCTCTGTTTGTCTATGTGTGTGTTTCTGTTGATGTGTGTCTCTCTGTTTGTCTATGTGTGTGTCTCTCTGTTGATGTGTGTGTCTCTATCTGCTTGTGTGTCTGTCTATGTGTCAACGTGACTGTGTTTTGTCTCTCTCTCAAATTTAGCCATCTTTGGAAGAACGTTAATCAACCAGGTGGGGTGTTGACTGTTGTGTTAGCCGACTCTCTGTGTTGTATTTCATTATATTTCTAAGTTTACTAGGTTTTGTTTTCTCATTCATTCTTACCTGATGATGGTTGCTTGTGTTGCAATCGAAACGTCGTATTATATTATTTAATTTATTTTCTTTCTACGTGACTTTACCGAAACAAACGAATTTATTCCTATCCTGTTTATTTTTATTGTAACGTTCGTACCCCGAACGTTACCGGGACATCTGTGTTTGGGGAGTGGGGGGGGGGGAAGAGCTTTATTGCTCATCGGATACCTCCTGCAGTACAAACAAATATTCCGATTCCGACGAGACATCTGGAGAGCACCCTGTGCTGTGCTCTCTGCTCTGGCGGTGGTACGGAGACGCCGTGGTGGCGAGGATTTCTGAGCGGCGTTCTTTCTCTCTGGGCCCGTGGGGGTTGGGGGGGGGGCTTAGCTCGTTGATATTGAATTTGGACTGAGGGCTGCACAAAGACAAAGATCCCCCCCCCAGTGTAGCCTGTAACAGACTGCTGGGGCAAGTGCTGCTGTTCGTAGCGAGTCGCAGCACTTGTGTAGGCCGGAACTGTACACAACGGGGGGTGGGTGGCCAGCAACCACGCTCGGCCGCCTTTGTCTCCCCAGTGTGGCGATGTTTTTACACATCGCACGGGTTACTCATTTGAGGCCGAGTCGACCTAGGGGAGGCCCGGTGCCGATTCAGATAATCGTCACCGGTGTTGGCCGTGAGCGGGAAATTGAACTCGTGCCGCGGGGCTCGTAACGCAGCGTAGCGCTAACCGCTGCACCACCGCTCCCCCCCCCCCCCCCACAAGAGGACTGCCCACCCCTACACCCCACCACCGCTCCCCGCCATCTCCCCCCCCTCTCCCCTTATTACGTAATTTAATATCTGTATTAAATATCCTGTCTGCGGTGCTGGCAGGAATTTGTAATGATGCGCATTTTCTTATTAGGGCGGGCGGTTCGTAGGATTTGTAGGCGGGTGTTCATGGCTTTGATGGCCCCCCACCCGCCTCCTCCTTGCTCCCCCCCACTCCACTCTACCCCCCCCACACTCCACCCCCCCCCCCACACTCCACCCCCCCACTCCACCTCCCACAATCCAAAACGGAGTCGAATTATGCGTGCAATCGTCTGGCAGAGCCGTGTGAATTGGTGAATGGTTTTGTGGGATTGTTACGCTGGTGACGAGAGGCGCTGCCATCTGCCCTCTCTCGTGCAAGCACTGGAGGTTGACCGTCATCGTCATGATCAGCCATGCTCGGTCTACTGCTGGTTGAGAGGTGCATGCTGGGGAGGGAGGTGGGGGGGACACGTGGATTGGAGGAAGCTCGCAGGGTAATTAAGTAAAAAAAAATGTTTGCCCTGTTGGTAAAGGTCCGGCCGGGCTCGGACATACTGGCGGGTAGGTCGAGACGAATTATGGAGTGGCAGCCCAAAGGAGGAAAAATACTCCCGGGAATCTGTCCTCTGCGGAGACGGAGCGATGTAATCGGCTAATGCGCTATGAGCGGGTTGACAGATATTGCATCTCGAGGCCGTGAGAGATGGTGACAGCTTGGGGGGTAGCGGGGGGGTAGCGGGGGGGGTAGCGGGGCTTTCATCCAGCAGTGGATTTATCGCAGATAATGCCGACGATGCCTCCTCCCTCACGTGAAGGGGGCGCCACGGTGGCTAGGAGATGTTAACTACCTCGCCTGGTATACAGGAGGCCGTGGGTTTGATCCTGAGCCTGACGCCTGCTGCTGCTGTATATTTGGAGTCTGCGTGTCTCTCTCTCCCCGTGGTCGCGTGGATTTTTCTCCGGGTCTTTAGATTTTTTCCCTCCACATTTAGAATCAACGTCAAATTTCCACGTGATGATGATGATAAGCCAACTTCGTTGAGCTATCATTTGTGCTAGCCGTGTCGCTTCCGAAAAAAGAGCTATATAGCTCAGTGGGCCTTATATGGTAAAACACATTTTTTATTACACGCTTTTTTATTATTATTACACATTTTTATTCAACTCTCTTGTTGTTGTCGTTGTATCCTCAAATCTTGTAACTGAATTTTAACCCACTTCCCAATGTGGTATCGAATGCAAACTTGGTATACTCATGTCATACTGATGACAATACTATATTCTATCATAAAAAATAAAAAAATATATTTTTAAACGTTCTTTTTTATATGGTATGTTTCTGCTTGGGTCTAATTGTCCACGCTCAACTGACGTTGGCTGTAATTGCCCACGGCCCCTTACGTCGTGGCGAGCTTCGGGGCCACTTCCTGGAGTCGTGGAGTTCTGACATTACTAGTACGTTTCATAAAAGCGTGTTTAAAAAAAAGTTTTTTAAAATATTACTTATTTTATTTTATAGTATTCTCAGCAGCCACAGCCGGCACTGTACGTGGCCCGAGCAGGAGGCTAGGGGGCGGCGATTATGGATATTCGCGTTTAATATGCGGTCAAACGGCAGATGTGGTGCGGTGTGCGTGCATTCACGCAGCGGTGCATCACAGAGGTGCTGGGTAGGGAATTGTGCATTCGGTGGCACGCAGACGCTGGGAAGTAGTGGCACACTGGTGGCTAAGAGATGTTAACTACCTCGCAGGTGTACAGGAGGTCGTGGGTTTGATCCCGACCCTGACGCTGCTGTACATTTGGAGTTTGCGTGTCTCTCTCTCATCATCACGGTGGCTAGGAGATGTTAACTACCTCGCCGGGTATACAGGAGGTCGTGGGTTCGATCCCGACCCTGACGCCTGCTGCTGTATATTTGGAGTTTGCGGTCTCTCATCATCATCACGGTGGATAGGAGATGTTAACTACCTTGCCTGGTATACAGGAGGTCGTGGGTTCGATCCCGACCCTGACGCTTGCTGCTGTATATTTGGAGTTTGCGCGTCTCTCTCATCATCACCACGGTGGCTAGGAGATGTTAACTACCTTGCCAGGTATACAGGAGGTCGTGGGGTAGATCCCAACCCTGACGCCTGCTGCTGTATATTTGGAGTTTGCTTTTTCTCTCTCCCCCCGTGGTCGCGGGATTTTTCTCAGGGTCCTCATTTAGAAACCACGTGCGTTTAGGTATCAGGGTCCTCATTTAGAAACCACGTGCGTTTAAATGTCCACGTGATAAGCCACTTCGTCAAACTATCATTTGTGGCCAGCACCACGCCCGGCCGCCTTTGTCTCCCCAGTGGCGATGTCATATAACACACCGCAGCGGGAACTCATTTGAGGCTCAGTCGTCCGAGTGGAAGCCCAGGACCGGTTCATGTAATCGTCGACACGCACGCACACACACCTCCACGCACACTCTCACGCACACCCTACACACACACACACCCCACGCATACTCTCACGCACACTCCACGCACACTCTCACACACTCGCGCACCATAGGTTACGGGGGCCAGTCAGGGCCGTCCACTGCTTCCTGCTCCAACCCACTCACCCGCCCGTCGCAGATCCTATAGAGCTCAAATTACCGCCAGAGTGGGTTACGGGGTTTGACCCCCCCCCCCTCCAACACCACCACCACCTCCACCCCTTCCCCTCCACGTCTGCCTGTTATTAATTCTCTGCGGCTGGATCACGTTACGGCTCATGGCCGGACTCCCTTCCACCACCACACTTTGGCAAAGTGCCGTGGCCACTGCCACCGCAATTGACTCTGATGCCCTCTGCCCCCATTCTCGCAGCAACCAAAACAGCGTTATCGCTCCTCGGCCCCCACGCCCGCCTGTCCGCCACTTACCCCCCCTTCCCACCCACCCGCTCGCCCGCCCGTGTGTGTGATGGGGTCACCTGCATTCAGGTCACGTGTTCGGAGCTCCGCAGCGCGTGAGAATATTTGAACCGGTCCTGGGCCTCCCCTGGGTCGACTCGGCCTCAAATGAGTACCTGGTCCGGTGTGTAAACGTCGCCGCTGGGGAGACAAAGGCGGCCCGGGGCGTGGTGCTGGCCACCCGCCCCCTCGTGTGCCGTCCCGGCCTTCATGGGGTGCTCGCAAACAGCACTTGCCCCAAAAGTGTGTTTAGTCTATATGGGGAATCTTTGTCTTTGTGGTGTACAGGCATTTTATTTCACTTACATATTGAATGCAGTAATTATGTGGAGAATCATATACACTGTAAGTAGTAAAACAGATATGCAGATAATAACACTTCACATCTGTCCCTCAACACAACACAACATTTTTTTACACATCAGCCACACGGCCTTGTGGGAAGTCGACGTACAGTGTCTCATCAGCAGTGTCAAGCTTCACTGAACCAATCTTGGTGACATGCCAAACGTTTCAATGTAAAGCCCCCCCCCCCCGTCATATTTAGTTTCTAGGTTTGTCGCCAAAACCACATTGTACGTAACGCAAAATTAACCGATAGCGTCATTGTGGGGACTATAAGTACCGTAACAAAATAAACGATATTACGTGGAGGTACACGTGTGTGCTTGTGTGAAGTTGGCATATTGCCTGCTTATTTATTTAGTACTTCGCCACGCTGGTTAGCAGTGTGGCTTGGTGAAGCGATGAAGTGACTTGGGCCAGGAGCGGTTTAGCTTCTCGCCGCTGATGTGAGCCATGGCTGGGAATCAAACTCGGGCGGCACGGGTTCGATAACACATCGTGCTAACCACTGCACAGATGGAAGGGGCATAGAAGTACAGTGCAACGACGGATATTGCTGCACCACCCTCTGCGGCCTACCGCGTAGCGCGCCGCAAGCCTCCGTGACAACTAGGTTTTAACGCTCGCATTTTATAAGTTTACTTGCAGTCTTCTTGTGATATAAATTAGCTTCATCATGAGACCTCCTTTGCCAGTATTAAATTATAATAATAGGGTTTTCCCCTTTCTGGCAATAAAACAGCTGTGTTAAGATGTTAAATCACCAAACTAAAACCTTTGCAAGGAATCATGTCTGCATTATCCACATATACTGGCAAAGGAGGTCTCATGATATCGCTGCTCACCCCGAGCTCTCAATGTCCTGATAGTGGCATTGTCTTTGTGCTGAACGCCTTTTGGCGTCCCTCTGGTCTAACGCTGTTTGAGACGAGGCTCTAAAGAAAAATGTCTCTGGTGTGGACCAATCAGTTTCAAAGACAATGCATCGTATAATATCAGTGGATGTTTTTTTTGTTTGCATGTTCACCACAAGTATATGTGGTTAATGCAGACATGATTCCTTGCAAGAGGTTTCAGTTTGGTGTTTTAACATCTTAACACAACTGTTTTATTGCCAGAAAGGGGAAAACCCTATTATCATAAATGAGCTTTTTTAGACCTAATTACTCGTCGGTTAGCGAACGGTTTGTGATTGTTACTCCATAGCTACTATTGGGTAACTATTCATCCGCCTATTTAAAATCTGGTCATCATAATGTTTTAAAAAACAATTTAATTATCATCAGGTTCCATGGTGTAAACAATTCATCTCCAACTCGTATTGTTGTCCACTCTCTCTGGCCTCTCAGTGTGCTATACGAAAGGCCTTTGCCCAAAACGTCACCTATTATATTACATATCTAATTTAAGTCCACAGTGTTGTTGACGAATGCGTTGAGGAGCTGTGTTGCTAATGTGTGTTTGTGCACCACCGCCAACCCAGCAGCAGCGTCACCGTTTTTATCATTTTATCATTTTACATTACTATTTTAAACTATTTAGTTTTTTTAGCAGCTAAGGCCCACTGAGCTATGTAGTTCTTTCTCAGAAGCGACCTGTCCATCACAAATGATAGCTCAATGAAGCGGCTTATTAATTCTAAATTTTGTGGGAAAAAGTGGAGGACCTGGATAGAAAACCACGTGACCACAGGGAGAGAGAGAGACACGCAAACTCCAAATATACAGCAGCAGGCGTCAGGGTCGGGATCTACCCCACAACCTCCTGTATACCTGGCAAGGTAGTTAACATCTCATAGCCACCGTGGTGATGAGAGAGAGACACGCACACTCCAAATATACAGCAGGCGTCAGGGTTGGGATCGAACCCACGACCTCCGGTATACCAGGCGAGGTATTTATGTTCAGTCGTTTACCCACCCAAGCACCATCCACGCTTGACACCTGCTTAGCTTGAGCGATCTGACCAGGCCGAGTGCATTCCGGCGTGATTTCGTCATTGGGAAACCCGCAGGTTTATCCGGCGATAATTCCGCTGCAGCCCGAACGCGGGCGGTGTGTGACGGGTACAAGTTTATTTTGTTTAACCGGCTGAGAACTCAAGAGACAAGGATGGTCTCGCTTTGCAAGGGGTGCCTGACCCGGGTCCACCAAAATAGCACTGGGAAATCTGCAAAGTAAACACGCGTTTTAGTTTTGAGCCGTCTTTAGTTTTTTCCGTCCCGCAAAATTTTGGAGAGCTCACTTTTGGCGGACAACATAAAACCCCTTGAAGAATGGGGTCGTGAGACATTGTTTAAATTGTTGGCCGGGTGAGCTGGTGGTGAGCAACGCATCCTCCTTTTAATTCTCAGTGCTGGAATTTAGCCAAGGAAAGCGCACAGCCAAATCTGAATATTACAGGCCTGGAGGGCGGGTGCAGTCATTAGAGACGGGGCTTACCAGTATCACCCTCAATCTTGATTTGAAGCTTTCGTGACTGCAGGAATCCATACTCTTTGGTTCTTTCGCTAAAGTTACGTAGGTATAAAATAAAATAAATCACGACGTTTCGATCGCAACACAAGCGGTCGTCCTCAGGCGGAAAAAATATAATCCATCAGTGGAACTGCTGAACCCTCACTACCCTTGAGAACACAGTTTAAGCACAGGCGCCTGGGATTCAACCCACAACCTCAACGGTGCCAGCTCAGTCCTCTGAGCTCTGAAGCGACGCGGCCACCTCCGCGTGCAGTACAGAACGGAACTGGGCACGAACACTGCGCAACGAACCTGGATACCCGAGTTCGAATCCTGGCCGTGGCTACCTTTGGCGGCGAGCGAATGTCGGAACCGCTCCTGGGCCTCCTCTCACCCCACCACTTAACCAAACCCCCCGCATTGACCGGCGTGGTGAAGTATGGTCAAACACCCTCCATCCCTAGTGGACATACGTTACAGGCTTTCATCCAGCAGCGGATCGACAAAGGGCCGTAAATGATGATGGAATAATCAAAAACAAGAGTTGCTGCTTCAGGCGATATCGCACAATGACCGAAATAATGACTCGACACCGTTTGCCAATGACACCGCACGCATGGGGTGACGTTTTCGAGCAAGTTGACCTTCTTATAAGGACAACGCGTGACGGCCCAGAGGAAGGGGCATGGGGGGGGGTCCGGGTCCGGCCCACGAGCCGTGTGGGTTTGACACCCCTGACAGACACGAACGTGTTGACCGCGCGCGCGCGAGAGAGGGAGAGAGGGAGGGGGAGAGAGGGAGAGAGAGAGGGGGAGCGAGAGAGAGGGGGAGAGGGAGAGAGAGAGAGGGAGAGAGAGAGAGGGAGAGACTGTAATTGTGATCGCGCACGTCACAGCTCGGGTCGGCGATGTTCCGTAATTTTTCTAGAACGGTGAGAAAAAAACCCCGCCCCTCCCCCCCCAAAAAACAAACTCCCCCCCGCCCCCCCTCACCGGAATCCCACCACACCATTGATCGCGCCGCCCCTACACGACTCGCGTTAACAAAACAGGGCGCGCACCGCGGACGCTATCGATGAGCGCGTCGCCGCGGTCAGAACGGCGCGTTCCTTCACGGCAGCGTTTCGTCGATCGTTCCTTCAGCGCTTTCCAAAGCTCCTTCCGTCTATCAGTCGAACGGGGGGGGGGGGGGGGGTGTGCACGATAACTCTCGTAATGATGACCCGCATTGAAACGAATCTTCGGAATGAACTTGCGTGGCCAAATTGATTCCTGTCTGTATACGGTCGCCTAAAACTTAAGAGACACAATCGCCAGCTGTAAGAGGACCCTTCTCGGCTGAGGCTCACAGTCCCCAAGCTAGGGGCCGCCATCCGTTCCCCGTTGACTCGCCGCGGCCGACGGACGTCCGAAGCGCTTCCCACGCAGCCTGGTACGAGCGCGACCGCCCGCCACGGTCGCGAATTATTATTTTTGTATTTTTCCCGAAAGAAAATCGCGCGTTGGGAAGCAGCGTCACAGTTCCACAATGAACGATCTCTTCTCTTTGCGTGGAAAAATAATCCGCTGCACGCCATGTGCACTTAGTGGCGTAGCGCACGGTTGGCGTGCAGGGAACGAAGGGGGGCCCACCCGGCGCACCCGGCCCACCCACCTGGCCCACCTTGGCCCACCCGGCCCACCCAGCCCATCCACCTGGCTCACCTTGGCCCACCCACCCGGCCCACCTTGGCCCACCCAACCCACCCACCCGGCCCACCTGGCCCACCTACCCGGCCCACCCGCTCCACCCACCCGGCCCACGCGACCCATCCACCCGGCCCACGCGACCCATCCACCCGGCCCGCCCACCAGGCCCACCCACCCGGCCCATCCACCCGGCCCACCCACCCAGCCCACCCGGCCCACCCGCTCCACCGACCCGGCCCACCCGGCCTACCCACCTGGCCCACTCGGCCCACCCATCCAGCCCCACCCGGCCCACCCATCTGGCCCACCCGGCCCACCCACCTGGCCCACCCGGTCCACCCACCCTGTCCAACTTTCCCCTCCCCCTTCATAGCCCAGCACCGGGGCCCTCCGTCCAGTGGGCCCCTCGCATCCCTTGGCCCTGGTGCAGCTGCACCGCCTACACGTTCCTCGATAGCTATGCCACCGCGTGTACCTGGTACACGT
This sequence comes from Petromyzon marinus, assembly GCF_048934315.1. Taxonomy (NCBI): domain Eukaryota; kingdom Metazoa; phylum Chordata; class Hyperoartia; order Petromyzontiformes; family Petromyzontidae; genus Petromyzon; species Petromyzon marinus. Next base: position 19,486,400 of record NC_133671.1, read on the forward strand.
CGCTGCGTGTGCCTGGCGGTTGGTTAGTCGAGGCATTATCGACCGCTGTTCGTCATACGCAGAGATCACCACGAGCATAAATATGATCACGCGGGCAAATAAATAAAAAAAGCACAAACGGTCACAGCAACAGCAACATTTATAACGTCCGGTCGACTGCCAATGCTTAATGGACCTAGGTCTGAGTGATTAAAAATCTCTACCGCCGTGGGGGGGGGGGGGGGGGGGTCTCAAGAAGCTGGAGTTGAGAAATGCCACGTTCCGTAATCCGTGGTTGGAAGGTGACCGAAGCAATCTTGAAACGAGGCTGAGAAAAACAGCGCTTCCTTGCACCGGCGGCTAAAAATAAACGCGGGCACGTGTGACCGACAATGCATGTATTGTACTGAACTTTTTCGCGCCGAACGTAGCCCAACCGTACTAATCGGAGGTGTGGGGCACAAGTCACGTGTGTATAGCCGCACTTCCCTTTAAAGCAGAGGGACGGGCCCATGCACGCATGCGTCTCAATGACCCTGCCACGCTAATTTCCGAGAAGACGCGGCGCTGATTTGAGTGATCGAGAGCGGTGGACGCAGCCGATTGCCACGGACGACGCGTGGTGCGTAGCGGCCAGGAATTGCGCGTTCGCTGAGAATACGCCGCACGGAGCCGACCACGGGAACAGGGGTAATCCACCCCCACAGTTACGCCCCGCGCTACGTGATTTATAACCAAACAAGAACCAAACGAAATGTTTAGTTTAGTTTGTTGTCCTTCCCCCGCACCTCTGATTAGCAAGGTCGGCTACGTACGGTGCGAATGAAGTTCAACGTACATAACCAGGTGGCCAGGTGGCTCAGAGGTCAGGAGCTGGAACCCACCCCTAAGAGACTGGGTTCAAATGCAGACAGCCAACTAACAAGTGCACCGCCCCCTACCCTCCTTGGCAAACACTCACACCCACCCAGCCACTCACACGGCAAACACGGGCGCATACCATTCATAAAACAAAGAGGACAACCCCTACAGCCAACCTCTCACCCACACAAAGACAAAGATCCCCATTGTAGCCTGAACAGGCTGTTGGGGCAAGTGCTGTTAGCGAGCACCTATCAAGGCCGGAACAGCACACGAGAGGGTGGGTGACCAATACCACGGCTGGCCGCCTTTCTCTCCCCACTGCTGATGTTTTATACACACCGATTCAGGAACTTATTGGAGGCTGAGTCGACCTAGGGGAGGAGGCCCATGTCCAGCTCAGATAATCTTCACCGGTGTTGGCTGTGAGCGGGAATCGAACTCGGGTGGCCGGGTTCGTAGCGCAGCACGCTAACTGTCACGCCATTGCTCCCGACAGCATACAATACAAAAGACAAATATCCCCCGTATAGCCTTAACGGACTGTTGGGGCAAGTGCTGTTAGCGAGCACCGTACAAAGGGCGGCAACACGTACAAACACACAAAGCAGGCAACCCTATATATCGCACACAGACACACGCACACACACCACACGCGCGCGCGTTCATTCTCTCACGGCGCGATCCGCCGTGTTCTGGCGGTGGCGGTGGCGCCCGGCGTCACCGGTTCACGGCGGTCGTTCGACCTCAGCCCCGGCGCGTCCCGGCGCGAGGCTGTCTGCTCGCCCCCCCCCCCGCCTCCCCGCACTAGCCTGGACCCTGACCCCGAAGCTCAGCGTGCGCGATTCGAGCCCAGCCAGTGCACGAATGTACGGTGAACTTCTTTTGCACCGTACGCAGCCAACCGCTCAAAACCGGAGGTACGGGAGAAGGAAAAACGAACTGATCACAAAAATCAGTTTTAAAGAAATTCGTTTGTCAATGGAGATGATTTTAAAAGTGCATCGCTCCGGTGGCTTCCTAATATCGGAAGGAAGAGCGTTCCGGACGGTTCGCAGAAGCGCGTCCGAGAACGCGCGATGCCGGTGACCGTCTTCTTTCCAGGGCTGTCCAAAAGCCGCCGCTGCGAGGGTGAGGGGCGTGCTCGGTCGGGGTCGACGCGCTTTCCTCCTCTGATGGGGCACCAGAGGCGGTGCTTGCGGTCGGGCGGGCGGGCGGGCGAAGCGGTAGCGCCTTCGCCCCTTTGTTGTTCTCGCTGTGGCGGGTAACGGTTTGAATTAAGCGGCCGCCCTGGTTAATACCGAGGCGCGTATAAACCGTACTGAGTCTACGTGCCCGCCGTCTGCTTCAAGGGTGGGCCATTGTGTGCGGGTGTCACGGCCTAAGTTGGAGACGTTTTCGAAATTACCAGCGGAAATATCTATATATTCAACTATTTATTAATTTATTTGTCCCCAAGTAAGGGCCATTGAGCTACATAGCTCTTTTTCAGAAGTGATCTGGCCCCAAATTATAGCTCAACGAAGTGGCTTGTCACGTGAAAATTGATAGCAGCCCAATTCTCAATGTGAAGGGAAAAACCGGAGGACCCGGAGAATAATCCACGCGACCACGGGCAGAGAGACACGCAAACTCCAAATATACACAATCGTCAGGGTTGGGATCGAACCCACGTCCTCCTGTATACCAGGCGAGGTAGTTAACATCTCGCCACCGCGGACGAAAGACCTGTTTTGCAGGCCTGAGCCAGTGGTGGAAATTCCACATTCCTACTTTGGGGGAGGGGGGGTGGCAAGTCCTCCCACTGTTTCCGTGGCCGATATGTGGCCCGTCCAGCGACGGGAGTTCGGTCCATGGAGAGATTTGATCCACTCGCCGGATTGGCACAGATGGACGCGACAAGGTCGCACAGGTGGCACGTGCGCACGTGGCAAGGGTGCGGGTGGCACGTGCGGTTGTGGCACGGCACTGCCTGGGCGCAGGAGCACACGTGGCTCGTTGCGTGGCTCGGTCCTGGTGGCGAGGTCTGCTGTGGTGCTCACGCTTGTACATTGTGCCCCCGGATGTATTTATGGATTTATGTATGTTTCTTTGAACTTCTTTCGCACCGTACGTAGCCAACCGCGCTTATCGGAGGTGGTGAGGTGGTGAGAGGGGGGGAGATAAGAGGACGGTGAGAGAGGGATGTGGGTGGGAGACAGAGGAGGGAGGAGGATGAATGTGTGGACGGAGGAGGGAGGAAGGGAGGAAATGTGGGGATGGGGATCGGTTCTTGTAAACAACGCGGGCGGAACACTTACAGACCTCATAATTACCCCCTCGCTCGTACATCCTCATCATCCCCCCCGCCCCCCACCGGAACTCGCTCGCACGCGGTGGGTGCCGTTGAGTGCACGCGGATAGGAACGGCTCGCGCGCGTGCGGGCGCCCTGGGGTTTAACCCCTGCAGCCAACGCGAAATGCCAAACGCGGAGAGATCTTTTTCAATTTTTTTGCCACAAACGACGAGCAGAAGCTACGTGGAATCACCAACGGAAGCCGCAACAAGGCAAAATAGTGAATGCAATTGTAAAGGTTTTACTTTAACGCGTAGGCTTTCGCGACCGACATTGTTCATAGATCGCGGAAACAGGAAGACTTGTTCACAATTCTGACAAAATCGCCTGATGAAGCTGGTTGTAATTTCCAGCGAAACGTTATACTGAAAGTTTTAAATGTTCTGGGTTTACTCTCCAACACACCGGTGTGCTGACGTAGGAACTAATTGGCAGGTTTTGTTTACGTAACAAACCTTACTAATTGGCTGTATCAGGTGGTGGTGGTGGTGGGTTAACGACACATTTATATTTACGCGATCGAACCCAAAAACCTTTATTATGATTTAACTAAACTATTTATATTTTTACCAGACTATATAACTCTTTTTCAGAAGCGACCTGGCCAGAAATAATAGCTCAGCGAAGTTGTTTATCACGCAAACATTTATTGCAGCCAAATACTCTAAACGCATGATGTTGATTCTTAATGTGGAGGGAAAAAACTGGAGGACCTGGAGAAAAATCCACGCTACCACGGGGAGAATATGCAAACTACAAATATACAGAAGCGTCAGGGTCGGCATTGAACCCACGACCTCCTGTATACTAGACGAGGTAGTTAACATCTCCTAGCCACTGTGATGATGATGATAGAGAGAGACACGCAAACTCAAAATACACAGCAGGCGTCAGGGCGGGATCTAATCCACGACCTGCATACCAGGTGAGGTCGTTAACATCTCCGAGCCACTGTGATGATGATGATAGAGAGAGACACGCAAACTCAAAATACACAGCAGGCGTCAGGGTCGGGATCTAACCCACGACCTGCATACCAGGTGAGGTCGTTAACATCTCCGAGCCACTGTGATGATGATGATGATAGAGAGAGACACGCAAACTCAAAATACACAGCAGGTGTCAGGGTCGGGTTCTAACCCACGACCTCCTGCATACCAGGTGAGGTCGTTAACATCTTAACACTGAGATGTTGTGGAAACCGCTCGCTGGATGGGCGAGGCAAAGCGGGGGGTGTCGGACAAAATAATGACGAGCGGAGCGTGCGGAGAGAGCTGTCGCGGTGATCGTGAAACGGAACGAATAGGAACAGTCGTGCAGCGGGAGATCTCGGGGCAGGTAGAAATCTTGTCGTGCTCGATGTGAAGCACAATCGATCGATCGATTGATTTGGTAACGCGAGGGGATTATTATTACTACATGTATACAGGATGGCCCAAAAGTCAGGACACGTAGGGGTTATTACATACATTTCAGCACATCACACGTAGGGCTATTTATTCCTTTATTTGAGCAAAACGTTCAAAACTGCCTCCCGTTAACGTGATGCATGGCTTCTCTTTTGAAATGAACGAAGGACTCGTTGATTGTTTGAGAGAACAGCGGTGTAGCCTTTGAACATTCATCCATCAATTACGGTTTTACTGTCTCAATTTCCTCAGGGTCCCTTGGTCGGGCTTTGTAAACAACGACTCTTAGGTGCCCCCCTCCCCCCCCACAGGAAGGAGAAGCAAATTTGATATTTAATCATGGTATAAGATGTCAATTATTATCTTAAAGGTTCAGCAATGAAAACACGTTCATGCCCGTATTCAAATAAATTCATTAAACCCTATGTGTCCTGACATTTGGGCCACCCAATATATATGAATATATTTTTTTGTCCTTGCCGAGAAGGATTAAGGGATGCGTCAGACTTCCTCGATAATCTACTCTGGGTGTGGGTGGTGCTGGTAGTGGTGGTGGGGGGGCGATTAAATAATTGCACCGGGTAGAATGCAGTCACTCCGTAAATTCACGAGCACACCGAGTCTCCGCGCGCGTCACGTGGCTGGCTTCAGCAGCGCGCCACGGTTATTCCGGCGGCGTCACCACGACTCCCTCCGGGTCACGCCGACCCCCGGGGGGGCGGGGGGGGGCGGTGTAGCCGTTGCCTCCCTCTTCACTCCTCTTCGGGTTGTTGCTTTTTTAAATTCACGAATGTTTAACAAAAAAAAATACCACGCGCCCTCCGCCACCGACCCCCTCGCAATTGCCAACCGATAGCTCGCACCTTTTTGGCTGTTGGCCCGCAGCTTTCGGATGCGCTTCTGCGGCTGTCTGATCGCTCTTCCTTTCCGATGTTTGGAAGCCACTGGAGCTACGCACTTTAAAATAATCTCGATTGAAAACTCATTTCTTGAGAACTGCTTTTTGTGCTTGATTTGTTGACCTTCCCCTCTGCACCTCCGATTAGCGGCGGTTGGCTACGTACGGTGCGAAAGAAGTTCAACACACGTACCTGCAATCGCTCACTCGATCGATGGATGGGTCGATATTGATATAACTGAATACGAATCACTGTTGCCAGGGCAACGGCCCCAAAGGAGCAGCCAGCAAAACGCCGCGCGGGGACTTCTGCTTTTTTCCTTTTCCCAGGACGCCTGGCCAGCAGCAGTGTGGAAGAGTAGGCCAAATACCCTCTGGAGGGAACTCGCGTGGCCCGAGGGGCACAGGTAATTGCAGGGTGCCCGCCCGCCCGCCCGCTGGACCTTCTATCCTTGATCAACCCCGCGAAAGCTCGCCCCGCTCTAAACGGGAGGTGGCTGCCCGATTGGGTTTGGCCGGTGCACCACCACCACCACCACCCCACACCTCTGTCCCGAGTGTGGGGCCGGGAGTGCGGGGGCGAGCCGGAGAGCGCGGAGAAAACCACGCGCCCGCGCGCGGGGGCTTGACGCGGGTAAAGTCGCGCGGACGGGCTTGGGGCAAGCGTGCGTCATCGGCATCATCATCAGCAGCAGCAGCGTCAGCAGCATCATCATCAGCAGGTGTATTAAACAGCATCCTGGTTGGGCACTGGAAAAGTGTCCCGGATAGTTTGAGGACCGTTCATGAATTTGAAGTAAAAGAAAAAGTACTATTTTTAATATAGTATGTATGTCGTGTGTCTATTCATCGTGACTCTGAAATGTTATTTTTAATGTTATGTAAGTAACAAATAGTCTGTGGTCTCCAGTTGCCTGGGTGAAAAGTGTGTTGGGTTTTGCCCAATTCTCGCCTGTTGGCTCAGCAAACTTAATAAATGTATGCACGGTTCCATCATCAATCCGCTGCAGCGGTAGCATCGGTTGTATCAGCATCGTAAGATTAGCACAGTTGGCTACGTACGGTGCGAAAGAAGTTCAACATACATACGAAAGCATCGGTAGTTGCTGTCTTATAATGCGCACTTGTGTCATCATCATCATCAGCAGCAGCGGCTACAGGAGTAGAATCAGTAGCAGTAGTGTCATGAGTATCAGCAGACGCACCATCTGTCAGCTGCAGCAGTTGCATCATCACAATCATCAGCTGGATCCGTATAGACATTTGCATCATCATCAGCGGAAGCAGCCGCAGCACGAGGAGCAGCAGCAGCAAACTCACGTGACCCTCCTGGTCACATTGCCACGGGTGCACCGGTGGTAGATGATTTGGCACCAAACACAGACTTTAAGCAAATACAAAGATCCCCCGCGATGTTGACACACCCCACCACGTACTCATTTGAGGCTGAGTCGAACTAGGGGGAGGCCCACTACCGGTTCAAATAATCGTTGCTGGTGTTGGCCGTGAGCGGGAATCGAACTCGGTTCACCGGGTTCGTAGCGCAGCGTAGCGCTAACCGCTACACTACCGCTCCCCATATGCACACACACACATATACACACACGCATTACATAAAAATACACACTCAACTCATTATTATTACGACTACAATTTTCTAGAAGACATCGTGTCCACGGACTGTTCCAAACATGTCACCGTGCCCCGAATATGATCATTGGCATCCTGACAACTATCGTTTGCTGCTGGAGGCGTGGTGGTTGGGAGGGGGAGGTGTTTTGGGGCAATTGGCATCGCAGGTTGTAAACGTCTGTGGGTGCGTTTGCGTGCGTGTGTGGGGGAGCGGTCGTGCAGCCCTTAACGCACTGCGCTACGAACCCGACGGCCCGAGTTCGATTCCCGCTCACGGTCCCGGGCCTCCCCTAGGGAGACTCAGCCTCTGATTAGTGCCTGGTGCTGTGTGTAAAAATCGCCACTTGGGAGACAAAGGTGCCTGGGCTTGCTGACCTTCATAGGTGCTCACTAGCAACACTTGACCCAAACGTCTGTTGAGGCTCTACAGGGTTACAGAGTTTGTCTTTGTGTATTTGCGTAATGGGGAGAGGTGGCACAATGGTTCGTGAACCGGGGCGTGAATGGACCACGTGACACCAGTTCAGCTCTTGGCCATGGGGTAACACAAGTGGCATGAGATAATCCGAACGCCGTTTCGCACGGGCTTCGCCTAGATTAACTCAGCCTGAAATGTGGAGCTGTGCGTCGAAAAATATCAGTGCTGGCCAAGCAAAGACATTTTCACGAGCGGTTCTGACCACACACAACCGCCTCTCTCATTCATCGTTCCAGACTTAATGGGCACATCGCTAACAACACTTTGCCCCCGATAGTTTACAAGGCTCCGTGGGGAATCTTTATCTTTGTGTGTGTCCGGGATTTAATGTCAGCCAGGTCTGTCGGAGTCAGTGACCCAGATTTTTATATGTTAAATATAAAAATAAATTTATTCTACGAGGTAAGTCCCAGTGAGCTACATAGCTCTTTTTCAGAAGCGACTTGGCCACAAATGATAGCTCAAGGAAGTGGCTTATCACTGTGTGGAAATTTATAGCAGGAAAATACTCTAAACGCGTGACGTTGATTATAAATGTTGAGGGAAAAATCGGAGAACCCGGAGAAAAATCAACGCAAGCATGGGGAGAACACGCAAACTCCAAATATACAGGAGGCGTCAGGGTCGGGATCGAACCCACGACCTCTGGCATACGAGGCGAGGTAGTCAACATCTCGCCACCATGGCACCCTTAAAAAAAGGTTTGCTAAGCACAAACACGGATAGACTAACAATATGATTATATTATGTTAAAAATTTCTTATTATTACATCTGCATTTGGTACACCCCCCCCCCATCCAGTGCGTCTCCTCGGTCACGTACACCGATGGCAGTCTTCCATCAACTCTGGGGGAAAACAATTCGAGTGAGAAATTATTAATCTACGTGTGCGTCTGGTGTCATTTAGAGCGGCGGTTGGCTCAGTCGTCGGCGCTGGCCGCCGCTGCGCTACCAACCCCTTGACCCCCCCTCCCCCCCCCCCCGAAGCTCGATTCTCGCTCACGACCAATTGACAGCGGCGAATGTTTGAACCGGTCCTGGGACTCCCCTAGGTCGACGCAGCCTTAAATGAGTGCCTGGTGTGCTGTGTGTATAAAACATGAGCGCGCCGGGGAGACAAAGGTGGCCGGGTCTGGTGTTGGTCACCCGCCCCCTCCTGTGCCGTGCCGGCCTTCATAGGCGCAGCTCACTGACGGCACTTGGCCCCCAAAAGCCTGTTAAAGCCTACGCGGGGGTTCTTTGTCTTTGGTGTAGAGGTCACCGCGTGGTTGCTGATGAGGCAGCAGAAGAAGTGTTGATCGGGAGGACATGGGGGCATGGGGGTTTGGGGCTTGGTGAGTGTGGATGCCAAGCGAGGGAGAATTAGTGGTGGTGGCGGTCGTGGGTAGGATGGGGAGGCGGGAAGGGCAAGTGGAGAGAGGGGTGCGGTGGAGGGGGGGAGGCTTCAAGTTGAGACCACGACAGAAGTCTCATTTGCAAAGGGCGACCAGGGACATTGGTCTGCCAGTAGGAAGGTGAGGGGGGGGGTGATCACTGCTACGTTCATCCTCATTGAGCAATATGCGGTGTCCTTTTTCAATTTTGGCAAATTTTAGACCCCGGCGCCGGCACACGCGCGGGATGGGGTGGACTCTTGCGAACGACGTCACGGGACTCTGTACCATCGTCCGCAGCGAGCGAAGCGGGGCGGCGCGTCGCCGGTGTCACGGTTATTTACGCACCGCGCACAGCATTAACCAGGGCGGCCGCTGGTTTACCGAACCGTCAGCCCTCTGGGAACGGAGCGTTCGGCAAGCGGCGGCACGGATCGGGGCCGTGTCACCGAGGTCAAAATCGAAAATATTTATTTGCACCGCACGAGGAATCCGATGAACTATAAAGCTCTTTTTTTTCTCTCACTGATGTGAGATGCAAAAAAACCACGATCGCAGTGCAAAGTACAGGAAAGACAAACGAATCGCCCCCCCCCCGCCCGCACCCAAAAAATACCGCATACAAAATACGAAAAATGTTCACTAAAAAATAATAATAATAATAAACTATCGCCCCGACTACCAGGTGGTGTCAGTGACGGGTGGCGGGGGAGCGGGGCATGGCAGAGGGTGAGGCTGGGGGGTACCTGAGACACAAGCGGCGTTTGTTTTCCGCCGTGCCGGACGTCGTTGAATCGGCCGGCCCAGCCAGGCGCTGGCGGCGTTGGATTCCGCTGGCAGGCTGAGCGAGGGGGCTCTCGCGTCCCCGTGCCGCGTTTTTGTTTGTTTGTCTAGAGGCGTCCTGACCCCGTCGAAGTTGTCTCGGCTGAATGGTCCCTGCTGTTCGTTGTCCTTCCACACCACCCCCCCCCCCCCGCAACTCCGGTTGGCTACGTACGGTGTAGAGGAAGTTCAATGTACATTGGTAGTGTGTTGTCAGCTGATCGGCCGGTGGCCCGTGTGGGGTGCGGCCGTACCGAAATTCAAAGCTTTTGAAACAGTGCCTTAGATTTATAATAACGAAAACATTGTGTGGATTTTTTCCGGTAAATGTTGATAAAATAACACTTTTTGGGGGTCTTAAGGTGGGAGGAGGGGGTACGGGGGGTACCATCGACCCCCATTTACCCCTCCCCCCACCATGTATATATAAGCAGAACTCCATGTTGTTGATCCTTCACGTGTAAATACAATAAAGATTTAGTCCAATTGGCCTTTTGAACTTTCCAGAACAATGTTATCCGGCGATGGTGGCGCGCGTTACATTTGTCACCACCACCACTGCTCGCCTGTGCTTTGGATGGCGGCTGCGGTGTGTGTAATGATTACCGCGCTGGACTTTAAATCTGGAGGTCACAGGTTTTAGATTTGACCTCCTGACTCAGCAGTTTGGAAGGGAAAAAAAAGACTCTGCAAGTTTCTTAAACTCTCCCCCCCCCACGCCTTCCACTGCCCCCGCCTATTTTTCAGCCCAGCTTTACAAATGGGTTCACCACAGTCAGTCGATGGGCAGGGTGGTGGGGAAAAGAGTGGGTACTCCCACGACTGGGCTTGTGGTGGCTATGCTGCTGCACGTGGCTGCCTGTGATCCAGCACTGCGGTGAAGGCGGCGAAACAGCAAATGTAGATTCCAACTGCTCGGTCAGGAGGGAATAGAATGTTGGCTCTGGCGTGCATGTGTTTTCTCCGGGTGCTCCGGTTTCCTCCCGCGCGTGAACACTAATTAATTATTTATCGCCAAATAACACCTCGATGTATTGAGGACCTGCAGAGCTCGGGAATCTGTTGGCAGCGCCGGATAACCGCGTGGCTGCTGTCTTCTCGCTCGTTCTCTCTCTTCGCGAGCGAACGAGCGAGTGAGTACCGTGGGGGGGGGGGGGGTGGGGGAGCTACGAGTCGAAGCCCGTTGTTAAACACCCTTCAGGGGTGCCGTCTATACAGCTGCCCGAGTGAAGGCAATTTCATGCGTGAGCTGGAAATTGCAGGGCTGCGCCTTTCCCCCGTCCGTTGCCAATGTTGGGAGAGACGGCAGTTCAGCCTCTGCTGAAATTGCGCAATTAAATTGGACCACAAAGTATTTACGGCAGCCGGCTGCGGTGATGTGTTTGTTTGTGAGTCACACAGCGGTAGACACACGAAGTCCATTGACTCAGGAATTATTATCAGTTAGTCAGAGGAGGCTTGTGATTATTTCAAAGGTGACACTGAGGTCACTGAGTGATTAAACAGAAAGCCAAATAAACAGGCAATTCCGTCTCCTTCACATAGCCTTCTCTCCACTTAACGATAATTAAAAAAAAACTTTCTTACATTACCCATCGGCCGCACGGCCTTCTGGGATTGCATAATTTCAGCAGCATTCATCCGATTCAAGTACGAGAGAAACTCTGGACCGGTGTCCACACGCAACGTCTTGTTGGCAGAGTGGGATCCTTTCTTGAATGGATGCTGGCGGAATTGCCGATCTTGCCCTCTCTGACCGATATATGGGTGCTCGCTTGATGCGTAATTATGACTCGACCCACCGGAACTTTCCCTGCTGTTTCGACCGCGATTCCGCGAGACCCAATGCGCTGCAGAGGAGGACTCGCCCTCATCAGAATCGGAAGAAAGATTTTACACTGGAGAAGGAATCCGATGAGCAATGAAGCTCTTCTTCACGGATGTCCAGTCGGGGGCACGGGGTCAGAGCGTGACAATGGGGGAACCGTATCGCGCGGATCCCGTTATCCCCGGATCCCGTTATCCGCGAATTTACACCACTCAATCCAGGCGATGAAGGGGGGGGGGGGGTAAATCGAGGCTAACGTCGAGGATATTTATCGAGCGGTTTTTGTATTGCGCAACTCCCCTTAACCGCAAAAAAATGTCGCGGGCAAACGGGATGCCGTCTCAGAAACACTTGACGTGTCAATCTTTTTGAACGGGGCCCTACGGCAAATGGGTCCCATACACAAAACTCCTCAACCCCGCGCTCTTAGTGCGTCGATATTTGCATTTTCCTTTGAGCTGTTCCGCCTCTTGGCGTTGTTCCTCTGCTCTAACGCTGGCGCAGACACGAGGCCATATGAACGAGGCTGCCTCCCGGTGGAGGCCGATCGGTTTCAGAGACGACGCATTAATTGTTTTCAAAGGCATGTTTGTTTGCATATTTTACCCACAAGCATGTGCGGTCAATGCAGACCCTATGCCTTGCAATAGGTGCGCCTAATTTGGTGTTTGAACATCTTAACAGATGTATTATTGCCGGAAGGGGTGTGTGTTTGCTTTAAGCTAAAACGACAATGTTATTTCTCTGGTAAATATGAATAAGATGCCAAATTTTCAGGGATTTCGGAGGGGGGGGGGGGGGATGGGGAGGTGGGTTCATAACCCCCCATCGCCCCCCCAACTTAATTCGTCATCATAGCGACGAACAGCCTCCGTCCACACGACACGCGGTGTCGCCGCGATGCACGACGGGAAGGGGGTAGACATTCGGCGTTTGCCGCCTCCACCTCTCGTCCACTCCGATCTCTCTCTCTGCGGACCGTCTCGACGTTCCACCTCGTGCGCAAGCGCAGGCGACGGTGGAGGAGAGGAGGTGGGGAGGGACAGAAAAAGCGCGTGGGGGGCGGAGGACTTTGGGCGCTTGAGAACCGTACACAGGTCTGGGGGTGGCAGGTTCGACACCCACGACCTGTGGGAATCTTCCATCGGGAGTGGTGTGGTGGGAGTGAGAGCTTTATTATTTATATACCTGGCCCCTCTTGTTTATTGCACATCGCCCGAAACGCTCGCCTTATTATAGATATCCCCCCACCACCACTTTTAATGCCACACACGGCTGAGTTATTGACGAGTTGCGCTGATTGTTTAATTGCCAACCGGACGGCGGTCGTGTCAAGGTGACCTCTCGGTAGAGCCAGCGAGGGGCGCGTCAGGGAGTTAACGGGGACACGGAGGATTGAGTTCCTCCCTGCGCTGCCATCGCCTTGCGTGCCGAGCGGTTATCAACGTGCGTGCGTCAAACTTAATTCGCACCGCACGTACACAACCGTGCTATTCGGAGGGATGACGACAAAAGCGTCAGCTGAACTTCCATCGGCTCAGTGGCCGCAGTGGCTGCGTGCATGGGTGCTTGCTGTTTTCTTCAGAGGTGCTCCTCGCGAACAGCACTTGCCCCTCAACAGTCTGTTAGAGGCTATACGGCGGACCTTTGTCTTGGTACGGTGGGGAGCGGTAGTGTGGTGGTTTAGCGCGTTGCGCTACGAACCCAGAAATCCGAGTTCGATTGTCGCTGACGGCGAATAGCAGTGTCAAAATATCCGTATCAGTCCTGGGCCTGCCATAGGTTGACTCGGCCTTAAATGAGCACCCGGTGCGGTGTGTAAAAACGTCGGCACCGTCGTTGATGAACGTTTCCCGGTCGGCTAATTCTGTGTTGGCTCGCTGAGCGCCTCCGACAAGAGAGCCTGGGTTCACACCCAGGTTTCGGTTTGCCCGTGATTAAAACGGGGGGGGGGGGGTGGGGGGGGGGAGTTCCGCGAGTACAGCGCTAAGTTGACGGTCGGTTTTTGAGTCGATTTCCGTTTAGGCAGGCGGAGTACTCAAGAGGCCGGGATAAGAAGTCGCATTCGCAAGAGGTGATGCCCCGGGGGTCACCAGAATGGCGGAAGCAAAGAAACGTGAAAACCAAAGTGCGACAGTGAAGGAAATGGAAATCGGAGGGTCACTGTAGACGCACAAGAAAGCTCTAGCATGATAATTTTGTTTGACGCTCGTTTCAGCAAATTCGAGCTCCGACGAATGTCGCTCGCGTGGCCTATGCCAGGTGCATGCCCCCGAGGTTGGATGTGAATTTAGAGAGTCTGACTGAAGTGACTTCGGGAGTAGTTCTGTGACATCATCCCCTGAGGGCTCTCAAAAGTAGTTCAGTGACAGCATCTTCTGGGGGCACTCAGGAGTAGTTCTGGGACAGCATCTTCTGGGGGCACTGAGGAGTAGTTCTGGGACACCATCTTCTGGGGGCACTGAGGAGTAGTTCTGGGACACCATCTTCTGGGGACACTCAGAAGTTGTTTAGCGACATCGTTCAACTGCCACTCATGGCGGGAGCTCCGAATGGAATTTTCTTCATCTCATGAAATGACGTTAGTAGCGCAATTAGAATTTGCAATTGGGAGAAAATGTTTGTTCCGTAATTATTTAATATATGTATATATGTACCGCGTAAGGAATTATCACTGTAGTCTTGTTCGTGAATTTTTACTTTTGTTTGGCCATTCATCGGTCATCCACATGGGCGATCCTTTACTGAAACTATAAACATTTATTTTATTTTATCAGGCAAGGCCCACTGAGCTGTCTAGCTCTTTTTCAGAAGCGACCTGCCCACAAATGATAACTCAACGAAGTGGCTTATCATCACGTGGAACGAAATTATTTAAAACACGTTGATTCTAAGTGTGAAGAGAAAAAGTGGAGGACACGGAGATAAATCCACGCGACCACGTGGAGAGAGAGACACCGCAAACCTGCACATATACAGCAGGCATCTCAGGGTCGGGATGGAACCCACGATCAATCCTGCATACCAGGCGAGGTAGTGAACATCTCGCCACCGCGGCGCCTATTTAAACACGTGTAGCACGTTCAAGACGAGAGACGCCGCCGTCACAAGCGAGACGAGATATCACCGCCTATCTGTCGTGCCTCAACATTCGCGAGGAGAGAATTATTTTGTTGTTTTCCCGCTTCGCTTGAGCTGTTGAGAATTCGTTTAAATAAAATTTACGCCAAACAAAAGGCCGTGTTCAGCAACAACAACAACAACAACAAAATGTGACGGAAGGAGAGACAGAGAGGGAGGGGTTGAAAAGAAAAAAGGAGGGCAGCTTTTTATGAAAACCGGTTCACTTTAGAATGCCGACTCTTTATTTATACTGGAGGAAGCTGATGAGCTATAACGCTCTTCTTCACAGATGTCCGGGCTTCCGCAGTCGTACTTTTGCAGCTCTCCGATGTGGCTTGGCGTGAAATTGCTCGGCGTTTTTCTCCACGTTCCCGTGGAAGCTTCTTCAGAATGTCAGCTCCTCCGCTCTGCTTCGTGTGGGAGCATGTATGCACTGAACGTTGAACTCCTTTCGCACCGTACGTAGCCAAACCGTGGTTATCGGAGGTGCGGGGGGAAGGACAACAAACTGAACGCTAAAGAAAAGAGTTTCCAATCTCGGTGATTTAAAAGTGCAAAGCTCCCAGCGACTTCCGAATATCGGAAAGGAAGAGCGCTCCAGACGGCCTCAGAAGCGCATCCGAAAGCGCCGCGCGATGCCCGTGGCCGTCTTTGTTTCGGGAGAAAACCCCCCAACGCGCACGGGAAGGGAGCTGTCGCAGACGCTCAAGTCGGAGTGGGGCTCGCTGCAGGAGCCCCAGCGGATTTCCGAGTTGACGGCGAGAGAATCGGTGAACGATTTTAAACGACATCTTAAAGCTTACCTTCTTCGATTGGCCTTTAATTAGGATGGCCCAGATTGTGTGCTTATTATGCTTTATTTTTTTTTACTGTACTTGTAGTTCATTATAAGTTCACGTCTGTTTTTTTTACGTATTAATCTTTTTGTTGTTGAAATTGAGTCAGGTCGCCTTTAAGCTGTCTTGTAAAGCACTTTGAGTTGCGTTTTATGCACGAATTGTGCTGTATAAGTAAAGTTTGACTCGATTTGATGAAGCTCACGGCAGCGTGGGGCGAAACGCCGCCGCTGAGGCTCTATTGATCCGAATTCGATCCACGCGTCGGCATGAATAAATAATAATAATACCTTTGCACACGTGACAATACTGTCGGGCGGTGGAGGGGTTAACGACAATAATTTTGCCGTAAAAACTACCGCCACGTGCCTACGTGGCCTAAACCCCGAACAACAAGCATGGGTCACTCGTGTGCAAGGTGCGCTCCACAGACGGGGCTCCAAGGAGCCTCCTTGCTGCACCGCCACGTCATGAACCGCACCCCGCGTGCAGAGAAGACCGTTCGTCATGCACCACCTCGACTCGATTCACCCGCCGGCTCCGTGCCCCTGAGCTCCGTCATGAACCGCACCCCGCGTGCAGAGAAGACCGTTCGTCATGCACCACCTCGACTCGATTCACCCGCCGGCTCCGTGCCCCTGACCTCCGAACCACCCGGCGAGCTCACGGGATTAGAATTTTAAACACGAGGAGGGTGGGGGGTGGTGGTGGGTTGAGGGTCTGGTGGTGGGGGGGGGGTTATGTTCGATGTCAGTGTGACACCCTCCCACCTCCCTCCCACGGTACTGACACTCCAGCAACACTCCACAGGGGAGCTGGCCGCTGTCACCGATGTGAGATTAGAGCTGCTGCTGTTGCCGCCGCCGCTGCCGTCGAGGAGATGAGAATTTTGGGAACGTCGGCATCGCCGCCTTGGCGGAGGAAGAGCGAGCGTGCTGTTGGGTGAATTTTTAATCGGCCGCCAGCTGATGCGATCGGTACGATGGGCGTGCTCTTGGCCAAAGCCAAGTTGGTTTGGCATCGGTGTCACATGCTGTACCAAGTATAGAGACCAAGTGCTGTTAGCGAGCACCACGCCTGGCCGCTTTTGTCTCCTCAGTGCCGATGTTTACACATCGCACCAGGTACTCATTTGAGGCTGAGTCGACCTAGAGGAGGCCGGTTCAGATAATCGTCACAGGTGTTGGCCGTGAGCGGGAATAGAACTCGGGTCGTAGTGCAGCACGCCAACCGGTACACTACCGCTCCCCGCAGTCACTGCAGTACACTCACGCACTCACTCGCCGACTCACTCACCGCACTGCAGGTCACAACACTTCTTTTGCTGCTTCCCCTCACGAATTCCGAGCTCAGCTCCTGCTCACAAGGTCACCTCAACACACAATGCACCCCCTCCGGGATAGCGGTCTGAATGATGACCAATTAATATACGCGCCCCTGCCGTAGGAACGTGGAATTTCCAACACTGGCTCTGCAGCGGTGTAAACACGAGGAGACGACCGCCAATACATCAAATGCTAATTTGAGTAGGAAATCACTTGACTTTTTGACACCCTTTAAATCTGTGCTGTTTGTTGCTGGCCGCTCAATGTTGGTGTTATCGGTTGGGCCTTTTCGGTTTGTGCTAAGCAACCTTATTAGGAGGGTGCTGTTATGGTGAGATGTTGACTACCTCACCTGGTATGCAAGAGGTGCGTACGATCCAGACCCTTACGCCTGCTGCATATTTGGAGTTTGCGGTGTTTCTCTCCCCGTGGTCGCATGGATTTTTCCACCGGGTCTTCTTGGTTTTTCCCTCCACATTTAGAATCAACGTCATGCGTTTCGAGTATTTGGCTGCTATAAATTTCCACACGATGATAAGCCACTTCGTTGAGCTATCATTTTTTTTCTGAAAAAGAGCTACGTAGCTCAGTGGGACTTACCTAGTAAAATAAAAAATAGGTTTAAAAAAAAATCTGGGTCACTGACTCTGACAGACCTGGGCACACACAAACATAAAGATTCCCCACGGAGCCTTGGAAACTATCGGGGGGGGGGGGGCAAAGTGTTGTTTCCGATGTGCCCATTAAGGCTGGAACGATGAATGAGAGAGGCGGTTGTGTGAAAATGTCTTTGCTTGCCCAGCACTGATATGTTTCGACGCACAGCTCCACATTTCAGGCTGAGTCAATCTGTGTGTGGTCAGAACCACGAATGAAAAACGTCGAGCAACAAAAGCACGACTTGCCGAAGCCCGGACATCTGTGAAGAAGAGCGTTATAGCTCATCAGATACCTCCAGTATAAATAAAGAGTTGGCATTCTAAAGTGAACTGTTTTTCATAAAAAGCTGCCCTCCTTTTTTCTTTTCAACCTCTCCCTGTCTCTCTCCTTCCGTCACATTTTGTTGTTGTTGTTGAACACGGCCTCATGTTTGGCGTGAATTTTATTTAAACGAATTCTCAACAGCTCAAGCGAAGCGGGTGGGGGCGGGGGGGAACAACAAAATAATTCTCTCCTCGCGAATGTCGAAGCACGACAGATAGACGGTGATATCTCGCCTCGCTTGTGACGGCGTCGTCTCTCTCTCGTCTTGTAACGTGCTACACGTAGTTAAATAGACGCCCCGGTGGCGGGATGTTAACTACCTCGCCTCGTATGCAGGAGGGTCGTGGGCTCGATCCCGACCCTGAGACTTTTTGTGGTTTAGTTTGTTGTCCTCCAAACGCCACCCACCCACCGGAGCAGCCGATTAGCGCCGTTGGCCACGTACGGTGCAAAAGAAGTTCAACGTGCACACACACCACACGCGTTGAGGTTGTTCCTTTGCAGTTGGCAGCAGACGCCGAGGATCTGTGCCCTCTACCCTACTTGGCCGCCGGTTTTGACGCCGCGGATCCAGAGGAGGCGAGGGGGGGGAGGAAGAGGTGGGGGGGGCGGAGGGTGGGGAAGTGGGGGGTGCGGAGGGAGAGGGGGTGGGAGAGACAAAGGCGGCCAGGCGAGGTGGTGCCCCCCTCGCACCGCCCCCTTCACCGCCACGCCCACAGCCTTGACCGGCGCTCGCAGCGAACAGCGCCGCCGAAATCCAACGCGGAACGTCTGGGTCAACTGTTTGGTCCAACATTGGGCCAACGTTCATCCGACGGTGGCATTATAATGAGTTGCCCAACGCCGTTCTGATGTAGGCAACACGGGGGGGTTGGTGGTGGGGTGGGGCAGGTGGGTGTTTGGGCGGGGGGGTGTTTGTTTTTGCTTGCACGCGGTGAGAGAAGAGTGTGAGGCCTCTAGTGCCTGGCAGTGCTAACAGCACCACCATCTGGGGGGTGTCGTGGTGGGCGGTGGGGGGCGGACACCTCTAAGAGATTAAAACAAAGTCCTGGTGGTGGTGGAGGTGGTGCTGGTGGTGATGATTCCGAGTCCGCCTTCTGTCGCCCTTGATTTGACAAACATGCCGATTGTGATGCTGCTGCTGCTACCGACAGAAGATTCGTATGGGACTAATATAACTTACTGTGTTGGTGTTGTTTCTTTATACTTAGTGACTTGCTTTAATATTTTACGATCGTTTTTTGTTCGTTGTATTGTTTGCTCTTGCGACTTGCTGACTCGCCCACACTGGACGTCTGCGAAAAAGAGCTTCATAGCTCATCGGATTCCTCCAGTAGTCTAAATAAAGATTCTGACATAGGCCAGGGAAGTAAAAGTATGATAAGCGTTGGCTCATAGAACGTTATTTAGCTTTGGGGTATGATCAGAATTACATTATAGAAATGTTTCCCGAATTTTATACTAAAACTATTTTTTTTTATTTTACCAGGTGAGGCCCACTGAGCTATGTTTCTCTTTTTCATAAGCGACCTGGCCACAAATGATTGCCCAACGAAGTGGCTTGTCACCACGTAGACATTTATCGCAGCCAAATACTCTAAAATGCGTGATGTTGACTCCACATGTGGAGGGAAAAACCGGAGGACCTGGAGAAAAATCCACGCGACCACGGGGAAAGAGAGTTGCACCCAAACTCCAAATATACAGCAGCAGGCGTAGTCGGGGGTTGGCATTGAACCCACGACCTCCTGAATACCAGGCGAGGTAGTTAACATCTCCTCGTCGCCGTGGCGCCCCCGAATTCATGGAGTAGACCCCCTCCCCGTGGCCCACATTGTGTTCGGCCGTTGTTTTCACTCCGAAACTTGCCGGCCGTCATCATCATTATTGTTATGACCACCGTCGACAGCTGACGAGCTGTCCACCGTCCGATAACGGCCTCCTGACGACGCCGTGTTAGACGTGGGGGGTTGCTTTGACCATATTTCACTGCGCGGGGTCAGCGCGAGTTACAATAACAAACGATACAACAACAAACGCGATAGGAGTGCAAAGTGGAGGAAACAGTAAGCACGTCGCTAAAAATAACTAAACAGAAATTAAGTCATATTCTTGGTTCTTTCGGTAAAGGCACGTAGAAGGGAAACAATACAATAATACAAATATAAGTACAAATTGCACAGTGCGTACGTTCCTGCCGCATTTTTGAACACTCAATGCATGCTTGCCAATCGGCCGTAATCCCTTTGAGCGATGCGGCCTTCCCCAAGCCGATTGGGGCGTTTACAGCAGTGAACGCCATGCCGCTGCATTTTCCACTTTGTGCCCTGATCCACGCGCTCCTCTCCATCCGTCTCCGTGTAATTCCGAGCACGCCTCATCCGCTCCGCGTTCCATTTTTTTCAGTCATCGTGCCCAAGTTCCTGATCCGCGCGATATTGCTGGCCAATGAGCACCGATTGAAAGGGGCCCTCTGTAGGCACATTAGTCACTTCCTTATAATAATAATAAAAAATCAAATTCTGATTTCAAACCCTCCCTACACACCCCACCCCCCCCCCCAGAAAAAAATAACTCCCTCTGTCATTTGCTTTTTCTGGCCGCTTCACTATTTCATCCTTTTCAGCCCAGTCCATCTCCAGTAATTTCCCCCGGTCAGCGGCTCTTCTTCACGCAGGGTGCACGCTGCACCCCTGGGGGTGCGAGACATCGCCAGATTTCTTTCAGAAGGTAATCAATCGGAGCACAAATTTATCACGGGCACGCACGTACAACTACTTTGTTTCATCAAACCTGTGTATTTATTCACATTATACATTTTTTTTTTACGATTGAGAACCAAAGGGGTGAGGGGGCTGCAGTAAAGCTTAAGAACCACTGCTCTAGAGATACAGATTCGGCCATACTTTGAATTCCCATGCTTCCCATTCCGTCCAACCAACAATATGTTTTGCAAACTTTCGATGGCGTGAGTTGAGTTCGTATTTATATTACGGCCCCACGGACCGCACAATCAACCCACTCATTAAGGTCGCACTCATTGCACACAAAGTGCTTGCCACAAATGTTCCACGACACCTCGCTGATCTCGTCAAGGAGGCTAAACCGTCACGCGAATTCCGGTCATCCTCGCAGCAGCGGCGTTTGGGCCGCCATCGAACGAAGACGGCCACCGCATCGCGCGCTTTTGGATGCGCTTCTGCTGGCCGTCTGGAACGCTCTTCTGATATTAGGAAGCCACTGGAGCTATGAACTTTTACATATAAATTGAAAACTCATTTCATTAATACTGCTTATTGAATTTAGTTTGTTGTCCTTCCCCCGCACCTCCAATTAGCGCAGTTGGCTACATACGGTGCAAAAAAAGTTCAACGTGCATACATACTGTAGTCTGCGCTCCTTCAACCGAGGAACAGTAAAACTGCACGATCTCTCTCTGCTGAAGCCCTCTCGTCGTGGCCAACAGACCTCGACATTGGCATCGAGCTCCTGAACCACAGCGCTGCCATCGCACGCAAGAACGGGATGTTGAGCCCAACTTTGTGGCCTTCTTTGTCCTGCAAATTGCACACATCCTGAAGTGAAGTTTTTACACCGGTTGCTTTGATAAGTACGTGTCGGCAAATAACTTAGGTGAAAGTGGGTTACCGTTCCCGATTCGTCTTTCAATGGAAAATAAACATTCGCCAATCACCCATTGGCCTTAAAACAAAGAATATGTAATAGGTGACGTTTCAGGCAATGACCCTTCTTCATAGCAGATAAATGATGAGTATTTTGGTATTTTTTTATGTCCCCTCGGTGTAGCTGTTCCATTTTTGTAGAATGGTTTTACATTCTTTCCTATCCAGTTAAAAAAATATATTATCTTCTCTTCATGCGAATATCCCTTAAGTGGGAGCCTGAATTTTGAATGGATTGTAAAATTAAATAAAGATATCAGTACAGAATTGAGAAGCACACACGCGACGATCATGACAACAGTGTCAGATCGAAACAGGGCTGTTCATCGATGATCAGTTTTTCGACAGCCATTCGTAGAATGAATATTCTATTCCAATCGGCTCATCGAGTCCAGTTCAATTGGTCGAGTGACGGTTAAAACCGATTCGAATGCGTGATCGTTCAAACTGCACGGTGTGGCGTTGAATGTGATTCGTCAACAGATGACGCCTTACATTAAAAGAACTGCGTACAAAAAAACACTTATTACATTTTTTACTTACATACAAGATACGTGTTACAAAAAAATATACTACCCTTCATCAAATTTTGATTTAAAGCTTTCGTGACTGCAGTGATTCATATTCTTGGTTCTTTCGGTAAAGTCACGTTGTTTCCCTTCAACGTGACTTTACCGAAAGAACCAAGAATATATACCCTTCATCAGTTTAACACGTAGGCTTTTGTGACCAATATCATCCATAATACAGGTTTTTGGGGTTAAATCTCGTATATATATAAATTTGTCGTCAAGCCCACCACCACGCGACACAACCAATCAGTAAGGTTTGTCACGTAAACAGAACATGCCGATTCGTTACTAGTACAGCACACCGATGTGTTGGAGAGCCAAGCCACAACATTTACAAATTGTGTATGACGTTTCGCCGGTAATTACAACGCGAGAAAAGCTGCACAACCGTTGTCATCACATCTACCCCTTTATTTAAGGAACGAAACAGGAGGACTTCTCCACAAATCTGGCTGTCGCCTGATGAAGCTAGTCCATTATTGGTTGAATGCCGCGTCAGTGATGGGGCTTATTTGACCATACTTCACCACGCTTGTCAGTGCAGGGTTGGTGAAGGGGGTGGGGGTCAGGAACGATTCAGAAATCACTCACCACTGATGTTGGCGGTGTCTGGGAGTTGAACATCGGGTGGCCAGATTTATAGCTCAGTGCCCTAACCGCTGTGCCCCCACTTAATGCAGCACGATATATCTTTATATTTTTAGGCACCATGGTAGTGAGATGTTAACTACCTCGCCGGGTATACAGGAGGTCGTGGGTTCGATCCCGACTCTGGTGCCTGTATATTTGGAGCTTGCGTGTTCTCCCCGTGGTCGCGTGGATTTTTCTTCGGGTCCTCCGGTTTTTCCCTCCGCATTTAGAATCAACAAGATGCGTTTAAAGTATTTGGCTGCTATCAATTTCCACATCGATAAGCCACTTAGTTGAGCTTTCATTTATGGTCAAGTAGCTCCTGAAAAAGAGCTATATAGCTCAGTGGGCCTTACCTGCTAAATAAAAAATAGGATACTTAGTTAATACAGTGGATAAAATGCAAATATGGCAGTAAAAGTTATAGAAATGATAATTCCATATACTTTTGATGGATTATTTTTCAATTGCTTGTGATTATCGATGAATGCTAAAATCTCACCCTCCCTTTGCGAAATTAACAAAGCGCACGTTTGGCAGCGGAGGACAAGTTATATTTTCGGGGCAATTAACCCGCACCGAGCGAAACACACCCACACAAAATAAATAAAGCACCCGGCGGGAGCCGATTCTGTCTGATCTTGTAAATCTGCAGGGTGCTTTTTGAAGGCACATTAAGCCGCAGTTATGGCTGGAGGTGGTCTTTGACGCAGTGCGCTCGGAGTAGCGCGCGGCATTTAAAATACATCTGCAAGCCATTAGGCGGTCAAGTGGGAAGTAAAATTAACGATTCTGTGAGTAAACTGCAATTACACATTGCAGGTGTGTCACTTTGTGTACGGCCTCATGAAAAATGTGTACGCGCGCATGTCAGAGAGGATGGGAGCGGTGGGCGCAGTGGTTCACGGGGGGCTCTGCGAACCCGACCACATGAGTTCGATTCCCCGGCCACGGATAATATCACCGGCAAGTGGTCTCGGCTCCCCCTCCCCATTTCTGCCCCTCCTTCACCAACCTGCACTGACCGGCACGGCGAAGTACGGTTAAAGTTAACCCCGATGATCGACACAGGCTTTGCCGAGGCCTTCATCTGGCAGTGGGGCTTGAAAAAAGTGCCGGAAAATGTATTATTGTTTAAATGTCAGCACGTCTCAAGATGCCGTAGTAATATCTGGCACAGGTATAATAGTCGCATGCGCGTGCTCATAGCGACGGAACACAGATTAGTGGGCTGTGCTCTTGCTGCTGATGCTGCGTTGCAATGGGCGACTCAGAGCCGTGCCAGTGCATTCCTGGAACAGCCTGGCAGAGCTGTGGGGTTGGTCGCGGTCCCCTCCATCCTCCTTCCCCTGACAGACTTCCCTCCGCTACCGGAGGAAAAGCCACCATAATTTATAAAACTTTTTTTATTACGTGTGGTTAGATTTATGCTATCCCAAGGTAAAGAGATGTTATATATGTAATGTTATACCGCGTGTTTTTTTTTTAAACAACTCCCTGAAGGTGACGTCCGTCTGGTCCGCGCCGACTCTCTGATGTCGTGACCATTTCACAGGGCGGCCGGGCTACCATAAACTCAAACAATTTTTATTTTACCAGGTAAGGCCCACTAAGCTATATAGCTCTTTTTCAGAAGCGACCTGGCCACAAATGATAGCTCAACAAAGTGGCTTTCATATGGAAATGTTAGAGCAGCTAAATACTCTAAACGCATGATGTTGATTCTAAATACAGAGGGAAAATCGGAGGATCCCGAGAAAAATCCATGCGACCACGGGGAGAATGTATAAACTTCAAATATACAGCAGGCGTTTGGGTCGGGATTGAACCCACGACCTCCTGTATACCAGGCGAGGTAGTTAACATCTCCTAGCCACCGTGACACCTTTGGATTGATCTCCACGAGACCGGGCCAGATCGTGGAGGTCACTGCCACGTGTCTCTACCGCAGCTGCTGCTGAATCTGGCGGGGGGGTTTGGGGGGGGGGCGTTGGGCAGTGAGGTGCGTTCATGGTAATCTTGAAAGACACATTCGTTATCTTCACAAGCTCGCTCGTAGTGGGTCATCCCGTCTGCCCTGTGCGATGGCCCACGAAGGCGACTTTTTAATGTTCGTAATGACGCGTTCATATCCCTGTGTAACCCCCTCCCCCCATCTTCCCCACTTCCAACGGAGGGAGATATCATATCTCAGTGTGGTTTACCGAAATGTGTTTTTACATGGTGAGCGCGCCTCTTTGATATTATATTGGCACGGCTGGCGAATTAGTGATTAGATTAAGGTACACCCCCCCCCCTACCCATCCCCTACCCTCAAACGAGTTGGCACCACATGATGTTCAACAGATATTCAATAACACAGGAAATATACTGCTATGGTAGAAAACATGACCTCCTATTTATAATATTTAATTAAGGTTTGAAGTATAGGGTTTGCTTTATTTTTGACAAAAATATGAATGCAGATATTTTTGCAAACACCAAAGAAGGTTTACATAAATTACATGAGCTGTTCATATGCAAGCATTGTTTTTTTCTTCCAATTCCATTGCTTTCAAGGAACTATAATTTTGCACAAAGTGGACTACCCGGTTGCCAATTGGTATTTTATTCAAATAAGCGCCGTTTACGTGAACACAAGTCATTCGTATAAACGATGACAGGACGAGTTAAAATGTGCACGTCCTTTCCACGCAGAAAATAAAACCTGCATCCCATTTGTGGACGGAATAAACATTTATACACGTCCCGTTAGATTGTCGATAAACTCCTAAACAACTTTTTTTCACGTGAGAAATACAAATTATATATTTTTAAAAAGTAAAAAAACATCAAAGGTAACACATGAGGAACCGCAGTGCTTGCAGGCGCCCGGCATTGATGTAGTTTGTTTGAAGGGTAGATTATGTTAGCGTGTGGAGGGAGCAGCAGGGGGGAGGGAATGCAAGGACCGCCGGCTCAAATATCACTCGCCATTGATGTTAGCCATGGCTCGGAATCGAACCAGGGTCGCTGGGTTCATAGCCACGATACGTGGATGCGAGTTGGAGCGAGACTGCCTGTCCTCGGCGTCTGCAATTAATTAGCACCGCCCCCCCACCCACCCCTCCCCCCACCACCCACCTAACCCTCCACCCACCCACCCATTATAGTGCCACCATGAGGCCCCCTCCTGACGAAACACGCTGGGGGGCACCGTGCGCCCCCTGCCGCCACAGGGACGCATGCTTATCGATCGGTTTTCCGCCCGCTAAGCAAACATTTGCTCGTTTTGCGAACAAATGGGTCTAAATTCAAATCGGTCTACGAAGTGAATTCTCGTGGGTCGAAAGAACGCTCGTTAAGCGGGACACGCCTCTGTCCAGTCTGATAAAACATGAATATGTAGAGGACCGCAGAGATTGGACAATTGTTGTCGCTGACTCACCGTGTGGCTGCTGCCTTCCTTCTTTGTCCGTGGTTCCTCCTCCAGTAGTCCCCTGAGTCTTTCTCTGTCGTCGAGAGCTGTCGAAAACTGTGCGTGTTACACGTTGAAATTCTAAGTAACAATGCGATTCACCAGGCAACCCTCGCTGGGTCTCTAGTCCGGTCGCTCGCTCTATAGCAGAGAGAGCGAAAAATGTGCGGCGGCGCGTAAACAGCTGAATCGGCCACCATCGGTACGATTCCAAATCGTAGAACGACGTAAGTAGGTTTTGCGGTTGTGCCGCGTCGTCGTTGTTGTTGTTTGGCACGACGTCCGACGTTTCGATGCACGTGCCGGCGGGTAGGTTCCTCAGCACGGCGGAGAGAAACAAACCCGAAAATGCACCAGAGGAGGCCTTTTCGCGAATCTTATTTCCAATCTAATCCGCGTTGCCCTCTCCGCTTGAGTGAGAGGGCCGTCGTGCAGAATGTTATCTTCATGTTTTGCCGGTTTCAAGACAATGACTGACGGTGGTGATGGAAAAGTATTTTTTTATCCCCACGCCACCCATGTACAGATGCAGCGATGCTAAACGCAGTCACAGAAAATGTATTTGGAGCGACCCGGCTGCATCTGGTTGGTAACAAAATAATAATTCACTACGACTACTACCCTCGAAGACCGTCGAGTGTGCAGAATAACAAAAAGTACGGCAATAAAATTGTTGTTGAGGAAAAGATTAGCAATGTTCCCCCCAATCGACCAGCCTAAAAAAAGCCCAACTTTGATGGGGAGGAAGATTTACAGCCGAGAGTAGACAGATGAAAGGAAGCAAATCCAAGACTAAAATTAACTTCTAGACCCCCTCGCTAAATTTAATAGGGGATGGATTCCCACACGATGCTTTCCCTGAATGCTGCCGTACAAAAAAGATGCCCCCTATAGCTTCAACAGACTGTTGGAGCAAGTGCTGTTAGCGAGCACGGCACACGAGGGCGTAGGTGGCCAGCACCACGCCCGGCCGCCTTTGTCTCGCTAGTGACGATGTTTTACACACCAGGCACTCATTTGAGGCTGACTCGACGTAGAGGAGGCCCATAACCGGTTCAGATATGCATCACTGGTATTGGCCGTATGGGGGAATCGAACTCGGGTCGCCAGATTTGCAGCGCAGTGCGCTCACCGCTAAATGCTGCCTTACGCACACACATGTATAATACACATACAAGGCAAATATTTCCCCCCACTCCCTCTAGCCTTAAGAGACTGTTGGGGCAAGTGCTGTTAGCGAGCTCCTGCTAAGGCACGAAGGGATAGTGTGGCCAGCACCACGCCAGGCCGAAACTCGGCTTGCTGGTGGTTTGTCGCGTGTTGTGCGAACCACTGCGCCCACCGCTCCACAACTCACGGCCGAACACAGTAACAGTACAGTGCAATGTACTGCGTTGGGCTTTTAAGATTTAACCAACATTCACGTGGCCAGCCATGTGGGCAAGCTCAGGTGAGTGACGGAGTGGGGGTGTTGGTGGTACAACGGGAAACATCATCATCATGTGGTTGTGATGTGGAAGTAGCTTGCTTTGTGTTTATGTGAGCAAACTCACAAGACTTGGCTTTGCCGTAAGCCAGGATGTTTAAATTAACATTGCACTTCAGTTGTCTGTGTGCGGTTAGGCACACGCATGTGCACACACACACCTGCCTGGGCTCACCAGCATATGTCCACGCTTAAACAAACTGGGCAACAACAATGACGATGCCAATGCAGCGCTTGTGCCAGGCTAGGTGGCTACACTTCAACAGGCTATCGTGTAAAGCAGCGGTTCTTCTTAACCCGGGGGTTGCGAGATGCCCGTTCTGGGGGTGCGAGACATGGTCAGATGTTTTTTTTTAGTTTTAGACGGTAAATCAGGAAAAAGATGGGCACGGAAGTACAACTTAAATTTCGATTTAAAGCTTTCGTGACTGCAAGGATTCATCTTCTTTGGTTCTTTCGGTAAAGTCACGTGGAATGAGAATAAAATAATAAATTGATGAAATAAAATAACACAATAAAATTCTCACCGCTTGTGTTGTGGCCGAAACGTCGTGAGAATTTTATTGTGTTATTTTATTTTATCAATTTATTATTTTATTCTCATTCTACGTGACTTTACCGAAACAACCAAAGAAGAAGTACAACTTACTTTGTTTCATCAAACCCTATGCATTTATTAACTTTATACATTTTTTTGTTACGATTGAGAACCAAAGGTGGGTGGTGCAGCAAGGCTGCAGTAATAAAAGGTTATAAGAAGCACCGGTGTAAAGTGCGGAAGACTTCTATATTTGAAGCTTTCGTGACTGCAAGGATCCATACTCTTTGGTTCTATTCGGTAAAGTCATGTAGGTAAAAATAACGTCGTTGTTTATTTTATTTTCACCTACGTGACTTTACCGAATAGAACCAAAGAGTATGGGGAAGACTTCTCGCCGCTGGTGCGGAGGTCACGGGGTCCGGACTCCTCCAAGGTGTTTATGGGTCGACTGTGAGCGAGACGATCGACAGGTGACGGCCGCCTGCGATTGGCTCACCGTGCCGCCTCGCTGAGTTTTATCCGCCCGGCGCCTCTCGTTCGTTGTTGTGAGCGTCGCTCCTCGGACGTTGCTGGGGAGGGTGGCTTGCCTTCGAGCAGCCCAGTTGTGTCCATCACCCCCCCCCCCCCGTTCTAAAAAAAAACAACTAGAAGCTATTTTTACTTTAGCAGGTGAGACCTACTGGCCTCTTTTTCACAAGCGGCCTGGCCATCACCGTCGCGTAAATGGCAGTGATGCCAACGCAGCACAAACGATAGCTCAATGAAGTTGGCTCATCGTCACGTGGACATTTACGGCAGACAAATAAATACTCGGAAGCGCACGCGGTTTCTGAATGTGGAGGCGAAAACCGGAGGACCCGGAGAAAAATCCACGCGACCACGGGGAGAGTGAGCATGGAAACTCCACAAATATACAGCGTCAGGCGTCAGGGTCAGGATCGGACCCAAACAACCTCCCGTATACCAAGCGAGGTAGTTAACATCTCCTAGCCACCGTTGTCATTGTCTTTAACAGCGAACACGCGCGCCGATTTATAGTTGAGTGTGTGTGCATGTCACTGGGTGTGATTATGTTGAGGAAGTGGAAGGTATGACTTTGCTCAAACCGGCATGATGTTTTAATTATAGCTGCACTGCAACCATGTGTGTGTGTACGTGTGTGTGGTACGTGGGGAGCGGTAGTGTAGCGGTTAGCGCGCTGCGCTATGAACCTGGCGACCAGGGTTCGATTCCCGCTCACGGCCAACACCAGTGACGATTATCTGAACCGGTCCTGGGCCTCCCCTAGGTCGATTCAGCCTCAAATGAGTACCTGGTGTGGTGGATAAAAACATTGGCACTGGGGAGACAAAGGCGGTCGGGCGTGGTGCTGGCCACCCACCCCCTCGTGTACCGTTCCGGCCTTCATAGGTGCTCGCTAACAGCACTTACCCCTACAGTCTGTTAAGGCTATACGGGGGATCTTTATCCTTGTCTTTTGGTACGTAAACAAAGGCAAAAGATCCCCGATATAGTATAGCCTTTAACAGACTCGGGACAAGTGCTCGCTACTAGTTGAGCACCGTGCACACCTGCATACACTGACACGTGCACTTGTGTCACCAGCACACGTGCACACACACACACACGTACTCTGACACACACAATGGCATTCACACCCACACCCACCCGTACAAGTACAACTATAAATAGGAACAAAGACAAAGATCCCCCGTATAGCCTACAGTAGAATGTTGGGGGCAATTGCTGTGAGCGACCATCTCATGCAGGCCGGCATGGCACACGAGGGGGTGGGTGGCCAGCACCCCATGTCTGGTCGCCTTTTGTCTCCCTAGTCGCGATGATTACGCAACGCACCAGGTACTTCGTTTGAGGCTGAGTCGACCTAGGGGGAGCTGGTTCAGATAATCGTCACTGGTGTTGGCCGTGAGCGGGAATCGATCTCGGGTGGCCGGGTTCATAGCACAGCGAACTGACGTACACACAGACACACACACGCTGACGTACACACACACCCACGTACACACAGACACACACCTACGTACACACAGAAACTTCAACCGCCATTCGTCACTAAGTGTGGGTGACGTCACCACGACGCTTGTACCAGGCTATGTGGACGTTGAGGCCATGTGAAGTGTCGAACGCCCACTGGCAGGTCACGGGGCAGACCCAGATGCCACAGGTCGACTGACTGAGACGGCTGGCTGATTCACCATCTGTGCCCCCTACTGTGCCAACTTTCTGTGCTTTAGCCACCTGGCGCTCCGCTCGTTATTGTGAGCGTCACTCCTCTGCTCTCCTTAGTGGCAAGCTCCAGGTTCAGCAGCAGCGCCTCCAACTCCTCCTCTGAGTGAGCAGCAATTACCAGATAATCGGCATACATAACATCGCTGAGCAATAGGGAGCCATCCCTTGACTGCACCCGGGCATCGATGAGCCTCCCATTGTATTTGTACCAGATGGAAATTCCTCCGGTACAGCTATTGAAGGCTTGACAAACTACATGGTCGAAATAGATGTTAAATAATGTGGGAGCTAGAGGACATCCCTGTCGCACCCCAAGGTGAATAGGGAATGGCTCCGACTCCTGGCCACGTAGTTTTACCCGGGCCCACTCACCATAATGAATGTCCTTCATAATCATGAGCAGTGGGTCAGGGACTCTGAAAGCGCGAAGAACAACCCAGAACATAGGCCTTTACCAGGTCAATAAAGCAGAGATGTAGGTCTTGTTGGAATTCCCTACACCTCTGCTGTAGTAGACGGACAGAAAATATGGCATCTGTGCAGGACCGCCCTTTCCTGAAACCGCATTGGGGCTCAGCAAGCCTCTCCTCAGCGTGCCTAGTAAGGCGATGTTGAATAATCCTTGCCAGGACCTTTCCGGCACACTGAGGAGTGAGATTCCAGGCTGAGGGATTTCCCCTCCTCCAGGACCTCACAGAAATGCTCAGCAAATCTGCACACCTATTCCTAGGGGTCGGAGATTGGATCACCGTTCTTTCCCCTAATGATGGAAATAGGTATGGTGCTGCAGGTTGCTTTTTTGATGGAGTTAAAGAGCGATTTGTGATCGCGGGCCATTGAGGCAGATTCCATCTCCTGAGCAACCCGCGTGCACCACCCATCCTTGCAGCGCCTCACGGCTCTCCGAACCTCCGAGCGAAGGCTGAGGTAGGCCTCCTCATTCTCTTATGTGGGATGTTGTAGACAATGAGAGTGGGCCTGTCGCTTTTTCTCAGCCAGTCTGAACACCTCCTCTTGTCAGCCAGTGTCTCTGGGGAGGTCTGGACCATGCACCCAAAGCAGCCATTGCAGCTGCTTGAGTCGTAGTTCTACACCTCACCCATTTCCCTTCGACATCAGGAGGAGTGGAGGACAATGCCAACCCCAGCCGCAAGCGATGATTAAATTCTCGCTTGCAAATTTCATCAGCTTGCTGAGACCATGCCATTATGGGTTTGAATGGGGTCCTGAGTGTACACCCACCACCGGAGCGGAAGAATGGCAGGCGCATCTTACAGATGACAAGTCGATGGTCAGTGGACAGATTAGCTCCACGGTAGGTCCTGGTGTCAAGGACATGGGCCCGCATCTGCTGTTCCGTCACTATGTAGTCCAGCAGATGTTCTTGCTTGGACCCGGCATGCATGTTTTGTGGATTCGCCAATGCCGGTACAGCGTGTTGGTAATTACAAGCCTATGGGCTGCACAAAAATCTAGCAGCCTCCTACTGTTGTTATTGAACTGATCTGGCCCATGCCTTCCAATCACTCCAGACCAGTTATTAGCAGCATGATCAACTCGGGCATTGAAGTCACCCAATAAAATGACTCTATACCGAGGGGCCACTTTAGTCAGCACCTGTGACAGGAGGTCATGGAAGGCATCTGACTCAATGGCCTTGCCTGCATCCCTCCACAGATGTTCGTCTTCGGTGGGGGCATAAGTAACCACGACCACCACTCCTCGCCTCTGGTTGATGGGAAGGCGAGCCCAAAGTAGCCTGGGGCTTACAGCTTCCCACACTTCACGCCACACTCCCTGTTGTTTGGCAGTCTCTTGCCCCGAGTAGAGGACTGTCCACCCCTCATGGTGCAGGAGCCAGAGCCGGTCCACCAGACCTCCTGATTACCACAGCGATCCAGGCGGTACCAGTCTAGCTCCCGACAGAGGAGTGGCAGCCCCTCCGCCGCAGTGAGCATTTCAACATTCTACGTGGCAATCCGTAGCGGCTTTTTGTTGTTTCTGGAGGAACCCCGAGGGTAAGTTAAGGATTCAGCCTCCGGCACAAGCTTAATAATTGTTTTAACGCGTAGTTTGGTGGTAGTTAATGGAAGGTGGAGGGGTTACCAGCCTCTCGCACCCGTCCAGAGCCCCCATTTGGCTGCTCTGGTGGTTACAACCGCCATGAAAGGGAAAGGCCAATCGGAATTGCCCCCCCCCCCCCCACGGAACTGCCCACCACAGCGTTACCGTCCGGCACCACGAGGAGGTAGGGGGTTGTTTTTGTCGGACACAGAAACACACACACACTGACGTACAAGACAAAGACTCCCCATATAGCCTTAGCAGACGATTGGGGCAAGTGCTGTTAGAGAGCACCTATGAAGGCCAGAATGGCATACGAGGGGGTGGGTGGCCAACACCACGCCCGGCGGCCTTTGTCTCCCTCGTGGCGATGTTTATTACGCACCGCACCAGGTTCTCATTTGAGGCCGAGTCGACCTAGGGGTAGCTCAGGACCGGTTCAGATCATCGTCACCGATGTTGACCATGAGCGGGAATGGAACTCGGGTAGCTGGGTTTGTAGTGCAGCGCGCTAACCGCTACTCTACCGCTCCCCACACACTGACGTGCACACACACTGACATACAAACACATTGACATACACACACATTGACATACACTGACATACACACACATTGACACACACCCACACAACGAATGCCCTAACCACGCCCCCAGACCCCCCCCCCTCCCCTTAGTTCAAAATGGCGTCGCGCCCCGCGCGGGGGAGCGGAGCTTGAGGCGGCGTCAACAACAACAACTAGCGACGTGAAAACAACCACAACTCACGAGATAAAACTCTCAAAAATACGACGCGAATACCGCCCGACGCGGCGAAACTTCGCCGGTCGTTGGGTGCTATCGCTGCAGAGGTGAAGAAAAAGACGAGCGGGATAAAAAAAATAAATAAAAAAGTCACAGTTGGGTTGCGGCGATAATAAGAGGCTCCGTCGTCGGTCGGTGGCAGGCTTGGGCCTGCTCGCTCCTTTTAATGCATTAATTAACCAGTAAGTTTCACCAAATCATCGGCGAGTACGTACTCATTTTAGCGGCTGTTAAGTGACGACTCTAGTTGTCGAGCCCCTCTCTTTGTGTGTTGTGTGTGTTTTTGTTTAGTGGTGGTGGTGGGGGGGTGTGTTAAAGTTAACGTAGGCCGCGTGCGTGCGTGCGCGGTGTTGGTTTACGTGACCTAGATTGGGTCGTGCGGGCGAAGGCCTTCGCCGCTTCCCTGCGACACTTTTTGAGGTCGTTCCGCACTTCCTTGCTCATTTTGTACGCGGCCTTTCGTTCGTTCGTTCGTCGCGATACCAGCTCGCGGTTGAGGCGTTTCGAGTCTTTTTTTTTTAACGATGGAAGAATTTGGTTTGCTCGTCGCGGCCGTGGGTGAGAGGGGATCCGTGAGGTTGTTGTTATGTCTGCGCCGCTCACGTCCAAGTGGCAAAAGCTCCCGAGTGATTAAAGTGTACGCGAGCGTTAAAACGCTTAGCGATAAAAAAACACATTTTTTGTTTATTATTATTATCCGCATTGTCATTTCGTTTGTGCCTTGTTTTTAAAGCTCGTCGTGTGCCCGGTTTTTGTTGTAGATTTAATGACGATTTCCCCCGGTTATAGGTTTTCGACGTGACGCATTGATGCGGGATTCGCGGGCGTTGTTATTACGCGCTCCCGTTTCCTTGCAGCAGCATGACATTACTTTTCACTTAACGAGGCGCTAGAGTTTACTAACAACCGTATTGTGTGTGTGTTGAGTTGTATGTGTGTTATTATCTGTGGACGGTTTCAGTCCCGAAACTCGCAAGTTGAACCTAACCTGGCATTATTAACGCGAACTTCAAGGCGAACGGCAGAAATGTTGTTGATGATTCTAACACGATGTGTAACATTACCTCATTTGAATTCCAATTTGGCAGTCCGCTGCTGGATGAATGCGCACACACACATCACCCCCCCGTCCTGAGCCTTGCAGGTCGCGATGCTTTACTTGACCATAACTTCACCTCGCTGGTCAGTGCAGGTTGGCGAAGGCGGAGGCAGACACAGACGTGGGAGCATAGAAGTAGGGTGCAACACATGCAGTTTGCTGCACTGCGCTCAGTGCTGCCCGCCTGTGACGACCTTGTGGCTAAATTTTGATTTAAAGCTTTCGTGACTGCAGTAATTCATATTCTTAGCTCTTTCGGTAAAGTCACGTTGAAGGGAAACAATAAAATAATAAAATATATGTATCGTTATATTTTATTATTTTATTGTTTCCCTTTAACGTGACTTTACCGAAAGAGCTAAGAATAAGACCTTGTGGCTGTAGATAAAGATTGGGTCACCCATTGAAACTGTCCAAGCTCAAACCTCCTCCTCATCCTCCTTCGGTTCCGAAATCTGACGCGGTGGGGTGAATTCTGGGTGGTCTGGTCATAGGCAATTATAGTTATGTAATCAAGAAGACACGATTTTATGTGAAATCGGTGATTTTTCGGGGTGTAGTGGTGGGGGCAAGCCGGAGTATCGGTAGAGGAGGGGATGATATGGGGTCTACGAACACATTTGCTGTACTGTCGTACCCTGGCCACCGCATAACCCCGACATCATACCTGCCTACCCATACGGGTTTACCCGTATTCCTTGTTCAGGGAAATTGAGTAAAAAATGTTGTTTTGTGCTTTGCCCTTGTGATGGGACTTTGTAGGATGAACGTTGAGATTTATAAGGGGCACGGGGTGACCAATAAGGTCTGATTTGGTCTCTGCGACACGTTTGGGGAGTTTGACAAATCTTTCCCGCGATATAAATAGCTCTTGCCAACACAGTGCTGAATCGTAGGTTTAGCAAGTACTATATTGTTTTTTTCCCCCCTTCCTTACTGTATGCGCGCGAACTTTATAACCAGGTGAAGGCCCTTTGCGACTAAATGTTCCGTTGTAAAGAAGACCCGAGTTTAAGGCGATTCGCTATATGATCGAACACTTGTCATCATTTGCCATTGTTAAACGACAGTGGTAAAGCCGAGTCGATTATTTGACACTTTGGCAATCGATGTTGAGTGTCAACTTGCGAGTCTGGTGGGTGTGAATACATTCCGGACGACTTGCCAAGGGGCAGGCGGGCCTCCTCCCTTGATCTGGAAGGTGTGTAGGGAATCCTCAAGTCAAATTGCCCACGGGGAAGTACTCCGTAAAGGGAGTGTTGTTGGTAGTTACAGAGGACTGCTTGCTTCATTCGTCTCTGTTCGGGGCAGTCGTGCACTTTTGTAAAGAGAAAAACAATTCTATTTTGTTTGCACAAGGATTGTATTGTCGGCGGTTTTTCTCGCGATGCGACAAGATTAACATCTAAAGAATCGCCAATTGGTCGACGGCTAGTACAGTATTAGCTCATACGTGCATTATTTATTGGAAACGTTTCAAATGGTTACTTCCGTCAGCTTTCGTGAGGGTAATAACTCGTGCACACTGTGCCTTTTAATGGCCTGCTGTAATTGTGAACGATGCGCCCTTCGGAGGCAAAGCCGGTTACATAATATGTTTTAACACACGGCAGTGCTTTTGAGACTACTCTCGTAATAATGGCTAAATTAATTTGGCTTCGGCGCGATCGTCACCCGCGCAGTTGTCGCAACGACGCAGGCAAACATTTTCCATTTTCGCAAATTCGGCCCGCGATGTTCATTTTGAGGTTTGTCAATGCGCATCACCACCACCACCTGACCAGTGGCCATCCATTTGAGTACGTACGCAAAAAAATCTGTCAACTTGACTCCTCCCCACCCCACCTATAGAACGGCCGATATTTAATCCACGCAGAAACGATCAAGGATTAATAATATTAACGTGTTTAAGCAAAACAGTCCACCGCCGGCTGCATTTTTACCGAGGCTTCACCCACCCCCCGTTTCCTATGCGTGTCAGTAAGACCCCGCTCCATACGCAAGCGTACGCATTTGGGTTAACCCCCCCTCCCTCCTCCATGCGTACGTACTAAATGGATGGCCCCACAGGTTGTTGGCAGTCGCCAATTAAGATGACGAATGTGTAAACCACCTCGCATTGTCTTTTTAGCCAAGGCAAAACAGCACCGTGCCCGCTGAGCGCCGTCTTATAATGAATGGGGTCTGCCGCCTCGCGAGAAAACTCGACGTCTTTGCACACCTGTTGGGAAAGGAAAGTAGAAGGAAGAAGTTAATAAAGCATCGGTATATAATATTAGATGCAATAAAAAAATTGTTAATATTGATTCCACGGAACAATGCAGTGCCGAATATATACAGTATTGTGTGTCTCCCCCCCCCTACTTCAGCTGCACATTGACTTAGACTTTTCATCTGGGCTCTTTATGGAGGGATAACTTGTATAAGATTAATGTTGCAATTGAAACTGTATTAAAACGCCCACCTCCGAACGTGGGCAACAATGGCATTGTGAGAGTTTAATAGAGCTTCAAAGTGTTGTGTTAACCCAGGGAAATTGGCCTGCGTCTAAATTAACCAACACGCCTTTTTGGTCAACCTGTGCGGGCAGCTGCCTTGACGGCGTTGTGCCGAGTTCACCCCAGTGCATCGGCCACTGCCTCACAGAACCATGTAAACATTGGGGCCTAGGGATGTGGTAAAGTCATCACTAAAGTGTTGGAATCGTATGAGTTGACAGTAATTGACAGCAAAAACAAAGCTGACATTTTACGTGTGTATTTCGTCAATGACGTTTCATATTTCAAATTTAATGCTCATGACTTGTGGTGTGCTGATTTATCCGTCTGCTCTGAACTATGTATGCTTTTGATGTATATGTGAGTAAATAAGTCGTTTCTTTTGTAACCTTTGGTGGATATATTATGGGGATTTGTGCTTTGATTATTTTGTTTTTCATAATGTATCACCTGGGCTGGCGGGGTAGAGCGACGGCACAGTGGTCACGGCACTGCGGTGTGAGCCTGCTCTTACCCGAGTTCGATTCCTGACCATGGCCTAAATTAGTCATAAGTGATATCCGAAATGGTTCTAGGTGCCCCTCACCCACCTCTCACCAACCTGCATTGACCATGGTGACGTCTGGTCAAACAGCCGTCATGACCATACGGTGTTTTGGAGGCTGTTTGCAGTGTTTTAAATTATGAGTTACGTTCATGGACGTTCAAATGATCTTGGCGTTTTTTCTTGGAAATTGCAAGGCTGCACTCGTTGATAAAAGTGTGCTTTATTTTCAGGTTATATTATGTGTGTAAACATGGCCTCATTTGAGAGATCAAAATGCTGAAAAAAGTGCAAAGAAACCCAGTTAAAAGGGAGGTGACATTTGATTGTTTTTAAAGGGCATTGCACTAGAGATTAAAGCACTGTGGGGAAGGTAGGTGGCAGAGGAGGTTCCAGAGTTTGTGAAAAGTTGATCGTTTATAAAAGCTTATAGATTTGGTTGAAATGTCATGCCTTAAGTTAATTAGTCTTTTGTTGTACTTAGTTTTTTTGGGAACCCACAGAAGTTCTCTGGCAGCTGTGTTTGTGGTGGGCTATATACCGCATGGGTTTTGCCCAATTTTTAAATGAAACTATAACCACATGTAGATTTTGTGGCTTAATACGAAGAGGAATGTCGATTTTTTTATTTTAATTATGGCAGAGGTGCTTTATTATTCTTTAACTGTGTTACACTCTGTCCCTTGCTAAGTAATCACACGTTGGCCGCTTGCCATTTTTATTGAGCCAAGATGGGAGAGCGAGTGAAAAGATTTGAATAGCGGGTACTTTGTAATCTCTGCATCAGTGTTTCTTAACATTTGGTGGAAAAAAACACGTTCGTCATCAAGGATTTTTTTGCCAAAATGTTTAAGTAACCGGCAGTGTTGAAAAAAGAAGATTATTTATTAATCCTCTTGTAGGTTAATTAAATAGAAAGGTGGCACAAGAATAATGGCAAAAAAATTGGCCCTTTGGATTTTTAGTGATAGCATATTTTTCAAAAGCCCCGCCTGTGGTTTTATTTTCAGTGTCTAAGGGCACCGATAATTGTGTTCTTATAATTAACTCACATACCAATCCTTAAAGCAGAACTTGGTTTTAAATGGTGTAAAATTATAAGCAAGTGATGATGATTAAACAAAAAGTGTTCATTTTCCCGTGCTTCCGTTTGCACCGTTCAGGTTTTTGGCGATAATAGCCTCTTGCTTTTTTTTGCTCGGCGGTAGTAGGTGTGTTAGAGTGTTATTTAATCGATGGGTGGGTGACTTCAACGGATCCTTCCGAATTGTATTCCACTCTGCTGCAAGTGCAACATTTTTACTCCCACGTGCACGCACCCACCCACGGACCCACACAGACACCGCATCGTTGCCTGTCGGAACTCGTGAAGTTACCCCGGGAGCAGTAGACTGTAAAAGGTTACTAGGACCTTGAGATCCTGGCACGTTTACTTAAGTAAAAGGGGAGCGGTTTCTCTCGTGTCTAGGGTGCGTCTGCCGGGCACTCCGGCGGGCATTGACTGCCTGCTGCAGGATTCCTGCTTGTGCACGCTTGGCCACTTCCCCCATGTGTGCCTTCATAGCCGAGTTAATTAGGCGTGAAGGCTTTCGGTCTATTCTGACGGACGAACGAAAATCGGGGCAAAACCTTGGGAGTTGTGCGTGTGCGCCGCGCAAGCGCATCCGGGGCGAACACGCGCGGACTTTGTCACTTTTTCGTTTTGTTTGCTCGGGTGTGAGGGGAACGCCTCCGTAACACGTGTTCGTGTTGGCCGCTTAGATGGGCCTTTGTTCAGGTTTTACGACACAATTTTACGTAGGGCTGTCTGTATGTTTTGCTTATTTAGAAGGTAAGGTAATAACGGTGTTTATAAAATTTAGCAAAATAAAATATCAGCTGCATGAGTTTTTAATCAGGCTAATATTACGATGTTACAGAGAAGGGGGTTATTGCCCCTTATGCTTGCAGATCAAATTTTAAGGTCATGACTTTATGAGAAGAGCACTTTGGCGGTGTCGTAATCCAATTGCTCGCGTGCATAATACAAAATCGTTTTCATTAGTTCCTTGCTCGAGTCTGCGCACTTCTTCCACAGTGACAATTGCTAAAAATGACATTTGGCTAACAGGTGCTACAGGATAGGCGGTCAATAAGTTAATTGCAACTTCAGAGAATTCTCCACAGGCCATGGTTAACGAGCTACTTTATCTTCCCCCTCCCCTATCTCCAGGAAGGCGTTCGCAGACGGCGCTGAAGCCATGAGGCAGCTTGTGCCCCGGAGGTGGTAGCGTTCCACGGAGGACATCGCCTACGAACGCCCCTCCCGTCCATTCCGCTCCCCTTTCCCCTCTACCCCACGTCCCCCTTCACGCCCAACACCCGGACCCGATAAATAAATGTCCGTACCGGGCGGTGTGACGACGGGAGCCGCCAGCGCCGCCGCGCCGTCACCCGGGGTTGATGTCCGGCGCTTGCCGCCCACGCAGCCCAAGCCGGCACTGACGTACGCCGGTGCCCACCAACCTGTGGTGCGTAGGACGTCCCCCACCCCCGCACGCACTGCCCTCTTCTCTACAGCGCCACCGTCGTTTTCCTTGTTGTCGTGGTGGTGCGACGGAAATTTAAATTGTTTATGCGTTAGCTCTGTCCGGCTGTCCATCCATAGAGGGGGCGGGCAATATATTTACGCGATCTAACCCAAAAAAACCTTAGCGTGGATGATATTCGTCACAAAAGCCTACGCATTAGACAGACAAGATAACTCTTGGAGAATGACCCCATATGGATAAAGCTGCAGTGGAAAGTTGTGTGGCTTTTGAAAACAGGCCAAATTGATCAAAGGGTTGCCCAAAACTTAGACAGCATAACAAAAATAAATGCCTGAAAATATACAATCGTGATCTGCCTTAATAGCTCACCTGCTGAAAATGACATTTTTCGAGGCCAAACACGTATTGGAAAGCGTTACATAATTATCCATGCATACGTATTTCATTACTTGTCTGATTTGTTATTGTAAGCTGAGAAGCGGGCAGATATTTATAAAGGTGCGCATGCTTGGAATTACATTAAGAGACAGGAAGACGAGAGATTCCAAACGCAGGTTAGAGATGTATTGAGTGTTAAGAATATTAAGTAGGCTTGGACCATGACAACGTCGGTTGGACGTATGATGGCCGGTGTGTTAGAGTTTACGAGCGAGTGGTGAGGAGGGAAACACGCCCGAGAGAGGATGCCCACCGCAGATATGGCGTTGATGAAATAAGCTTGGGTGTGGATGGCTAGGAGGATAATGATGACTCCAATTTAATACGTGCAATAAATGTGTGCAGCACATCACGAATGCAAGTCCAAGACATGGACACAAATCCGAGGATTGTTAGTCCCAAGGCTAATAGATGATGACTGCATTCATCCAGCAGTGGATAGAGCCTGGCTAATGATGATATCGCACCTCTTACTCAATTTCTAGTTTGTGTCACGAATTGGTGGGTCATGATTCGATATAAGTATATTTTTTTTACTTTTGCGGTTGCATGTTTTTTTTCTGACTCATTTGTACACTTCCTTTCATTACCTCCCATGGCCTAATTGTAGCATCATTACATTGGCATGTAGTTTTCACCCATTGTAAATCCAGTAAAACCTTAATTCGCGGATATTTCTTTCGCAAAATCCCGTCGTACTTGCGATTTTTTTTCACATTTGCATTACCGTTTTAGGTTTTCACACTTTTTGCCCCTTCGACTATTGGCGATTTTGCAACATCGCTTGTGTGCGTGCACCTGAGCCTTTGTGTATCAGTTGTGCCGCGACTCACAAGCTTGAAGCTTTTATCGTTCAAGTGCTCGTTGCCTTTTGTGCAATTTTTGCCTCATTTGGTGGTGGTGTTATTGTTGTTTAATTTTGACCATGGGGTCTAGGCGCCGAGCGAGTGGAGGAAGTGAGGGCAAGAGTAAGAGGCAGAAAGGAGTGATAAGTTTAGCTCAAAGTAGAGTTGTTTGAGGGGCTTGGAGAGACTTGTGGAGACTTAGAGAGACTTGCTCTCCAACACCACCCTCATCATTAACACCCTGATCATCATCCAAGGTAAATAAAACTTCCACATTGACAGTATAATTTAATGACGTGTTTAATTTCCTTTTCTTTCTTTCTTATATTTCGTTGTATTATTTGTCTATTTCTATTATACAATTTTTTATTAAGTATATGGATGTTGTTGATGTTTACAGTACAGGATTAACGTTATGAAACATTTTTATTCTTTCCCTTGTGTTCAGTCGGACACAATGCCATTTTTTTTCCCAAAATACAAACATAGTTTCTACGAATTCTACTTTTACG
Organism: Petromyzon marinus; assembly: GCF_048934315.1. NCBI lineage: Eukaryota > Metazoa > Chordata > Hyperoartia > Petromyzontiformes > Petromyzontidae > Petromyzon > Petromyzon marinus. Next base: position 19,528,239 of record NC_133671.1, read on the forward strand.
CTCATTTTCAAGAACAGAAACCTTGCGGATGTTGAGGCCCCTCCGTAATTGATTAGTGTACGATTGAATGCATGAGCCCAGGAATTGAATTTGATGTTTCCATCGTTACATGCCCAGCACTCAGTGTTCAGGCACGCTGCATGCGCGATGGGTCTACTATGCATTGGCCACCAAAGAAAATAAAAATAAAGCAACAGTGATACTGTCGGCTTGTAGGAATGCATTTCTCGCTATTATAGAAAACCAAACATCTTAACCAAGCAATTTATTTTTGCTGTAAAATTGAATTGAAAATAAGAACAGCAACTAGATATTTTCCCAAGGTAACCATATGCTGAACAAAATGAACCAAACCTTAGCACAATCCACACAGCGATTGAGGTATTTTTGTACAATTCAATATAATTTGTTGTACAACCAACTGTGGTGCCGCAGCTAATTTCTGAGGAGGGGGAAAAAAACACCCACAGCCGTTATCACAGTCTTAAAATTATTGACAACCATGACTCGACACCCTGGCAGTTAACCAATCCAGCAGTGGATTGACTTGGGGGCTATAAATTTGATGTCGAGCAGTGCTGCAATGGTTACACTATCGCAATGAACCTGGTGACCCGAGTTTAATTCCCTGGCCAGTGGCTGCGGGATCTCTGAAACGGGCATTGGGGCATGCCCTTTACCCGCACAGATAATCTCGCGAGCCCCAAAAAGTAGGAAGGTGTCCAATTCAGCAGCGGATCGACAATGGGTTGTGAATTAAATTAAATTCTGTAAAAAAATGACTGCTGAGAATGAAGCTGTGCGGTTATAAAAAAAAGTAAGCCTGAACTACGGCACCAAATAATAAAATATAGCAGTAATATTAATACGTATAAAAAGGTAAAAATACAAATTGGAGCTGCTGTGCGGAAACGAGTAAGGGTCCTCGACTTGCTGAGTCCAGACCTCATTCTGGGAAAACGCCGCCGTCGGCGCTTTGGCCCGTCAGGAACGGCAGGCGTTGACATGCCTTAGCTCCCAGGGACTTGGCTGAAAACTCCGCCTCGAGGCGGCGGAACAAAATAGTTTTTTTTTGCGGGAGCGCACAAGGGCAGGGAGGGGCAGCAAAGTGGTGGGGACAGGGGGGATGCGTTGAAGTTGCTTGGGCTGTGTTGTAGGCTGCTGGTATCACGCAGCACTCCATGTGTCTTTTGTAGTTCTACAGACCGCTCGTCTCCACGCGCTGTTATCACTACAGGCTGTTGGTTTTTGTGTGTGTATGCTACGTGCTGTTATCACTACTGGCTGTTATCACTACTACCCGTAAATGCCTCCTCCATAAGTCGACGTGCCATTATCGCGACGGACTGCAATAATCTGGTTGCCGAGCACTGGCCCAAAACGGCATGCAGCCAGCAACAAATAAGTATAGATCATTTTCCTCTCTTCAATATTGGATTGAGGGAGGTTATAAGTGTAAGGGGAAAGTGGCCATGGGAGGAAATTCCTAAGTGGATTTAGTCCCGGGGAAAGAAGCAAGAGAGAGGAGTGCAGTTTTCCTGTTGAACGTAGTGTGGATGAGACGAAACGGTCCGGTAGATTGAATGCTCCACATGGGCTGAGGAATCAAGGAGTAAGGTTCATAGGAACAGTAACCATGGTAGCAGCGATCGTGAAACGATCATCAGATTTCTGCAAACGAGTTTTACCCACAGACTTCCATTTTTCTGTAGCATTCGTGCTTGTATCTCGAGAGAACGTGTACATTGGAATTTATATTGACCGTGTGTTTCCATATTGTACTTGTGGGTATCATTACAGACTGTGTAAAGTTCACACACTGGTATCACGATAGAACATATTCTATGCAACATTTTAGCCGCAGTGCATGTTGCACGCACTTAAAGTAATATGGCTGCGCAGTACCGGCTTGTGATCCACAGTTCTCTGCACAGCCGTTTTCCATTCATTATTTACTTTTGATTTGATGGAGGCTTTTGACCAGGCTTAGGCATTTGACTATACTTTCACCTGGCTGATCAGAGCAGGCTGGCGAAGGCGTGCGTGCCACGGATCGGCTCATTATTATCACTTGCCACCAACGTTAACATTGTTGGGGATTTCAGCTCGGGTCGCCGATTTTATCGATGCAGTTCCTGAACCACTTTGCCACAGTTCTGCCTTGGGTGTAATAAAACAGGAGCAATTATATGCACTCCTTTGTTGGGCCTTAACGGAGTGAGGGCAAGAGCAACAAAAACACACGGTCACAAGTGGACACGAAAATCAATTGAATCTACTCATTTTTTTTTACCGCAGCTCATTGGTATTTGCAAATCAATTGTTGCTGTTATTTCTGTCATGAATTGATTTTGATATGAGGCGTTCTTGGAAGCAACTGGTGCTTGTAATATAATAAAAACACAATTATTTATTTAGGAAACGTCGAAGCTGAACACTTATTCAGCAGGGTCCTGCATTGGGACATTTGATAATTTCTTTATAATAAATGCCTTGTGGGTGGGGGCAGGGGCGGGCGATGTGGAGGCATAGACTCAGCAGTTGCGTGACAAAGAGCTGAACATTTTTATTATTTTTAAGTGTCAGTGTTTTTACGTTGCGCTTGAAATAGTGGAATGTGAATTTGTTATTTCATAATACTTCCATAAATCAAGGAAAGAACTCGCCACGTCTCTGGACCTTTTTCGGAGGTTTCTACAATATTGGGCTGTTTGGCCAGTTCCTTTGTAACATTATTTTGTATGACAGAGGAAACTAGACTACCTGGACAACAAAAAAAATCGGTGCATACCAGAGCCTAACATTTAAATGGTATATTTCGTCTGGTTTTTTTCAGTAGTTTTCGTGCAAGAGCGCAGTGGTGTAATTGTCAGCCTCGCTTGTTTATTCTTTTTGAAATCTTTAACCATCATATTTAGGCACTAATTTACAAATTGGTGCTCTGTATGGAAACCTTATTTGTGATTTCATGGGGTATATATATTTTTGGTACTTTTTGTTACATTATAGTTGAGTTTATGGTTGGCACTTTAACACAGTCCTTAACTCACTGCCGCTATGGTTTAAATTGCTGGCGAATTCTATCTTTAATTGCTGCTGGGCTGCCCCTTTAACAATCCTCGTTGACGGGATTGGTAAAATATGATAAAACAAACCCCATATGGCTGATAGGGTGTAGGGGGGGGAGCCTTTGTTCAGTGCTGGAAGGGACCAATGGCCATAGAGTATTATTTTCGATAATTTATTAAGCTTGGCTGAATAAATGTGCGTCGGCGTTATGTTTTTTTATATAAAAAAAACAGTTTAGAGGGCTTAAGTAGCATTTTTTTGCTGAAGTGTTCTCCAAATCTCACCAGTTGTGCAGCTCGCATATTTAGATATACCTGTAGGCATAATCAAACACTAAACACACAATTTATGTAAAGGAACGTTTCTCATTACTTACAGGCGCATGCTTTACGCCTGAAGGTGGGGGGCGGGGGTTCCAATTAGCTGAATAACCACGGCACTGTGTGCACACGGCAACATTCAGCATCTGTAACATTACGCAGCGTGACGTGATTACAGTACACAAGTCCTCATTGTTTTTCTTAGGTGGTAAAACAGGTTGACTTGCACAGGTGAGATGCTGACACACACGCGCGTGCACACTTTCCTGAGCCGTTTTAGAAGAGCCGTGTAAAGGGCCTGGGGGGCTTTGTGAGGACAAATTGTCATTTCTATATTTAGTTCTTTGCTTCGGTGACTTGACAGTAACCTTATCCACTGTGGAGCGCTCGTGTTGAGATTAAACGCTTCTCTTGGAGAGCTCCATGGGTTGCTATGACCAGTGGTGCCGCCTGAAATAGCAAATCTGTGTCCGTTTTCGATTTTTTTTACAGTTTGTGAATTTCCCAGAGTTATTTGTTTTCGTGGCCTGATTCTGCAGAGAGGTTCTCTGTTGGTCATAGGTAAAAGTCGACTCCCAAGAATTCCGTCGGGCGTGATGTCATCTTTGGATTTGGCACAGCAGATAAACCTGGCTTGTCTGTATTCAGGGAATGATCGAACCATAAACAAACTATTATTTTACTTAAGACATGTACATTAAATTGTGCATGTACAAAGCGTATTATTTTAGAGTTATTCGTATTCGTTGAAAATCGATGAAGTAACAGTCGAAACGGGCGAGATGAAATGAGAGACGATGCAAACGGCACAAATACGACAGGATAAAGTAAGACGTAGGGACAGTGCAAACGAGACAGAACAGGCAGTACACATGATACAGAGTACAACAAGAAAGATGAAATTAACAGCAAATTCTTGAATCAAATCACGATCTCGGATTGTGACAGTGCATCACATCTCTGGCTGGAATGTGAGGGGAACTATTAAACCATTACTGGTTTGAATACACGCTTTCACACGTGGGTTCTTTTGACGTCTTTGCCGAGCATTTCTGCAATTCTTTAGCTTTGAGTCGAAGGATATTATTGCGTTGAGGTCTTTGACTTGGGAGGTATTTGCCCACCGCCGCTCTGGCTATAAAAGTACTGCTGCGAGCGCCATGCCGTCATCTTAATCTTGCGGAGCTGGGCACATCTGGCCTTGCGGTAACGCGGCACAGAGGCATGTGCGCGAGCGGTAAAAGTGAGGCGAAAGGTCATTGCACCCTGTCTCCCGCAACCACTTGCCCCCCCCCCCCTTGCCTCGGATCTCCACCCCACCCCGTCAGTGGCTGCCAAAACTCTGGTTTCCTGTTTGCTGGCAAGGGCGTCTAGCTGTGTGGCCCTCTCTCTCTCTGCTCGGCTTGCAGGGCCCACTGGCAAGCCTTGGCTGTGTCAGATTTCACAGCCAACTCCGGCGCTCGGGAAAAGAATCCCTAAAATGACAGGCATCTGTATGATGTACGTCTGTGACCAAAAGCACTCTATCTCATCAGATTTGCGGAGGTTAATCAGGGCTGGGACTGGAGAGTCCTCAGATTGGCGATTGCCGTGCAATTTTTATGTATCTATGTATGTTGAACTTCTTTCGCACTGTATGTAGCCAACCGTGCTAATCGGAGGTGTGGGGGAAGGGCAACAAGCTAAAAACAAGCAGTTCTAAACAAATGAGTTTTCAATCTAGATTTAAAAGTGCATAGTTCCAGTGGCTTCCTGATATCGGGAGGAATAGCCTTTCCAGACGGGCAGCCAAAAGCCGCTGCGAGGATGACCGGTGTTCGGTTCTTGTAGCCTGCGCTGCAGGGATTCATTTGGGCTGCAGAGGGCAGTGTATAAAATTCCATTGTTGTACTGTACTTCTATGCTCCCATGCCTACACTTCTCACCTTCGCAATCCAGTGTGGTGAAGTACGAACAATAATTCCCCACGAATTACACAAGGTGGGGAAGTCCTCATCCAGCAGTGGGTTTACTAAAGGGCTGTATATGCACGTGTATTGCTTGTTATATGTTTGGTCCTATATGTTTACGAATGTTTTGTAGGCATTTAATGACGTGTCAATATATTGATCATGATTGTTTCTTACCCCCACGATCATGCATTTGAGAATCGATTAGTTAAGACTTGTGCTATTTATGCAAATATGCAAATGATACTCTGGCATATAATTTGGAGAAATCAATACCATGCAAATGATCCAACCAAAATAATACTCCATTGTATCAAATTATGACTTTCAATTGTGACGATCCATTCAATAGATCGCATTGAGTTGTTACACGTCATTAAATAAAAAAAAGTTTCTTGAGGTTTCTATGTTTAGTTAACTCATTGGTAGTTTTGTTACCTTGCTGTGCCTACTTAAATTTGCGTGCCCCCTTCTAAAAAGATACGCCTGGTCTAATCAGGATTTTAACCTGGCTATATATTTAAAAAAGGCCGTGTGCCTCTGGATTTGTTGGTAGAAATTATAGCCAGCACACGTGGATAAGGTCCCTGGGAGGAGGAACCAAGTTTAATTTTGAGCAATGTTCAAATATATATTCATTATAGCATTTCAAAACCATGAGAGATATCCGATGCCTTGGGGAGTGGGGGGTGTCTTCATCCAGCAGTGGGATGATCATGGCTGATGATCTTAATTGTAAATGATAAAACAAATCTTTGTGAAATTAAGAGATTAACATTTTAATCACGTGCATTTGTCTTAATGTGCACAGTAAAAATTAAAAGCCATTCGTTATTGGTAATTGGTTTCAGAACTTGTTATAGCAGGGTAATTGAAAGTTATTATACATGGTCGCTTTAATTAGGTGATTTTAGCGCTTCATATAGATAGATTTATAGCTCCGTTCATTATATAGCACTGAGCCATCAATCCAGGAAGCAGAGTTTGATTCCCGGCCACAGCTAACATCATTGCTGTGTTGATATCTGATATTGTACAGTTCCCACTTTAATCATCTTGCATTGACGAACCAGCATGGTGAAATATGGGCAAACAAAAGCCCCCATGATCAAAATAGCAAGGGGCGGCCTTCATCCAGCAGTGGATTAGCAAAGGCCTGTAAGAGATGTTATTGAGGGATGAACAGCGGCGTTTGCAGAAACTGGTTGTTATTTTTAGGGGACACTCGCATGTGAGAGTGCCTTGTCTCTAAATATACCCACATCAATCAAGGGCTTAGCTTGGGCTGGAATACCGTGCTTGGCCGGTGGTGGATCTTCAAAATGCTCTACATATCTCAAATGACAGAAGCGTAGAGAGTGAAAACTTTAATGGGGGGATTTTTTTCGGCCGTGCAGAGAATAGAAATGTCAACACAGTTACGTTATAGTTGTAACTATAATAATTGGGTACATTCGGTTTTCACGTCGTTCTTATAGGGCAGGGTTATCAGGCAGGTGCTGTGGTTAAAGCCTACTTGTGGGGAGTGATGTGGCTTATGGAATCTTGAATGAGTAATTTGTGGGTAATTTTTCAAATTCTTGCAAATTTAAACCATTTTTTTTGCAAATTGGGTACATTTTGACCTCGACGCGGCACACAGTGGCCTAATTTTGAATTACGTTAATAACAATCAATCAATTGATTGTTAAAACTATTAATTGTTCATTGATACCGCGAAATATATTTTTCAGTAAGACTTAATACTGATACACGGTAGGGTTTTTGAGAGTGGGTGGTGAGAGGAGTGACGGCAGGTATCCGGCTCAACGCTGTCGGATTCAGGTAACGTCATCACGCAGGTGTGCGCGGTGACATCACCTGTGCGCTAACCAGCCAGGAAGCCAGCCAGTAAGACTTTCTAAAAATATAATCGCGTGAAAACAACAATATTTTAGGCTCTTGATCTTTGTTACCAACATTACTAATAATAACGACGTCCTTCATTTGCTCAGGGAAGCCTCGCTAATTTTGAACACTTACAGGATGGGTTCTTCATTGGAAATGTTTGTCCAGGTCCATAATGAATGCTTTGTATATGTGAGGAATCTATAATACCCAGAGAAATCACATACCCATAGAGGAATAACATTAAAATAAACTTGCATAAGCCTTTAACCCAAATAACGTGAAAGCACCCGATTGCGCCAGAGCTCAGGCTTGTGCTTTGATGGGCAGCCACCTTGGATAACAGGTATTATAGGGTAACTGGGTTATGTTGTCGGCAGTAGAGAGCAGTGCATCACTGTACTTGATGCACCATTACATTTTTTTATGCCGTATTGGTGAATATAGAAATGTCTCATGGCTGCGTGAATCTGCAGGGTGTTCAGTAACCACTCGACCAATCTCGTGCAACACAAAACGACTCTTGTGTGCAACAAATTGTTGAAAGTATCACCGACGTGAAGTCTCAGCTTTCATCGATGAATCGTTAACAATCACGACGGTCGCAGTTGCGCGACGCCACTCTCGGAATACACAAACTTGAGTGAGGTGACGGTTGCTTGTCTGAGCGGTTGCGATTAACCGGTGCGGTTTGTGTGGCGTGCGTGGTGTGTGTGTGTGTGTGTGGCGGTGTCGTCACAGAAGGTTGAAGTGGCCGACTACCGCGTACCGCAGCACCAGGACTTTGGCGCTTTCCACGCCGGGATGGCGCGCCCCCAACCCGGGCGCCGGAGACCGTCCCTGCTACCGGAGTTCCACCTCAACCTCGACTGGTATTAGCCATGTCTCGCTCTCTTCATTGCACTCACGAGCAACGCAAAACATCGGCTGTCTTGTGCCCCTCTCTTCTTCACTCGTGGGCGTTGACGTGGTCCAGCCGTTGCACGTCAGCTGCTCGTTGCAGAGGTTCGCGGTTTGAATCCAGTGGCCACCCTAATTAATACGGTGGGTATAATAACTGTAATAATACACACCTTATGCTTGACTGGAGGTTAAAGGGATCCCCCTGATGTCATTCGGAAGAGGGTGGCCATTGTGTGCTTGCTTCTGGATCCAAATTTGTCAAATTCGAAAATTAAGAAGTTTCAACTTTATTTTGTTTAGGCTGCCGATAACTCAAGAGACCAGGGTAGACGCTTCTGCAAGGGTAATTTTCGATATTTGAAGCAATTGGCGGGACCCCGGGGTCCCATCACTGCCCCGGGGTGGGAAAAACCGCGTAGCGACACGAGTCTTGCCTTACCGACAACAAAACTAGTGGTCAATCGATTGGCCTCGTCGAGAGCTACTCGGGGAACTAAGTTTCGTAAAAAGTTGAAAAATAACATAAACACGTGAAAATTCACTGCCTGGGGGGCGGGCTCGCCCTTGGCAAAGAAGCTGAGGATCGACGGCTGACCGGAGGGCGTTGTCGCCGCGCGCGACTGCGGCGGACGCCCCCCGGGGCTCGCGTTTGGCCGGTGGGGTGGCGCCCATCGTGTCGATCGCCACCTGCTGGCGCTTGTTGGCGCGAGTCTGGGCGGGCGGCACGTTGCTGTCGGGATCACGAGTGGGCGGACTGAAAAATAATAATTATTGACCTGATTTTTGCAGGACCCCGGGGTCCCGCCAAATGATTCATTTGGCAAATTTGCCTCTGCGAGGCGCTGCGATATTCGCGGCATTTTACGAGAGTTGTGATGACGTCATAAAAGAAACGAGGTTGCTGCTTCTTCTGTGTTGGAGCCATTCATGTGTCTCTTACCCAGTACCCTCCCCCCAACCTGCCTGACCATCCCCACACATGCTATTCTTGATACCTAATTGAAATGAGAGTGTAGAACTACAATCTTGGCTATTTAACTTATTTCATCGTGCTTGCTCCCTATGAACAGTCCGCATTTTTGGAACGCCATCGCATTATGCAAGAGCAACAAGTGTGTCCCTGTGTGTGTTTTCTAATGTAATGTTTTGACAGATTGCATTGCAACAGAACACGCAATCGGATTTCTTTTAAAGTCTAATATTACATTTCCTCTTCACGTGTGAATCTTTTACGAACCTAACATTGTGGAACATTTAACGGACTTTACGCCATTGGTCGCTAAAAACCTACCATTTGAAAAGCTTTCATGCAGGTTAATTATCAACATTTTCAGGTTTTATTCCATTTTCTTTGTTTTCCACATTCCCAGAATTACACTGAGTGACAGACCAACGCTTGGATATGAGAACAAACGCGAGTTAGCGACGTCTTGTTGATTGCCAATGAAAGTGAGTGGCCTTGGGCAGGAGACATTGACAGAAGGGATGATTGGTGAGTCATGGTGAACAACTGAGTGGCAGCCAAAGGAGGAGAACACCTTGCCTGAGAGGATGACCACCAGGCAGATGGAGCAATGAGATCAGCTAATGTGCTGCATTGCTGTATCTTGAGACCGTGAGAGACGGTGACAACCAGCCATGGATAGAGCATGTCTGATGATGGACCTCCGTTCTTGTGCACAGGTCGCCGGATCAAAGGGGCCGGTTCGAAGAGCCGCCCTATTTTTCTCCGGTGGAGGGAGACCTCGGGGTGAAGCGGCCACGCATAGACATGGGGCTGGAGGCTTGTTACCCCTGCCCTGAGCCGTTCCACGGCCGCTCGGAGCATCCCGCGCGCCAGGTCGAGGTGAAAGAGGTACGATCGACACAGTTCGAGGCACGATTTCTCCCTTCCACTCCCCCATCACACCCCCCCCCCCCCAGCGATTCAAGAACTTGCCAAGGTTTAGGCTTATAAATCAATAATTGATTCTTTTTAGCACCAACGTGAGTGCGGTGATATTGTAGGAGTGTTATTGTGGGGCTCACCACGTTAAAGGCACTCCTATGTTTTTCTCGTACATTTTCATACAGCTCTCGATTTTCAAGGGTCATCATGGGGGGGGGGGGGGTTAGGGGTGGGGAGGATTGGTTGGCCAAGGGGTGGGGTGGATTGGTTGGCTAAGATGAAACTTACGTGTACTAGGCGATAAAAACATGTAGTGTTTACCTATGTAGAATGAGAGTGAAGATAAAGAATCTGACATCTGTTTTATTGCTTCTTAAAGCAATCCCTCTACCTGACAACATTTGCAGTCACCTGAGTTCCTGAGTCACTGGCCCCCTATGAGTGGGGAGCAGCTAATAATAGAACCAGTGTAAGGTGTGAAGATCTTTATTATTGTGAGCACAATTCCACAAACCGGCTTGATTATAACTCTTCAGTTTCTCCCCCCCCCCGCCGCCGCCCCATAAATGAAGCTACAAATGTATGTAGGCCAACCTGTGACACATAGCCTTGGTATTTATCTACAAGATAAGAGCTTTTTTATCTTGGTACCAAAAACAAATCGGTTTATTGGTAGTGCATTAGTGTGAAATTGCTGCTGTTGAAATTTTAAAACAACTGATTTACCTCCGAAACCTGGTCCGATTGCCCCCAAGGTCCAGGCTTACCCAGGCTTCTAATTTTCCCAGTGCATGCTAAGCCCCTCTTTCTCTTTGTCCTAATGTTGCCCAGCCCACGGTCCTACGGCACGAAAAACGTTGACGCGACGCGCTTGCTTGCCTGACCTAGCGACCGTCACTCGGTACGCGCGCTGCCGCTTTAGACATCTGATCAAATTATCAGCCCCGTCTGACAAAACGGGGACTCCAACGGCACCGATTTCCCACCCACAGGCCAGATGCGCTGATGTCTATGCGACTGAATCACCACCCACACAGTGCATGGTGGAAGGCGGCCGTGTCAACTCTTTGGGGCTGACCCCTATGGGGGGGTGGACCAAATGTCATTTGGAAGGGATTTCTGGGATGGTAGATCTATGATATCCATTTCCATGGGCACCATGCTCTTTTAACACGAAGAGGGGGGTGCCACTGCTCTGTGAGAGAGCCGAATTGATATTCTTGTCTGATGACGCGATGCCGATAACACAATCGGAGCAAAATTGGCAAATAGATAATTATTTTTATATAAGTTACACCGGGACCAATGGTTGGCAGTTTGGACGAGATAAACAAGGTACAGATCCTCGTGAAACTTTTTTTTTATAAAACATAAATACATTTATCGTTGTCATTTTTGGCAACAATCTTGGTAATTATTTCCAAAATAAGATGCCTGGTGTTTGCGGGTTGCGCTTTCTGTTTTGTTGCAACTGGCCTTGTTAGAGGCTGTCGCCTTGATTAATTAGGTGAAAGTTGTCTTGTCACGAAAAATTTGCCATGAAAGTTCGCACAGACAAGGAATTTACTTTGGCAGGAACATGCATACATTCAACATATAGGAATGTTAAATCTTGAATAAGTGGTATACAAGTCTAACTATACTAAAGGTACAAAGTCTAACTAACACTAAGGGGCTAAAGTATGTAAAATTTTGAATAAATGTTGAATATAAAATATCTATAAGATACAATCTAAAAATACAAATAGGGTAACATAGTGTAAATATGGCAAGGTGTCATTTTGTAGATTAAAAGGCAGTGTAAGCCCTTGGCCTTGTTGACGAGGCCAGCAGCGGAGGGAAGAAACTGTTTTTGTGGCATGAGGTTTTGGTCCTGATAGACTGCAGTCTTCTGCCGGAGGGGAGTAGCTGTAACAGAGAGTGACCAGGGTGGGAGGAATCGGCCACAATCTTCCTCGCTCGCCTCATGTTCCTCGAGGTGTGCAGGTCCTCGAGGGTTGGTAGATTGCAGGCAATCACCTCAGCAGTGTGGATGATATGCTGCAGTCTGCTCTTGTCCTTGGCAGTGGCAGCAGCGTACCAGACGGTTATGGAGGAGGTGAGGATGGATTCAATGATTGCTGTATAGATGTGTAAAGATGTATCCTTTCACGTTACGATTAGATGTTTTGTAAGGATTCAAGGCCCTGATTTGACAAGATAATTGATCCTTTTTTTCACATATGGTTAATGTGGAATCTATAGTGGCTGCAGGGTTCGTGAACAAACAACAAACAATGGAAAACAATCAGTTCCTAAACAGACAATTAGATGCACGTGTAACAATCGATTTTAATAGAAGAATCGATGCATACACGCATAACGAATAATTAGTAGACATTACAATTACTCGTTATTTAGCAATGCAGCCATGTTTATAAAAATAAAAATCATGTCGCTGTCTGCCAAGTTATCTCTGGCCGAGCGGGGTCGTTGCCGTAGTAGCTCCCGTTTGTTTAGGCGAGCTGATAATTTGATCGGATGTCTGAGGTGGCAACGTGTGTAACCGGGTGCTTGGGCAAGCGAGGGCGTCAAGTTAATCGTGTCTGACGGGGCTTTGCCCGTCTCTCCGCCCTCGATTGTCCGCGGGGGGGCCTTTGTTGGGTCAAGAGGGGTCACGGCCGGGTCTGTATCTCTAAACCGCTTCCCGTTTCCGCCGCACGAAACACACGTGTTGCAACAAACGGAATGCTGAGAAGTGTTGGTGCTTGTTCGGATTTATTTGAAAGTGGGACTGGCAGGGGAGATAAAGCGTTGTGGCTTTTTGATGTTTTCTAATTGCCGATGCCCTTTTATGTGGTTGCTTTCAGTTATTTCTGAAAAACAGACGGGATAATTGCACATAGGCTAATCCTTCGCATACAGATATACTGCAGCCTAATTAGGCTACTTGCTGATGCCAGTGAATGAACATTTGACAGGGTGTTTCATAACCTTCAAATGTTCGTTTCATTATTTTTATTTACCCTCCCTTAGCAAAGGAGGAGTTTTATTTAAAAAATAATTTACGTTTGCAAAATAAATTACATAAAAGCCTTGGTGGTCTCAAAGCAAATAAGTAGGGGCTAAAAAAATCAACAAATGCAGAGGAAAATTGGTACGTGTTTAAAATAATTCTCTCTGCGGTACAATAGAGCTCAAAGATTAACAGCAGCCCTTTTGGGAGTTACTTTCCCCGTGAACTATGTCAGCAATTGCAACATCATGGCCCCTGCAGATCCGAACAGCATTGCTACATTTCAACGATGATGCATGTGTTTTTTTCAACACGAAAGAATTGTAAAAGAGAAACTGTGTGTGGTGTCATAGTTAACTTTGTTTTTAACCCTTTCCTGACCCACTGTCCTTCCTGATTGTCTCGTGGCTTGGCAATCTCTGGCCATGGGGGAGGGGGAGGGGGAAGAAAAGGTTCAGAACGCATTGCCCTGCCCCCAGTCTCTCCAATAAGGGCATCTTGTTCACACACAGGAGGAAAAAAGATCGCCCCAGAACTCAAGATGTTATTGCTGTTTCCTCTATTCTTTGTTGTCATGGATGAAGTCCTTTTGAATTTTAGGGATGTGGCGATGAACTGTCACAGTTCTCGGTCAAGATTAATGGAATATCGATATAAATAGTTTTTTTTTTATTGAAAGGCATTCGAAATACGTGGTGGTGTAGATAAATCTGTAACAGTTTCAGTTTTAAATCTTGACTTAAAGCTTTCGTGACTGCAGGAATACATATTCTATGGGTCTTTCGGTAAAGCCATGTAGATAGAAATATAATAAAAATATCACGACGTTTCGATCGCAACACAAGCAATTGCTTGTTTCAGTTTTATAATATTTTTTTTTAGGATTTTCACTCTTGGGATGTTTTTAGGGAAATGTAGAATTTTTTTTGCAATTTTCTGATTATGTAAAATGATTGCAATAAAAAAAGTAGTTGATTATACCTTATATTATAATCTGTATGAATCAGGATAATTTTTAATATATTTTTTTAGAATATTCAAAATCACTGACATAATTGTCAATCCATCCTCATGGGAATTATTGGGCCATAATTTCACCACACTTACTCATTGTGGATATTTGAAGGGGTGACCCAGGAAGACTTTAGATATCACTGCTTGCTGATGTACACCGTGGTCCAGAATTTAACTCAAGTGCGCCAGGTTCATTGTACAATGCGGTTCCGCAAACCCCTGTTTATTTTAAAAATTTTAATGTCTGCGTTATACATGAGCAAATGTAGAGGGTTACTCTTCATCCACAACTCTGTTGTAATGGATGCCTGTATTATACAGTAAGCATTGTACGCTATGCGCAGCATTGTCCAAAAAAGGAAAACGTAAGCTCTTTTTGCTATTTGATAGCGAGTGCGCGCCACATTTGGGTTCCCAGGATTATAAACCACGAATGCGATGTGTTTTCGGGCTTGTTAATGTCAAGTCACATAGATAACGGCTCTTTTGTGGGGTGTGGTGTTGATGGACTTTGTGATATTTATTTAAAGACTTGAACACTAAATATTTGCATGGTGGAGCATCGTGTGTATAGTCCCTCATTACTTTTTACATGTATAAACCCCCCCCCCCCCCTGCATTTAAGAAAAGCAAATTTTGTGGTGGCAGCTGTTGTACGTGGGCAGGTAGAGATAACGCTAATGCCATCTAATGTGCTCAAGTACACTGATAAAAAAAATGGGATTCTCGGAATTGGCGTGACTGCAGCCAGCGAGTAGAATTTAGTCACCTAAAAAATGTTCCCCGTCTGATTTATTTTGAAAGGGCTTTGAGTTAATGGACCTTTTGTGTGTCTCACCCCCCCTGTGAGCCTTGCCACGGAGGGTAATATTTTTAGAGCCCTACATTTAAAAATGCATTATATTTAAGTGATCGCTGCGGTCATTAATTTGTTATTTGTGCAAGGGCCCCTCCTTTTGAGAAATCTCTGTTATGAAATGGCACGGTTTGTGCTCATTGAATAATTATTATATTGCTCCTGGGGTATAAAGCAAAAAAAACCTGTTGTTAAGTGGCTTTGACATTAAACGTAGCTGATTAAACTTGCAAACAAGTCTGAATGTCATGGGTTTTTGTGACAAGAGGTGTGTAATAAAAAAATTGAGCAGTGTTATGCCATATCTACTGCTAACCTGATTTATTTTCACAGATGAATTTTAGCAAAGCATAGAAACGTGAATCAGACAGTGTTGTTTTAAAAGTGTTTTTTTCATTAATTTCCAGGCACATACAGCGCATACCGTTTTAATTCAGTCTCTTTGTTTTTTGGTGTGTACATATGGCTGAACTCGCTTTGTGTTTGCTTTGCAGGGCAATGCCCCTTAAGTGTTTTCCCCAGTATTACATTAAGCCACGACTCCTAGAAGTATAATTTGTTAAAAATATGCATCGTTTGTAAATGGATTTTTTTGGGGTTAAACCATTAAATGATTTGGCCAAATTTGTGTCGTTTAAGACCCCTCTACCACCCGACACAGGCAAACAGGTTAAATTGTTACTGTCAACACGCCGATTATTACTATTTCAGCTCACCGCAAGGGTAAAAAAACAATTCTCACAACCAAATTCAACAATTGTACACGTGATAATTACGTTTGTTCATCTGTGTTTGGTGATATAGGTGTCTTAATTACACAAATTTGGCCAGATTGATTCGTGGCCTAACCCAAAAAATTATTATGGATCATGACGTCGACTGCAAAACCTGCACGTTGAAGAAAACTCGGCTAAAATAAAGCAGACATTTTCTTACTAATTTGGGTGGACCTATGTTTTGATAGCCTATAAATGTCGTTAAACCTGCCACTACCCGACACAGCCAATTAGGGAGGTTTGTCATGTAAACAAACCATGCCAATTAATTACTAGTTCACACCGGTGTGTTGAAGAGTAAACCCACAACATTTACAATTCTAATTGGCATGTTTTATTTACATGACAAACCTTACTAATTGGCTGTGTTGGGTGATGGCTGGTTCGACAACACATTTATATTTACGCGATCTAACCCAAAAAACCTCTATGGTGAAGTATGACCAGATGACCCCCACTTCCTGCATGGTTATGGGGGAGGCCCTCATCCAATAATGATCTTACAAAGAGCTGTAGATGCACATAATGCGTTTTGATAAACAATGTGCTTATTTGATTATTACCCCAACAAAGAATTCTGGAGGGTATTTTTTAAGAGGGTGCTTTCCCCAGACGAAGAGTTTGCCGGAAGTCAAACAAAACAAAATATTCACTACGTGTTTGAGGTGCACTTAATGTACGCAATACGGAAGTAAGGTTAACGGAAGATGCAACTCATAAAGCAAACAGGCTCTTCTGTTGTAGATACGTACATAAGCCGTGTCCCAGGTGGCCTGACACAAGTTTAAAGTTTCATCAGTGAGATAAAACGAGACTTTTAACATCAGTCAGTTACTCCGTTGTAACGTATTTACTGCATTGACATATGCAACATTATTTGAGTAACTATCCGATGTGTTTTTGGGTTGTATCTGCGCATACAGCCCAAACACTCGCACAGCCGCAAATACTGAGCCAATAGTTGTCGATTAACAAACTTCAGGTTAAGGTTAAGCCCCTGCAATTGCTTGCGCACGCACCTGCTGTAAGATGAACGTCCTATAGAGAGCCCTGCGAGAAGGTATTTTTACCTACTGTTCCACGCTGGCCGGACAACTCGGAAGAGGTGGAGGGTACCCATATTTTACCCCACCACACGCGACTTTGCCGATCGCCCTGTGGCACAACCATTGCTACTGCTTGGGTAGACAGAGCATAGCGGATTTAAGAAACTTGTTCATTCCGGAATCGAGCCGGTGACCCCTGGATTTGAAGTCCAGTTGTGCTAGCCATTTACGACATCCCACCTTTGTGACAACATAATGAGGTCAGGAGGAGAGTTCGACTTGTTGAGGGGAGAGTCAGGTGAAGGTCAATAGATCCATAGGTCAACCAGAGTGCCGTAAAAACACACTTGGGTTGGCTGGGGGGGGGGGGGAGCTAAATTGTGGATTTTTAATTGGCGCTGCGCGGTAAACTCCGACCTGTCCTGATGGCCTGCGCGCTGTTTTTTTTGTTTGTTGGGCCCGCTCATGCCTGCGAAGAACGTAGCGGCACTCAGCCTGAAGGTGGAGCCGGTGTCTCCGGCGGAGGAGCCTCCGGACGACACGGACGCTCCGCCCAGTCGCCTGACCAAGGAGGACCTGCTGCACAACATGGAGCGCGTGGACCGCGAGATCAGCAAGGTGGAGCAGCAGATCGCCAAGCTGCGCCAGAAGCAGGTGCGGGAGAGCACAGCTGAGCTGCGCTCAAGCGCGCACGGCGGCCACGTTCAGTTCGAGTAAGGCCCAGGGCTGTTGTAGATTTCGGAGAGGGGCGCCCCCCTTGAAATATATAAATGCAATTGTTTCTGGCATATATATATCATACCGGCTTGTAAAAAGTTAATGCTTTCGTCAAACGACTCGCTGCCTCGTCGAATACGCTCAGATTATTGTTTCCCATGTTTGTGCTTCCACCACAACTTTTCGTTTTAAAATACAGTGATCACGGTGAGCACGCCTTGAGGAGCTGCTCCAGTGAACACTTAACGAGCAAAGCGCTTACTCTCGCATGTCGCTCTGGGCCGGATTTGGTGAATATGCGAAGCTGTTATAGTTTAGGCGGGCGCGCCCCCTCTTTTTGGTGTGTGAAATATATATGTATATGTATATATTCACACATGGGGGAGCGGTAGTGTAGTGGTTAGCGTGCTAAAAACCTGGCCACCTGAGTTCAATTGCCGCTCACGGCCTACACCAGTGACGATTATCTGAACTGGTCCTGGGCCTCCCCTAGGTCGACTCAGCCTCAATTGACTACCTGGTGCGGTGTGTAAACATTGCCACTAGGGAGACAAATGCTGTCGGGCGTGGTGCTGGCCACCCACACCCCCTCGTGTGCCGTTGCGGCCTTCATCGGTGCTCGCACTTGCCCCAACAGTCTGTTAAGGCTATACGGGGAATTTTTGTCTTTGTGAATATATGCAATTTTTTTCCATTACTGTTCAACGCCACCCATGCATGTTGCCGAACAGCCCATTGTTATCTATGCGCGAGCTATTTCAGTTCCGTTTCTTTTTATGCGACATACAAATTGTAAAGCAAAAGCAAAGTTTTAAACAAATGAGCAATTGTAATTGTTTAATTGTTGGAACAACTAGTTGTTTTCTGATGCTTTGGCTGAAATATAGTCACCATGATTTTTTTTACTCAAATGAGTGTTAAGGCTTTGCTTGTCCCCTTTTAACAGCCCTCATTCAGTGGTGGTAATTCCACATTCCTATGGCAGGGGTGAGTCTCTCCATAAAACAACCATTGTTGACTTCCCCACAAGATTGTAGTTTTTTTTAATCTACCCTAAAGGGATGATGGGCGAAGTCAACCTCGAACCATTATTTAAATTCATAACCTTCTGATCACAAGCCGCTCGCTTACTGCTAAGCCACTGGACCAGTTCAAATTACCTATAGGATTTATCAAAGTGCTATATAGTATTGCGTTTCAATCATGACGTAGTATATATCAAAATATGAGGCCCCCTAAGCCACCTGCATTAATACGGTCATTCGCGCAGTAAGCTGTGTTGTGCAGTGAGACGTCTTAGCCAGTTAACGTTGTATCATCATCATGATCTTCGTTTATTATTGGTGACTTTGCATGACCGTGACAAGTTGCACTGTTGACGGCTGCCCTTTAGAGCGGTTGCTAGAAGTTGGAATGAACAGGTTGATTTAACCTGATGATGGTGGTTTGCGGTCACAGTGGTTGAGCGATTTGGAATGTTCGATGTGTGATGGTAACCATGTAAGGGTGTGCGCTAAGCGCTTGGCTCACTACGCGTCAATTAAAATGGATTTTTACACTCGCAACAAGTGCATCGAATTGCACGTGTGAAAATGTATTGCTTACGATCATCTCTGCAAATTACCTGCTTATGATTCACCGATGTTCCAGTTAGTTTCCGGTTAATTTTGTTTAACCAGGTGAGAACTGAAAGAATACAGGATTATAGTGTGTTTTGTGAGAGTGACACGGGTCGCTAAAATTAAAAGAATTCACGTAAAAATTAAGTTCACCAATGAAGCAATTAGAAATCTTAACAAAAACAACCGTTGTTACAGAAGGAGTTGAAAATGGTGCACAAACACAATGTTGCATGGTGTTTGTGGCTAATATTTAGGTCGAATAGTGCAAATACATCTTTACAAATGAGACAAACAATTTGAATACAAATGAGAAGGTATGAAATGAGAAGGCAAATAATTAATTTATGATTGTGACGATAAATATAATCCCTGGGAAGGGGTGGCATTGAATCACTAAATTCCAACCACTCTATAGGCCCATTTCAGGTTAATTGAGTGTTTGTATGGCTACATTTGAAGCAGTGTAATTATGTTATAAATTGGGTATATTGCATGTATATATATAAAAAAAAATACTTTTGATGCCAGGCAAGTCAAGATGTATGAATTCAATTGATGCGGAGATGAAAATGGATTTTTTTTGTTGCTCAAAAACGAAATAAACATCAAATTGTATGTGTAAGAATTGATGATGTCCAATTCGTATACTTTGTGCGTGTGTTTTGTGTGATTGGTTCGTGGAAACCACCCTGCAGGTTCATAGAAGACCTGCAGCCGCTATGGAGTCTACGTGTGCCACGATGGTAAAGACGACACATCACTCATTCATCATCACCCGATTCTCGATCTTAATTTGTGACAATTCATTGGCACAAGGAGGGGCAGAATCCTTGCAAGCCTATTGCTTAAGCACGCTGAGTTTTTACAGCCCTCTTTCATTGTTTGAGACGTTATGATTTAAAGATCTCGCGTGCAATACTTACAGCCCTTTTTGGCTCAATCCACTGCTGGATGAAGGCCACTCCATGCTGTGCTGGTTGTGGGAGTTGTTTGATAATGTCGTCACCGCATTGATCAGTACGCGTTGGTGACGACGGAGCATAAAAGTGCAGTACAACAATAGATTTTGCTGTACTGCAAATCCACTATCCACGCGCATTCTCTTGGCTTAGCTTCTTCTGAGATCAGGTGCATTCTGGGCGATTTGGTCTTGTATAAATAGCTCCCACTTGACTTCAAATAATTTTGAGGTGCAATTAATATTAGTGTAACTTAAACGTGTTCAAATCTATCGCATCTAAATTCTGAGAATTGTTTCAGCCTTTTAAAAGGAAAGATTGAGGTCTATCTGGTAGCTCAGGTGTATGCACAATTGTGATTAAACTTGAAAGTGTTTGTAGATATCTACGTGACTTTACCGAAAGAACCAGAGAGCATGGATTTCTGCAGTCACGAAAGCCTTCAAATCAAGATTGAAAGTGTTTGTGTATTAATAAGATTATTTGTAACACTTTTCTTCTGTCATCTGGCAGTCGCTTACTAATTAATATTGACATCTTAAAAAACATTACTATTGAAGGTGTGAGGTGTGTAAACAGCTCATTAGAGTAACTAAACAGATGCCTGGCTAACGTTTTGTTTTATTTTCACGATAATTGTCAGAAATATTGGCACGGTGCTTCGCGTTGTGTTAAACCAGGCGGCCTGTCGTGTTTTATATTTTTATTATTTTATTGTTTCCCTTCTACGTGACTTTACCGAAAGAACCAAGACTATATCAATAGTCATCGCGCATGAGCGATGCCATTGTTTTTTTTTCTCCTGTAGGGCTCAATGAATAACCGTTCTTGGTAAAATACTGACAGATTCTTACATCCTCTTGGAACTGCTTTGAGTGATCTACAAACAGAAGTCTATCGGCTGTCTGTTGTGAAACGATCACGCGCTGTAGCGATTATTGCATAGTTTGCGCATGTGTGTGTGTCCGCGTGCGAAAACTCCGATCTTTATATTACCGGGTCAACCTCAATACAACGGGTTTGTGCACCTCTGACTAGCACGGTTGGCTACGTACGGTGCGAGAAAAGTTCAACATACATGCAGCCAACTCGCGTGCAAATGACAGGGTGAATATTAATGCGTGTCACGTTAAATATGCATCGCTATGTTAAGGCAGCTCTAGCGTATTTATGTTGACGTTCTAATGATGTGCTACATGGAACAATGTCGGTCCAGTCTGTAATTTAAGAGCTACGCCATAAGTTGCTTTTAAGTTTGCAAATTTGTGTTGTGGTTTTGTTCTGATATTTGTACCCCTCATCTTGACTTGCTGTGCCACGGATTAGAAACATTAATGTTGACGAAGGAATGTTGAACAACAGCTGAAACTTTTCGATTTAAAGCTTTCGTGACTGCAATGATTCATCTTCTTTGGTTCTTTTGGTAAAGTCACGTAGAATGAGAATAAAATAATAAATTGATAAAATAAAATAACACAATAATATTCTCACGACGTTTCGGCCACAACACAAGCGGCCTTCATCAGGTGAAGGGACGAGACTGTCTGGTAGGACAGCGCTGGAGTGAAAGAGCCACGTTCAGATCACGGCCTTTAAGCTGTGTGAGAGGAACAAAGCGCCTTGACAAAGGAATTAGCATATAATTTAGCTAAATTTAAATTATTAGCATATAAATTATATGCTAATTCCTTTGTCAAGGCGCTTTGTTCCTCTCACACAGCTTAAAGGCCGTGATCTGAACGTGGCTCTTTCACTCCAGCGCTGTCCTACCAGACAGTCTCGTCCCTTCACCTGATGAAGGCCGCTTGTGTTGTGGCCGAAACGTCGTGAGAATATTATTGTGTTATTTTATCAACAGCTGAAACGTTTGCCAAGAGACATACACTTTAGGTGCACTCCAGAGGTACAAAGAGGAACACAGGGATAAGAGAGAACATACTCGGCTTCGAGACATTATGTTGACTTAAGAACAGCAAGTGGGCTTGGGCAGGTCAGTTCGCGACAGCGTTGATCGAAACTAATGACGGAATGGGAATCCAAGTTTGTGCCATCTCTTACGGAGATGGAGTGACGCAAACATCCAAGCGAGCGTTTTTCTTGTCGATACACACCTCGACTGAATGCCCTGGGCTGTCAGGTATGGTGTTGGAAGATGTACTTCATTAGACATCTTTTTAACTGATGCTGGGTGGGAGTGGTGCAAAATCTCGGTAAACAAAACACCTCAACGCACTCGTCAAAAGCACCGTGGCCTTAAAAGAAAAAATATAACGGGCAACGTTTTGGGTAATGGCCCATATTTGCATGTTGCCCCAAAAGTCGTATATTGTTTACGGTAGTGTTATTGATTAATGTGTTTGTCAGTCCCCTTCTGGAAGAGGGCCATCTCCCACCATGCAGGTAGTGGGGTTTATAAGATCCTGCAGGTTGGTGAAAGCGTGGAGTATGTCGTCGCATAGAAGCACAGTATAACTATGAATTTTGTTCCACTGCCCTCTGCTGGCCACATCTGTAGGTCCACAACAGCCACTGAAACATCTGTTTTATGTGTACTGGTCACTCATCTTGACACTATCCATGCTCAGCCCTTGCTTGGCTTCCATTTGTATCACAAGATTGGTAGCATTCTGGGTAATCTTTTTCATCGACCGAAATAGAATCAGAATCGGAATCTTTATCCAGGAGAAATCCGATGAGCTATTAAGCTCTTTTACAGATGTCCTGTAGGAAACCTACTGTAGCGTCATGTTAAATAGCACAAAAATCGCACTGCAGTCGCTGGAACATTACAGTGGTCCAAATTAATAACTTTAAAGTGTTTTTTTTTATGATTTAAGCTGCAAACCCTTGCTGAATAGCCTGGGGCACACCACTTAGGTGTGTGTACTGTGTGAAAAACTGGCCCCATGTTTTCTTTTGGGTTGCATCGTGGATCACGAAGTAAAGGCCACATATACGTGTAAGAGGCGTGGAGTGGTGGCGCAGTGTTTATCGCATCGCGGCGAGATCCCAGCGCGATCCCAGCGAGATCCCAGCGACCTCTAAGTGCGATTATCGGCCGTGGCTTCGCGTCGGTGGTGAGTGATAACTGAGCATATCCTGGGCCCTGGTACTTCACCAACCCGCACAGAGCAGCGTGGTGACGTATGGTCAAATGAGGCCTTCATGACCGAGAAGTGTCGGGAGGCCTTCATCCAAGAAGTGGATAGACTTGATGTGTTGTGAATTAGGTTATTTTAATAGGATTTCCCATAAAATAATGTCATGTAGAGCACAAAATATGTAAAAAGTATGTACTTAACATCCCAAGCAGTGAGGGTCTTCCCTGAAAATGAGTCTTTTGAAGCTCAGTTGAGCATTGGTACCATGACACAATACTTGGTAATGGTATGTGAAATTTGATTGATGCATGGGGGAGTCTCTCATCCAGCAGTGGATTGGCAAACGGGCTCTACATGTCCGTTTACGTACGCACGTGTCCTGTGTAAAAACAGAGAAGTGCAGCTTACGCACTGCGCTGAAATTGCAGGCGATCTCGCCCCACTGGTTTGATGTTGGGGGTGGGGGGGGCATATGCGCTCAATACATAATGGCGTGTTTTTATCCTTTCTCCATTTCCTTCTGATGCTGCCCCCCCCCCCTACTCCCCAACCCTCAACCCATGTCCACCCTTCCTCCGCTGCCCTCAGCATGAGATGGTGGAGGAGGCAGCAGCAGCAGCCAAACCCCCTAAGCCAGAACAAAACATCTCCCCGGTGCCCGCGGAAGCCAAACATCGCAGCATCGTGCAGATCATTTACGAAGAGAACAGAGTAAGTTAAATCGCGTACCCAAAGATAAACTAGCGGGACAATTTGCAGCCGTGGGCACTGCTTTTCCGCATGGCTTGTGCGCGCGCATGGAAGGCACAATTTTAGTGCTTGTGCGCGCGCATGGAAGGCACAATTTTAGCGCCGCACAGGCTTTCAAATGGATGCGGTATCTACAAAATGGTTCGTTTCTCAGTTAAATTGTTCCACCCTTTTACGTTGCACAAAAGTTGTTTTCAAGCCGGCAAATAGCCAGAAGAGTTGTCGACTGTGGATTTATTTTAAACGCGAATACATTCCGCACCTCCGTCCTACACCCCCTTTGACTTTGCGCCGGCTTGGCTCGCGCGCTCATGCCGCCAAGGGCTCCCCGTGATTGATGATGATAAGCTGTGGATGAGTCCGTTGCACTGCATTTAATCTGTCCGGTGAACTCTAACCTCCTTTACAGCCTTAGAGGGGGAAAAAAAAGGGAACAAAGCTTTTGCCTGAGGTGTCCCACTGCCCTGGGTCTCCTGAGGCCCATAATTGATGCCCCTAACAGGGGGGGTTCCCTTGCCAAGACTGCGAGGGCTGTCCATTAGTCTGCAGTGGATGTGCTGTGCGGCTGGCACTTGGCGGTGTTACGGGTGATTTAAGCCGCGGATATATATTTGATTGTTGGGGAACGATTGCCGCGCTCGCAACCATTTTGCTTGCTCGCTCACATCTGACCCGGAGAGCGTTTCATCTCCGTTGTGCACGCGCTCCGAAGGTCATCCGTGCAAGCGTTGTGTCTTTAACGTAGGGCATGAACTTAACATGTGGCTTTTAAAAACAATACAAAAGCTTTGCAAAAAGAAAGATGCCCCCGTGGAATTTTCTAATCTCTTGGAGTTCTCCAGAATTGTTCTCATAAAAAAAAGCAATATTTGAGAGTGTGTGTTTCTCTAGGATTCTGAATGATAGGTCGCGGTGTCTATAAAATTTAACTCGCAATTAGACTGATAAGTGGAGTGCCGTTTTGGTGGTCAAGCATGCGAGATACTTTCTCAGCAGTCGGCCACTGCATTGTGTTACTCCTGAGAATCCTTGACAGTACTTTTTCTGCAAGTTGCAAAGTTTTTACGTCCTTGATACTCACCTCAGCCAGTGCAATTTTAAAACATTTTTTTTCTTGTTCCGAGGCCCCATGCAAAATTAGGTACATCTGCCAATACATGAAATGTTTGCTTTGAGTTTAGCAGTGGTGGTGGGGGCAAAAAGGGGGCTAGGGAGAGGGGTTTTTTTCTTTTCAAAGGGGGTGCGGTGTCACGGCACGGGGTGGGGCGTCCAACTGGGATCTCTCAATCACTCCCTGTCTGGCCGCTCCTGACTCTATGCGTAATTTAGAAGACAAATTGTTCTCTCCTCCTGCCGGTCTTGGTGGGGGGGTGGAAAGGGCGTTGGGGGAGGTGGTCATCTGTTGGGCTGGCGGGTGGAGGGGTGGGCGGGTGCCTGGATGGGCTTGTGGCGGACGGGCGATTGTGTACGTCCACTCGGGCCCTTTTTGGGTTGCTTACGCACCGCTTGGGCAGGTGCCTGCGACAGTGGCCTCCGCTTGGTGCACTGCGCGGCCTTGAGGTGCCTCGCTCGTGATGCATCGCCCTCGCCCAGAACCGCTGGTCCCAAGGTGTTTTCTGTTGTGCAAGCCGAGGGCACCCAGAGAAAGGGCGGCGGTGGTGGGGGGTACGGAGGGGGTTCTGTGGGAGATGAGTGATGGAGTGTTCGGGAATGTCATTTTTTTTCGAGTGCAGTGTGCCTGGTTGTCCTCGAGTCCGCTGTACTAGCTCTGTTTTGCACACTTGAAGAGGATAAGTAGGTCACGTGCTCCATCGAGAAGGAATACTTGCCAGCCGTGCAAACGCTGCAGTATTATTGCATTTGCAAAAACGTTAAGCTTTTGTTGCTACGGAACTGTTTTAACGGAACTGATGCCAGTGAAGCGTAGGGTTTGATGTAAAATAATCACTTAGGAAATAATGCTGCATTTATCTTCATTCTCAGCGTGATCACACCGCAGTTCCATTTTTGTCATCCTAAACATCGCAGTTGTCCCCTCGAATCATCCTGCGTGTTGCGCGCCGCATCTTGCCGAGCAACAGCCTATTTTTTTTTATTTAACGCCGACAATGCGCGTCATTGAAAGGAAGCTGTGCTCATATTGCCATTGCCGCCGTGTGCGCCGCTGCATTATTGGAGAAAAATAATTGAGCTCCTAATTGAAAAAGGACCCAAAGGGAGGCAAACAATCCTGTAATTAATTATATAAGTGTGGCGACAAAATGCCCTTGTCATCTGTTCGATAATTTACTGTGTGGCAGTGTGCTATTTCGTGTAAAGGTGGCTACGTAAGGGAGCTTTTAATTTGGACGGTGAAGAATGAGGTTGAGGCCTACGGTTTATTTCAATGTTCCTTTGTAAATAAGAAAATTGGGTTTGTTTAGATTTTCCATTGCACGAGGAACACATTAACCACGGCAACATTGGCGAAAAGGACCTGCATTTGTGCTTTAATGCTCTGCTTTGAAATCTGACTCGTGCGAGGAGGAAGGCTCCCAATCCACTAAACCTACATGCTAATGCTAACCCCAACTCTGACCTTGTCCATTAATGCCCAGAATAAGTTCCGTCTTAAACTCTAACCCTTAACCCGCACCGTGACCAGTTAGGTGATTGCCGCTTCCCTGTTATGCTGTGAATGATGGATATTGTTTGGCTCATTATCAATAAACTCTTAAAAAAAGGACATGCCAGGAAGCCAAATGTTTACAATTCTGTGGCTGTTGATACATTTCCCCCCATTGTGTATTTAATAATGAAAACAATTATTTTGAAGCTTTATGTTTTAAATCCTTTCAAAATTAAATGATTTGACAGGCTGTCAGTTTGTTTTGGAGGAGTTCTATGGTCACGGGCCTGCCCGTCTTGTCTATTTTACTTTGTTAAACATTGCGCAACAGAGATTGAGATCAGAATTCCTTGTAAGGCACCCCTGTGGTTGTTTTGTGTACACTGGCACATTTTACAACCACATTTAACGCCCCTGGTAACGTCCTTTCCTTGTGTGCAGATGAGAGCCGAATCTGCACACAAGATCCTGGAGAGACTGGGACCCAAAGTGGAGCTGGTGAATTTGCGCGCGCACACACCTGACAAAAAAATATCCAACTGATTGTGAACACGCTGAATGCAATGTACTTGACGTGCGCTTGCCTTGCGAAGGTGAGACCCGTGTATGAAGGGGTAACATAGGTCAGCGGGCGCAGACAAAGCGGTGCAGTGCTCGACAGAAATTCTTTCGGACTGTGCAAATAGTGATGCTGGTGATGAAACTTCTGCTCTTCATTGCTCTGTAAGAAAAGCTTTATGACCAACTGAGAACCCCATTGAAGCCACACAGAATATGTCATTCACGGTGGAACCTGGATATATTACCCTCCAAAATAACGTGCATTAGCACGTCCTTAGTTGGTGTTGCCAAGCAGTTGTGTGAAAACGATCGGGGCTGTAATACCGCGTTCCCATGACCACCGGCTCGGTTTGTGAATCGGGCAAGTTGGCTTGTCCCCGGATTCCCTTGGTAGCCTTACCTGGTCAAATCAGGACCAAGTGGGGCCACATGGCTCGGTTTAGCCGGGCTGTGTGGATTTATTTCATGAGGGCGCTGCATGCTTTTTTTTAACTCTGAGCGCCCTCGGAAACGGTCGAAACTGTCACAGGGTCAGCGTAGAAAAGATGCGCATGGCCATTGGTGTGTCTCGCTTCGTTTAACTTCAGAGACCTGGTCTTTCTTAAAATATATTTTTTTAACCCAAATAGAGGTATGTTGGTGTGGGATAGTGTTAACTCATCCAAAGAGATGTATTCGTACGTTGGCCACCGACACGCTGCGCTTATGATTTTTTGGCGAGGTGTTAGTTTTCAGAGTTGTTTGCGAGTGTGTGTAATTTTAAATGTGTTGCAGATTTTGGATTACATGTTAATTTGTACAGACGCTTAAATTACTTTAAAAGCTTGGCAACAGCATGCGTTGTTCTTATAAATTATTTTTCTGTGAATTTTGTGTCTTTATTTATTTACTTTAACAGCCGCTGTATAAGCAACCGTCTGACACAAACCAGTACCATGAGAACATCCAAACGTAAGTTCTTGATTAATTATTATGCTCAAAATATGCATTCATGTAACAATGGATAATTTCCAGTACACACTGACGTTTTTCAATGATTAGTTTGTGGAAAGCCTACAATTACTATTGATTTAAAATGCACCACAATGAGGAGCAGCTAATTGATTCGTAAATTATTCTGTGACCCTGCAGAGTGACTATTCAACCAATTTACGGAGGGAGGGCATCTTAACAACCCTGTTCATTAGAATAACTTGCGTCTCGGATATATTTAATTGTACGGTGAGGAGGAGGTGGAATTCTAGCAAATGATTTTTGAATCCACCTCTGTGAAGCTTTTATGAGGGTTATGCCTGCCTATGGGAGTGGGTTATCAGGAATGGCCAATGTAGCAAACTTTCCCAAAATTAGATCCAGGGGAATTATTATTGAGGAAAGAATCTTTCCATTTTGATTTAAAGATTTAGTGACTGCAGGGATTCATATTCTTGGTTCTTTCGGTAAAGTCACGTAGAAGGGAAACAAAATAATAAAAATATAAAACAATAACATTCTCATGACGTTTCGACTGCAACACAAGAAATCATCATCAGGTGTGAAAACCACAAGAAAATTTGAAAAAAGTGTCGGGTTTTTTTTAACGTTAGCACCACGGATAGCGATTTGACAGTTTGTTCAGATGGACGAGTCCATCTATGTTCAGAAAAGAGGAGGGGGGAGACGAAAAATAATGGATGCGGTCTGAAAGCCACCTTAAGCGTGAACAATCAATTAAGACCCGAAATGGTTTATCAAATACTTCCAATGATTGCTAAGCCAGAATCCATCTTCTCGGTTCAAATTGTATCTGTGTTTGTATATGTGGATAGCCTCATGAATGAATCTCTCATGGTAGCCAGATGGCTTGCAAAGAACGTCTGTCTTGGAGAAGTCAATGTCATGTGAACCTACTGAATTATAACAGTGATCTGCCACGGCCGAGGTGTTGGTCCTACCGTGTTTCAGGTCTGCTTTGTGTTCAAGAATGCGGTCCGAGAAATGTCGTTTGGTTTCTCCAATGTAACTACTACCACAGAGGCAACTTAGTTTGTAGACGCCAGGGTACTGTATGTCCGGAATCACATCTTTTACAGACGGAACCAGATCACGGATTTTATGCAATGTGTTGAATCGGACCTGGATCTTGTGTTTATTCAAGATTTTGGAGATCTTTTTTTGTGATCCCCGCAATGTAGGGTAAAGTGATGGTTTTGAAAGGCTCCTCAAGAGGGTCCTTCTTCATGGTTGGAGCGATAGCATTGCGGATTGTGTAGTCGGAGTAACCATTAGCCTTAAGAGCTTGGTGTACGTGCTTGAGTTCTCACTGGCTGTGTGTTCCTGGTCGGATATGCATTGGGCTCTATAGTGCAGGTAAGCATCCTGAAACCAGATTCCGACCACCATCCATCCCAGAAGAATTCCCTCATCAAGACTCTGCACCATAGAGCCCAATGCATATCTGACCAGGAACACATAGCCAGTGAGAACTCAAGCATGTACACCAAGCTCTTAAGGCTAATAGTTATTCCGACTACACAATCCGCAAAGCTATCACTCCAACCATGAAGAAGGACACTCTTTAGGAGCCTTTCAAAACCATCACTTTACCCTACATTGCGGGGATCACAAAAAAGATCTCCAAAATCTTGAATAAACACAAGATCCAGGTCCGATTCAACACACTACATAAAATTTTGATTTGGTTCCGTCTGTAAAATGTGATTCCGGACATACAGCACCCTGGCGTCTACAAACTAAGTTGCCTCTGTGGTAGTAGTTACATTGGAGAAACCAAACGACATGTCTCGGACCGCATTCGTGAACACAAAGCAGACCTGAAACACGGTAGGACCAACACCTCGGCCGTGGCAGATTACTGTTATAATTCAGTAGGTTCACATGATATTGACTTCTCCAAGACAAAGGTTATTTGCAAGCCATCTGGCTACCATGAGAGATTCGTTCATGAGGCTATCCACATATACAAACACAGACAATTTCAACCGAGCAGATGGATTCTGGCTTAGCAATCATTGGAAGTATTTGATAAACCATTTCAGGTCTTAATTGATTGATCACGCTTACGGTGGCTTTCAGACCGCATCCATTATTTTTCGTCTCCCCCCTCCTCTTTTCCGAACATAGATGTACTCGTCCATCTGAACTAACTGTCAAATCGCTATCCGTGGTGCTAACGTTAAAAAGAAACCGCCACTTTGTTCAAATTTTCTTGTTGTGGTTTTCACACCTGATGATGATTGCTTGTGTTGCAGTCGAAACGTCATGAGAATGTTATTGTTTTATATTTTTATTATTTTATTGTTTCCCTTCTATGTGACTTTACCGAAAGAACCAAGAATATAATCTTGCCATTGAAATATTGCAATTGGTCCACCGTGTGTCACATGCCAATTTGCAGTGTGGTTTAGGGAAACGGGCGTCGTGCTGCTGACAAATATTTCTATTCTGGAATGTTTCTTCTGTTTGCCTGTTCGTGTTTTCTCCATGCATTCAATTTTTGTCCCATATAACAAAAGAGAATTCAATAAATTTGTGGACAATACCGATCGTTTATTCCAGAAAAAAACTCTCACGTTTCCAGGAGTGGTCCTGCATTGAGATTTTGGGCCATTTCCTTAAATGAGTTTGGCTTCTTACGAGTGGGAACCAAGAATGCTGGGAGGATATCCCCCCTGCAAGATGGATTCATTAATCTTTTGCAAAAGCATGCTCTCTTTAGGAGATTTGAGACTTGAGGTGTTCCAGATGTTTGTAGATGCGGAGTTATTTTACGCACGTGATAATGCTTTTCATTTACCGCACCCCATGGCCCCGAGTGATGTGAGCCCTGCTAACATCACTGGCGATTGAGATCTTAGACCCAGTCATTGGCCACCCTTCACCAAACCCCACTGACCAGTACGGTCAAAAACCCATGAGCGGCACGTGTGGGGAGGCAGGCATTCGTGCAGAAGGGGATGTTCTAGAAAGGGCTGCATGTGGCCGAGCGGTAGATTTGCGTTCGCCGCTTGTTGCAGAGGTTGATGATTCAAATCCATCGGTCGCCCCAATTTAATACTGCGGATATATTAACCTCTAAAATACTCGCTGTCTGTTTGCAAGTGGATATTGGAGAGCACGTGATGTAATTTGAAGAAGATTAGGCCATTCGTTTGTTGCCAGCGTCATCGGCTAAATAGAAACAAATATACTGGCACATTACTTAATTGGGAAAAGCATATAGCCACCTACTGTGAACTTGGCTGCAATCTTCTGGAAAAGAGTCATGAGACTGAATGAGGTTTTCATGGGTAAACAAATGTAATAATACATAGCACCTTCATCATTAGACCTCCTTTGCTGGTACCAAAATGTAATAATAGGGTTTTTCCCCTTTTTTCTGGCAACAAAACTGAAACCTTTTTACAAGGATTCATGTCTGCATTAACCACAATACCTGCAGTCAAAATGCAAACAAAAAACATACTACAATAATATATGCATTGTCCTTGAAACTGATTGGTCCACACCAAGGGACGGCTTTCTTTTGAGCCTCGACCCAATTGGTGCTCGACCAGATGACAATTGGGTCGAGGCTCAAAAGAAAGCCGTCCCTTGGTGTGGACCAATCAGTTTCAAGGACAATGCATATATTATCATAGTATGTTTTTTGTTTGCATTTTGACTGCAGGTATTGTGGTTAATGCAGACATGAATCCTTGTAAAAAGGTTTCAGTTTTGTTGCCAGAAAAAAGGGGAAAAACCCTATTATTACATAGCACCTTTTTGATGTGAACTTTTTCCTGATCCGTCTCTACTAGAAACCTCACCATGAGGAACAAGCTCATCATGTATTTCAAGAGACGAAATCAGCAGCGCAAGGTGAAGGTGAGGACTTGGAGTCTTGAGTGGTGCATGCCCCCCTTCCCGTCGAATGAACCACTGGCAACTGCCGCCCCATTCTGCGAGCACGCTGCAGGTCATTTAAATCCTACTGAAGACTCCTTGACATTGCCTCCGACCACCCAAACTCATCAGATCTAAGAAAGTAAACGGGATTTGAAAGTGCTTGGATGGGCGACATATGTTATAGGCTGGTTTGCCTACGTGGTCGACAGCAGAAGGCAGTGCAGAAATAAACAATTATTGTACTGTACTTTGTCATCGCATCTACGCGACGACCAGTGTGCTGAAGTATACAACTAAACTACATTATTTTCCAGGTAAAGCCTACTGAGCTATTAACTCTCTTCTGAAGCAGTTTGGCCCAAAATTTTCGCTCATTAAAGTGGCTTGTCAAAGGTGGGAATGGATAGTAGCTAAAAATCTGAATGCACATTTCCAAATGCAGAGGGAAAAACCAGAGTACCCGTAGAAATATCCACGCGACCATGGGGAGAACATGCAAGCTCCATACATATAGGCGTTAGGGTCGGGATCAAACCCGCGATCGCCTGCATACCAGGCGAGGGCGATAACATATCACCATCGCGACGAGATAACCCCCGCAGCCCGCACTGTGTGGGGGGAGGTCTTCATTCGGTAGTCCATTGCCAAAAACATGTACACCTGTGCAAAGTAAAGTAGGAACACCGTTGAGATTCATTATTCCTTTCGTAGCAGAGACCTGAGTAACCATGGCTACGTATGGACAATCGGTAACGACTGCAGGTTGCACCCTGCACGTGAACGTGTTACCATCTCGCACGTTTCTCATGGGTACATCGGCAAAAAGGACATAGATGATGTTGTGGGGTGGGGGTGGAGGGAGGTGGGTGGTTGGTGCGTGGTTATTATTTCTTTCGTTTTAACACGTTATGTAATGCAGTGGTGGGAAGAGAAAAAACACCAAAGAAATTATCATTTTGACCAATTGCTCTCGTTTTACGATGGAAAATGTGGTTTAGCATTAAAAGTGAAATGAAAGAAAAAACCGCCATGGTTTTTCAACTGGAAATGCATAATTTCCCACGGCTTTTGGAAGTCTCATTGAAAAAGAGCATGTGATTTTTATAAACATGTAAAGCAAATGGGTTAAGAAAACCGAACTAAATAAAAGCCTGCAGTCTGTTTGTACCCTTGCGATTAATTAACCTGCGAGAAAGTGTTCTGCAAAAAAACGTTAACGTGTGCCCATATTGAACGAGTATTGAATGGTTTGCGTACTTCAATGGTGAACCCTGAGACAGGCGTTTAACGTTTTACAATTCGCATATCCCCCCCGCTCTCGTTCTAAACACGGTGCTAAGTTCCCCCAACGGTATGCTTCGTACGGTGCAAAATAAGTTAAACGTGCATACGTACGGGGGTTGGGGGTGGCGGGCAAGGGGCGGGGAGCGCTTTGTGGAGGAGAGGGTGCTTTGGGTTGATGTTACTCATGAAAGTAAGTGCCATATCCGAGGAGGATGAACGTGCATTATAGGATTAATTTTCCACCGCATTTTGCGCGACTCCTTTTATCCACGCTGAGATGCGGTTAATAAAATGAATTAATTCCTTCTGGGGAGGTCTTAGGTCCCGTGCCATTTAAGCCATTAATGAATGCAGATCTTTATCCTTACCACATCCTGATATTTCTCAACAACAGATAAAGGGATACAATTGCAATCACTTCTCGGTAACTCTCTTAATCATCGAATAGATGTGGATAATAGGATTTAGTTAGCACTTTCAGGAGACTACTTGTCGGTGACTCATCATCGGGAAGTAAATGGATTAATTGTTTGCCACTCGCGGGTGACTGCAATTACCCGCAAAAAGACACGCGCGATTGTCTTAAAAAACGATCGGCGGGGGGGGCATGGACAAACAGTGGCATATACGGAACTGTTGTCGTGCTCACTGGCTCTCTCCCGCAGGAGCAGTTCCTGTCAGAGCGCTACGGGCAGCTGCTGCAGGCGTGGGAGAAGCGCGTAGAACGCATCGAGAGCAACCCGCGGCGACGCGCCAAGGACGTCCGCACGCGCGACTACTATGAGAAGCAGTTCCCCGAGATCCGCAAGCAGCGCGAGCAGAAGGAGAAGGGGCAGAGGTGAGCTCGGGGTCGCCGTCGCTGAAGTCGCCGCCACGGCGGCACCTCGGCTGCCCACGTGGCTTTCGAATGTTTTTTTTCGTTGTGTTTAGTCTCCAACTTTTATCCCGATTGCGCGATCGGCTTCGTGTAACGAGACGAAATTGCAGAGCTGTGCGACACTGCGCGGTTGGGTGGCGGAGAAACGGCCCCCAGAAGCGGATATCACGGAGTCCCTTGACGGGATCTCGTGCATAGCATCTGGCGCACACAGTAGATGGCAGCACTTACCGTCCCGCTCTGTCGTCGGGAAATATTTATCGTATGACGAGTCGAACTGATATTTTTTAAAAATTTCAGACCGGAAATTTTGCTTATTGAAGTGCAGAACTAAATTTGCATAATTAGCTTTTTGTGAAGTATTTGGTGACTGGGCTGAGTCTGTGAAATCAGACAGCTGAAGCAGTACTGCTCAGGTTCTAGGTTTGAATTCAGGCAGCTGCCTGTGGTAAAACTGGATTTATACATTTAGTGAATCGATGGTCTCAGCAATGAGTGTACAGTAAACATATGTAAAAATTGGTTCCCTGCTCAATTTGGCTAAATTCTAGCCCTGAGAATGAAAAACATGGGTTTGATTGCCATGTGACCAATATTAATGTCGATAGCAGAGCAGATGTGAAAGTGATGCCTAGCTACTGTGGTGGACCAGAGGTCACTTGAAAGGATTTCCAAGGTAGCTCTGTAACATCTGCATCCGTGGGCCATTCTTTTGTTGTTTGGTACATTTTTTATTTCTTTTAACCAGGTGACAAATGAGACCAGGATAGTCTAATTTACAAGAGTGACCTGTGGCATTTGCGTACCAGTTGTGGGCGATGATTTCTATGTATAATTCCATTTGAGTAATGTGCGGTTAATCTTTTGTGAGAGATCCAAATGGATGTTTTGTCTCGTAAAATAAAGCCGATAGTGCAATTGGAATTAAATTGGAGAAAAAGATACAAAGTTTTAGTGACGTGAAAAGCAGCGTGGCACGGAAAGGATAAAAAACTCTTGAAAATCTGCGACATTGTTTTCATGTTTTTTTTATTTTTTATTGCGGACAAATGGCCCATTTCAGGGGCCAGCTATCATCGGGTGTGAGATGGCCACTGGTTAAACAACATTTTGGCAGCATTTTAGTCGATGGGGATTTTCGCGTGATTGAACACTTTAAATGTAACCACCTGTCCGCACATATATGCACGCACGCATGTACGTGCGGGTGGAGCTAAAATCTTTTCAGGGCTTGTGTCCTCATGACAGGTTTTTATCCACGAAACTAACCTTTTAGAATGTCTGCTTTAAAAATTGTAAATTCAAATCACAAGGAGCCTGTTGCCCAGTGGAGTTTTGTTGTGTGGGGAGCATTGGCCTCATTTGAGGCATAGTTTTCACTGCCAAAGTGATGATTATTTAAATGTGGCTGGGTGGCACTAGGCCTAGTGCCCTTGTAGAATATCTGATGAGCGCTTCGAA
The DNA here is from genome assembly GCF_048934315.1 of Petromyzon marinus. Taxonomy (NCBI): domain Eukaryota; kingdom Metazoa; phylum Chordata; class Hyperoartia; order Petromyzontiformes; family Petromyzontidae; genus Petromyzon; species Petromyzon marinus. The sequence continues at coordinate 19,563,769 of NC_133671.1, forward strand.
TGTCACTTGTAGGTTTTTTTTCTTTGCCTTGGAGATGTGTGCGTCTGCTGTGGCGTGGTTACAGAATGGAAAGGGAGATGTATAATGTGACTTTTGAAGTGTTTTATTCTTCCACATCAAGTCGACTATATAATATCGATCACACAATACATCATCCCTCTGGGGGTCGATAAAATAAGTATCAATTTGTGGAGAAGTCAGTAGTGGTTGTGCTATGGGGAGACTTGTCCCCGCCATAGAATTGTGGACATTATACTGCCGGCTCTTGGCAGTAAGCAGGAGTTGAGCAATCTCTCAATGCATTTTTGAGCAGTAAATCACTTAGCCTTTTTTGGCTCATTGGATACAAATGATTTAACTGAAGGATAGTGTAATCGACTTGGAAGTTTGAAATATAACATGATGTGAAAACGTTCTAGATGTGATCAGCAAGGGGAGGTTGTTATAAGTGGGGCACATGTGTAGGATGGAGGCGGGCAGGTGACTGAAACATGCGGTGGAGAGATTGGCTGAAACCTGAAGCCAGATGATGGTAATAGACTAAGTGGTTTGTGAAAGACTTGTTTAACTGGTGGTGCTTAGAATGATAGAGTTGTCCTTGGTCCTTGAAGGACATTTTGGCTGTTTAACAAGTGGAAGACTGAAAGGCAGGTACGAGATTGTAATTGCAGCCCTTGGAGGTCAGCTGTCAACTTGGCCACAAACATACAATCGAGCAGAGAAGAAAGCGATGGTCAGTTGTGGCCACGATAACCTCTGACGTCTGGACCTTGGCCTACTTGTGTGTTGCAGGCGCAACCAAAAGGGAAACGGATCGGCTGACGGCAGCGACGAGGAGGCTGCTGACACCGGCGACGACCTGTCTGACCAAGAGGTACCAGAAGCCGACCCCGTCGGTCATGTTTTATTTACCAATTGAAGTACCGGAGCACGCTAGTTTAAATATAGTCGCAATATCCACGACGTTCCCGGGTACGTTGTACGACGCTTGGTGCCATGGGCACAGTTATCAAACGCGCTTACGAATGAAAACGCACATCCTAAAATTAAGCGCAAGGTTCTGGATGCTAATGCCTTGGCGTGAAGGCAAAAACAATACGAAAAAGAGGTGTCAGTGCGCAGAGAATGCAAAGAGGAGACACGACCATCGGTGAATGCTGTTCCACTTTTGATATCCTTGGGTTAGCTCTTTCAAAGTAACGACGGCTATAATTATTGTCGTGAAAGCTCTCCGGGGTTGTGTGAGTCCCCCCCCCCCCCCCCGTACCTTTAAAAAAAAATAGTTTGACCTTTTTTATCGAGAGCCGTTGTTGTGATGAGAAGTTGAAATGACCCGAGGATTTCTGCTGGGAACGAGCATTTGCTTTTAATGGGTGTGCTGTTATTTGTCTTAAACAAGCATCGTTTCTTAACAAATAAACAAGCAGGGCTTCCACAATTAGTTTCCCATTCATGTGTCTCCAGCGCCGACCCGGTAGCCGCGTGAATCGGGCGTGTTTGTGGGTATAGCTTATTAGCGCAAGAGCATTTTTTAAATTTCGGCACTCTTCGCTTGTTCATCAGTCTTATATGTTGAATCGTGCACACGCTGCTAGCAATGTTTTTGTCGTCGCAGTCAGTTAAACGGTTTCAGTGTTTTTAAAATCGCTCAATCTTGCTGTGAATTATCTACAAAACGTGGCCGTTGAAGACGTGGCTGTGACAGCCCATCGGCGTGCCGTCCCAGTTTAGATTCATTGCGTCGATTCAGAAGCCTCGGCGAAGCAAATTGAACCGGATCGCTAAGTATACTTCGTTAGCATGCCGACGTCTCTGCTCACACGTCCAATCCCCCTAGTTCCTGCGTTCGACCTCTGCACGCTCGTTTTTGGTTTGCAGCTAGTGTATTTTTACATTGGGGTTTGTCACTGAATTTTTGCATTATGCAGAAACTCACTTTTACAGAATGCTGAAATTAGATTATCGTTGTTGCTATTTTAGTAAAAGCAACACTGCAATTTTTAACAAATATAACAATTATATATACACAGTCCTATATAAACAATTCAACCTTTTTGTCAGTCCACTGCCAGATGAGAGCTTCGCCACCACTGTCCGGGTTATTTGTGTTAATGCACCATACTTCACCACACTGGTCGGTGAAGATGGGGAGCATAGATTTGGTGGAAAATATATTCTGCTGCGGTGCCCTCTGCTGACCACCATGCAGCACAACCCTGCAGCCGCGCCTACGACAACCTGTTATGCATAGCGGTCGCCCGTCCAAAACAACCGTCGAGCCTCCTCAGCCCCCCCCCACACATGGCTGCCAAGATCTGACAAAACTCGCGCTCTCATTGTCCGCAATACGAAGACTGCGTCGTCATCGCCGCCGGAGGGGGGTGGGCGGTTCTCTCGAGGTCTCCTTCAGCATCGCCCCCCCCCGTTGGCGCTCTTCTGACCCCCCCAGGGCAGCGAGAAGCAGATGCGCGACCTGGCGGCCGTGCCTCCGAGGCTGTTCGACGTCGACCAGCGACACGTGCGCTTCATCGACAAGAACGGTCTCCTGGGCGACCCCGTGCGCGTGCACCGCGAGCGGCAGCTGCTCAACGTGTGGACCGAGCACGAGAAGGAGATCTTCCGAGACAAGTAGGTTTGCTGCATTTAACATGTAGTGTGGGCTTTCGTGACCAGTATTATTCTTAACAGAGTTTTTTTTTTTTTGGGTTGGATCGGTTGGCTGTGTACGGCGCGAAAGAAGTTCAACATGCGTACATACATTGCATTGAATGTTAAGAAAAGTAAACAGGCGCATGGGCAAAACACGTTGCTAAAAGAGGCGATGGCTGGTGGTCGAGACTAACGACAGGGTGGCAGCCGAAGGATGGGAGACCCGTGGGACTGACGTCCACCGCGGAGATGGGGCGATGAGATCAACTCACATGTAGGAGCTAGATGTTTTGTTGCGTGGTTAGCATGGATTGGTGTGGGAGGGGGCGAGGGTTTTGTGGAAGTCTTCATCCAGCAGTGGATGGATTAATCGGTGATGACGATGTACTCACTGTGGCATTCACAGTCGGTGACAGCAATTACTGCGTGTCAAAAAAAAAGTAAAAATCATCTCCAAATTGTATCGTCGGCCTTTTACGTTGCTAACAGATTTTTTTGTTAAGTCACAATAAACCCTAAAACGACAAGAGTTTACGTAATTGAGATAATCAAGCGGTCGCCTGTTACGTGAGGCTGCGCGCCGTTGTCAGCCTGGATTGCGTTATGCGCTGGTAACGTATCTTGCAAGAGGTGACCATCTGCTCGTTGTCCGCGAGGCGCTGGGAGGGTGTATCATGTGTCCTGTGTCGTTGGCCCCCTCTCTCGGCTTTCACACCGGCATCAGATAAAGTGGCAAAACAAATATTGAAATAACCCACGGGGGGTTTCATTATAATCAATGTCCCCTTAAACACATAGCGTTTTATAATCTCCCGTAGGTCTGTGAACTTTCACCGCCAGGGCCGCCAAAAACCCATCGCTTCACGGTTAATGTCTTTTAACATGTTTTTAATTTGGAAATTGGTGTGCACGTACATACATCTGGACTGTTCCCCACGTGTGCCAATGTTTTTAATGTGAACTAATCCCCGGCTCTGCTTTTTTCAGATTTGTTTTGCATCCAAAGAATTTTTCGTTGATTGCTTCCTACCTGGAAAAGAAGGTAAAGAGAGAGCTATATTTTGTTTGTGTTCTTTACATTGTGTTCTTTGGCATATTGGACGTAGTTTTATGCAGGGTATTTTGGTAGTAAAATTAACATTTTTGGAGAAAGCATTATTACGTGAAACAGCATAAAAAATTGGCTCAATATATGAAAAACAATTGCTGTTTGTAACCATGCCTCCTGTACGAACAGGAAAAAAATCTGTTTTGTTGGTTTTGCCAGAGAATTTGCTGCCTTGCTCACAGCTTATCCGCGCAACAAGCAGTCCATCTCTGAATTCACAGAGTGCTTTCTTGCCAAGATTCTACTGCCTTGCTGAGTTGTTATGATACCCCGTTCCCTCTACTGCATGATTCAGTTCATTGTCACGATTCTGCAGTAGCAGTCGAATTCACAGATTGTGGTTTTTGTCTTAACCCATTTCACGAGTGCTATTTTGAATTTCGCGAACAATGGAAACTTTATTGCCAACGTCCATGCTTAAAAAGAAATTCCACGCACAATTTCCATGCGTTTATTTTGAGCTTCAGAATAGAAACGGCTGTAATAATAATAAACTCGACCTGTCGCAGGTAGGTGACTCTTTCCTTGAAAGCCGGAACCACAAAAAACGAAATCTCTTCTTGTTCATCAGTGGTAGCGTTCACTTCCTCTCATACAACTCTTAACATTGCTCATGGCACCAACTTACGTTGCAGAGGAGAGTCCACGGAAACAAAAACAAAAAAAATCTCTACCAGAAAATGGTAGTAGTCACATGGTTACCCAAATACTTCACTTATTTGGACAGATGCACATTTTTACTTAATGTTTCATAATCTTTATTTATAATAAGGATGTTTTAATTTTTGGAGCATGCCCTTGCTCACTTGAGGGCAGTACCTTGGAAGATGCAACCTGAAAAACAGTCTAGGAGATGCCATGTTCCAGACTGTATAGCATGAGTTTTACGTTTTATTAATGACTAATAATTGAGTAACATCACTTACCTTTAACATATTTGCCCATGAAAGCCTCCCTGACTCTCAGGACTGTTGCAGGAGGGTCAGCTAGGCTTTTGCAGGAGGAGGTGAGGATTGCGATCTTCATCCTAATTTAGTTAATTCGCGAGTAAATTGGCAAATTTGGAACATGATGCTGGCACAATGAATAGCCTACTCTTAGAATTTCTGCACGTAATCTCTCATCGTCCACCGTGAAACAGACAGCACGTAATATTTTTGGGTAATGCGCCTGCAGTATTAACCAGGGTAGCCTAATGGATTCTAACCGCGAACGCCTGCAACAAGTGGCAACACATTTATTTAACTCGAACACATGGGGGTAACGTCCCCTGAACAGAATAACAACCTATGGTGGTGACCACCAGGCTAATTACACAAGTTACAACGTAACTGCTACTACGGACCGGGATCAACAGCTCGGGTCCAGGTCCACGTGTTGGAGACTCGTTGAACGGAGAACGTAGACGAAGGGTTTCTTCCAGGGTGAACAACAACAACTCCGGTACCTCTCGGGACCCGGCTTATATTATCTGTGGCGTGGCTGGCTCCGCCCTTGGCCACGACCACCTTCCAGAATCCTCGGGAAGGATCTGGATCCCAACGACGTGATCCCCCTAGCTCCCACTTGGGGCCCCTTTGTAGACTTAACAGGTCACGTGTGTCCTCTCGTGTCAGCCAGAGTGCCATGGCCTTTAGTAACCTCATTCCTACGGCCAGCACTCCCACACCCTGTCCTGTAGGGTTGGCACTGCACGCCAAGCGTGGTGCCACCCAGCGCTATCAATCAGCGCTCACCGGGCCCCTCTAGGGCCGGTACTACACCACACCCTTGTGGTATCCGCGATGTCGTTACACCGCACGCCGTGCCTCTCTAGGGCCAGCACTGCACAGTGACATCCCGCGATGTCACTACATTAGTAACAATCGCTGCATTGCTATACTGATGTGTTATTAACGCAAAGCCAATGCAATGATGCCACGACAGTGCTATGGTGGCATCCTTGGTTGTAACCTTAAAGTACTTTTTTTCCCCCCCTCAACCTGATCTATAGAACAGGCGTGCATACACAGCTTGTGTACATAATATCAAGACAATACCCATTTGTCTTCACACTTGCAATGTCTTTAAATTAATTCACATAATCTTCTGCGGGATAGTTATGGATGTTCTGCGCACTATACGCGCTCACGCACCCGGGTTAAATTGTTGGCATCGGTAAACGCTGCGCGTTTGTGGAGAGCGGCTCTTTGTCAAACCTTTGTGTGTTCATGCAAATTGATTTGTGCTTTTGTTTCATCGTGCCATGCATAGACATGTGGGCACATCTTGCGATAACCCCTGCAAAAAAACCCCTGCTGCTCGTTGTTATTGACCGAGAGAGTAATTACTCAAGGATCTCTTGTTTTAATTGGATATGCTAGAGATAACCCTCCATTCTACTTGGTTGCACTTAACTGTAAGATCTGTAGGTCAGGGCAGTAATGCATAGTAATGTATGCCTGCTTTCCCCCCATTTATCCCCATGCGATTTTGAATTTTGATTGCATGTGCCCGTTAATTAACAATTGTTACATCACGACCACAGTTGGAGATTGGCGAATAAGCTGCTTTTGTTTTATTTCGCGGGGTAGTGGTGCGGGCCGGGGGTGGTCATGGGGGTGGAAATTTGGACAGGGCGGGGGACCCCATTTTATTGTTTGCACCATGGGGGTTCATGCCAACTGCGCTACGCCACTGCCTTCTGTAGCGCGCCGTATCCGAGCTGCCGTGGTCGCATGTGGTTTCGAATTTGAAACACATTTTTTGGAAAAGAAATGGGATTGTTCTTCTGCTCTCCATTCGGCTGCAAACCAATACGGCCGGACCACCTCACGTTGCGGCCAGAGTGGAGTGCCAGCATTCTTCGCTGCAGTTTAGTGTGCCCCAAATGTATTTTTTAAAATACCGGTTAAATGATCCTCATGGCAGTACCCCGGGGTACCAAATAATACAAAATGGCCGAGGCAATGAAATATTTTATTTCTGGGACAATATGTTTTCCAGGGGTGTCCTTAACTCGGCAACTGGGGTACCAATCAATCCGAAATCAGTGCTACTCGGCGATGTCGAAACGCAGCGAGGGCGATTGCACTGAAATCCTGAACGCTTGCACGCACCATAGTGGTGCATCGTGTACAGCTCGTCGAGATGAGTCGATTGCCGCATCGCCGACCATCAACAGACTGAAAATGACTGCATCGCGGACATTGTGCCAGAGCCGGGATACAATGGTACCCCGGGGTACCGCCGTAAGGTTCAAATATTAACTTATCTGGGAAAACAGTGGCATACCAGCCCTGTGTGTACCCCCCCTTTCTTTCTCTGCCGGGTGTCTCTGTGACTCAATTTATGACCGTTCGAAGATAAAAAAAAATCCACACTTGGAAAGTTTAAATCTGCTGACCGCCGTGTAATTTAACATTGCTCTTCGCAGACCGTCTCCGACTGTGTCCTGTACTACTACTTGACCAAGAAAAATGAGAACTACAAGGGGCTGGTGAAGAAGAGTTACGGGCGCCGGAGGGGAAGGAACACGGTAAGCGATATCCCTCCGATGCCACGACGCCACCGCCCCTTCCTCAATTTGAGAAGCCCGTCAGAAAATCACAAACCCGCAGTGGTGGCAGCGCAGAGGCAGCAACGTAAAGGTGACGGGAAACTCCTGCAAAAGCTCAGGGTCCCCCTCCCGACTCCCCAAGAGGCTCAAGGGACTCGGGGGTGTAAAAGAGAAAATTTGAGCGTGTCAAATATCAGAAATATCAGCTCGCATTCAAATACGAATAAACAAAGCAAACTAAATAAAAAAAACAAATGACCGTAACCTCTGCCCTCTATCTTGACTACATTCTCTCATCTGACCACATCACTTTTTTTGGCCTATATTTCTCTTATTTCACTCCACATCTTTTGTCCATGCCTCTTTTGTCATATCACTGGGATTTTGTTAATTAGGGGGTGCCCCCACCACTTATATTTTCTCTGTGTCTACTGGGGCCCCCTTTGGGCCAGCATCGCCACTCTGCGTTTGTCACGCTTCTGCTGCTGCTGCTGTCCATTACCCCAATTTTTATTCACAACTGAGAAATTTTTGCGCAGTTAATAAAAAAAAACATCGAGCTGTTTTTATCATTTCCTGATGTTCAACAATGAATTTTCATCCAACCCACCCCAGAACCCCCGCCCCTCTACACCCACCACCCCCAACAGCTCCCCCAATAACGGAATCGTGTGTGGAAAAAATGCCGCTGCTGCTGACGTGATTTGCAGGGAAATCCATCCTCGTTTTGGCAAGAGCATATTTATCTCTGTGTGAACATGAATCCCCTGAAAGCAGCGGATGTATCTGAAGCTCTATTAATAGGGATTGAATAATATGGGCGGTGTATGTCGCACACGGATAGACCACATCTCTTCACACTGATGCCAGGGGGCTCTTTCGTGAAGAGTCAACGACATGATCCCCCTTTTTTGGCGAATAGTTGAATTTTCATCCCGTGGCGACGCTGGAAAAATCGCATTTGTGTGCCAGAGGACAAACTGACACTTCAAGGTTGTCGCCGATAAAAGTTTTGCACGCAAATAAACATGTGTGTTTTGTACTGTTTTACAAACGTCACGTTTATGTCATGTTTTTTACATACAAGCTGCCGATAATTTGGTTGGTTACTTTCTGCAAAAGGAGATGATCTGCAGCACCGCGCGGAAAAAAAAAACGTTGCAGGTCGTCAGCCTTGCGAGTCTGGTGATTTGCGATCTGCGGAAGGTTGCGTCTGTATTTGCGGTCTTGTAGAGAGCAGGTAGGCCGTCAGCAGGCTTTGAGGAACACTGTTAGACCTACGTTTTTGTTCTTATCCTATTGGTATTTTATTCTGCGTTTGAGTAAGGGAGGCGCGCTTAGCAGTTATATTTACAGTAACACAGCTGCATTTTTTGTCGATTTAAAAAGGTGTGCTTTTGGCATCTAGAAAATGAATGTATCCCAGCGTTTCAAGCTCTGCTTGTCCTGTTCCATGTTGTTACATAAGGGGTTGCCCTAGTTATAACCGGCTATTTCCAGCGAATGCTGTGAACCACGTAAAAACCCTCGGTCGTGGGTTAGGGAGCGCGATATAAGGATAAAGATGTGCGCGTATTGTTCCTCGTCTTTCCGCGTCGCCGCAGCCGTCAAGTGCTGGAGAGCGTTCTAGAGATGGGTGAGAGAACTGGTGGGGGGGGGGGGAGAGAGAACCGGGGGACGGTTGGGGGGGAGAGGGGGGTGGTCGCCTTTGTGAACGAAACCGGATCTGGCACAGATGCTGGCGTACGTACGAGTACCTGACCTTGTGGTCTTTGACAGATAAGGCCAAACGGTGGCCCTGCGCACGAACACCTGCATGGCTTAGCCGCTCCGTGTGAATTTAGAAAAACGCAGAGGACTGTGTTTTGCTGGCAAAGTTACCGTTATCGAACAACAGCCACGTCACAACGTCGCTCTGCTTGAAAAATAACAGAGGCGTGCACAATCACACTGAAGAGGTCTGTTCAGTGCATTGCGGTGCAGCGGACGGCGCTGTTTAGACTGGGTACAAATAAATTGTCATGGCAGCTGCAGCAGTAATGTAGGCCCTGCTGCTTATATATTCTTATATGGTTGTATCGGGTATCCTCATACAGGGAGTTGACTCGGCCCATCATCCCGTTGGGAAGACAACAGTGGTTTTGCTGTGGACAGACTAGACATCCTGGATAGGAATGTGGAATCTCCACAGTTGGCTCAGGCCTGTAAGATGGACATGAGCACCACCTCAATGCTCATTTGAGCAGGAAATCGCAGTTCTGAGTATAACGTTGAAAAAAAATCCAACATACGTTATATTCGTCACAATGTTGCCGCTAATGAGTTAGCCCCCCCGATAGTTTTCAGACTATCGTGTCTGATATTCCTTGCGTTTTTCACTGTGCAATTGATTGTTTTTTTTTACAAATGGCGCACAGTCGCGTGCCGTGGACCGTCCGTTGCTTTGTAAAGCAGTTTCGGGGGTTAAAATTGAACGCCCGTGGCGGCCCTTGTGTACGCGCTGTTGGGGATGTGGCAATCTCTTTGTCGAGAGAATGATGGCGGGAATGGCGGTTATGTTCGGCGAGATGGCCCGGCTGCCAAGGCTGTCGAGACACAATCATCCCTGAAGACTGCATACCTGTCCATTTCACGGTTCGAGAAAATCGTCGTACTTATTTCTGACACAAACGTTTCAAAAGACTGAGATGGAAAAGTTGTTTACCTCCTGCCCCCCCCCACACAGGCTCCGTAGAGTTGTGAAAAACAACCCAAGGCCTTTGTGAGATCGTCCTCGCTGCTCTAGCGGACGTGTTAATGAACGTATTTTTTTTACAAATAAGTGCATTTCTGTGGGGTCATTGGATTTATCTTTAAGGCTCAACATCTGACATTCAACGCATGACATGATAATCCAACTCCTGCGCAATTAATTTTTTCACCAAAACCTTTTTCACACCATTGGAATTGCTTTGAGGATTATTGATTAATTGTTTAGCTATGGGCTGGCAAGGGAGGCACGATGTACAGTGAGGGAAAAAAGTATTTGATCTCCTGCTGATTTTCTACGTTTGCCCACTGACAAAGAAATCATCAGTCTATAATTTTAATGGTAGGTTTATTTGAACAGTGAGAGACAGAATAACAACAAAAAATCCAGAAAAACGCATGTCAAAAATGTTATAAATTGATTTGCATTTTAATGATTGAATTAAGTATTTGACCCCCTCTCATTCAGAAAGGTTTCTGGCTCCCAGGTGTCTTTTATACAGGTAACGAGCTGAGATTAGGAGCACACTCTTAAAGGGAGTGCTCCTAATCTCGGCTTGTTACCTGTGTAGTTGAGTAAATATGCGCATGGGGGTAAATGGGGAGATCGCGCGCAGGGGCAGGACAGTACGGGTCATATTGGAACAGCCAGGTGCGATGGCTGGGATGATGAGGTAATGATTAGGCCAATTAAGCCAGAGGAAATAAGTATTTGATCCCTCTGCAAAACATGACTTAGTACCTGGTGGCAAAACCCTTGTTGGCAATCACAGAGGTCAGACGTTTCTTGTAGTTGGCCACCAGGTTTGCACACATCTCAGGAGGGATTTTGTCCCAAGCCATTAAGGTTTCGAGGCTGACGTTTGGCAACTCGAACCTTCAGCTCCCTCCACAGGTTTTCTATGGGATTAAGGTCTGGAGACTGGCTAGGCCACTCCAGGACCTTGATGTGCTTCTTCTTGAGCCACTCCTTTGTTGCCTTGGCCGTGTGTTTTGGGTCATTGTCATGCTGGAATACCCATCCACGACCCATTTTCAATGCCCTGGCTGAGGGAAAGAGGTTCTCACCCAAGATTTGACGGTACATGGCCCCGTCCATCGTCCCTTTGATGCGGTGAAGTTGTCCTGTCCCCTTAGCAGAAAAACACCCCCTAAGCATAATGTTTCCACCTCAATGTTTGACGGTGGGGATGGTGTTCTTGGGGTCATAGGCAGCATTCCTCCCCCTCCAAACACGGTGAGTTGAGTTGATGACAAAGAGCTCAATTTTGGTCTCATCTGACCACAACACTTTCACCCCAGTTATCCTCTGAACCATTCAGATGTTCATTGGCAAACTTCAGACGGGTATGTATATGTGCTTTCTTGAGCAGGGGGACCTTGCGGGCGCTGCAGGATTTCAGTCCTTCATGGCGTAGTGTGTTACCAATTGCTTTCTTGGTGACTATGGTCCCAGCTGCTTTGAGATCATTGACAAGATCCTCCCGTGTAATTCTGGGCTGATTCCTCACCGTTCTCATGATCATTTCAACTCCACGACGTGAGATCTTGCATGGAGCCCCAGGCTGAGGGAGATTGACAGTTCTTTTGTGTTTCTTCCATTTGCGAATAATCACACCAACTGTTGTCACCTTCTCACCAAGCTGCTTGGCAATGGTCTTGTAGCCCATTCCAGCCTTGTGTAGGTCTACCATCTTGTCCCTGACATCCTTGGAGAGCTCTTTGGTATTGGCCATGGTGGAGAGTTTGGAAGCTGATTGATTGCTTCTGTGGACAGGTGTCTTTTATACAGGTGTAGTGGTTGATTTCACTCGGACAACTTTTGTCTTTCTTCCAACACCACTTTATTACAGTTCTCCACAAGCCCTCAATACTTCACAGTTCCCCTGCTTGCCACGGCTCGCTCGTCACGCCTTGCTCGTCTCACTCGCCGTCTTTGCCTCTCCTTATCTCTGCTTCTCCATCAGCTCCACTATCACTGCTTCTCCGCTATCTCCACTATCACTGCTTCTCCGTCAGCTCCACTATCACTGCTTCTCCGTCATCTCCACTATCACTGCTTCTCTGCTCTCCGCTATCACTGTGCTCTCTCCACTGCTGGCTGCTTCATCTCTGCTCTCTCCTCTCCGTTATCTCCCCTGCTTTCCGTCCTCCGTCTCCAGTCCCCGTTCACCACTCCCCTATCACCACTCCCCTCTATCCTCGCGTCTCCCCAATTTATCCCCGTTCTCATTATTCCCCAATTAATTATCCCGCGTCCCACCGACGCTCCGAGTCCTCGTGCACCTGTTCCTTGCCCAGACATTATGACGCCACTTCAGCCCTGACAACAACACCAGTCAATCACAGCCGTCGCTGGTCCTCTGGCTTAATTGGCCTAATCATTACCTCATCGTCCCAGCCATCGCACCTGGCTGTTCCAATATGACCCTTACTGTCCTGCCCCCCCCCCCCCGCGATCTCACCATTTACCCCATGCGTGTATTTACTAAACTACACAGGTAACAAGCTGAGATTAGAAGCACTCCCTTTAAGAGTGTGCTCCTAATCTCAGCTCGTTACCTGTATAAAAGACACCTGCGAGCCAGAAATCTTTCTGAATGAGAGGGGGTCAAATACTTATTTCCCTCATTAAAATGCAAATCAATTTATAACATTTTGACATGCGTTTTTCTGGATTTTGTTGTTGTTACTCTGTCTCTCACTGTTCAAATAAACCTACCATTAAAATTATAGACTGATCATTTCTTTGTCAGTGGGCAAATGTACAAAATCAGCAGGGGATCAAATACTTTTTTCCCTCACTCTAATAATGTAAAACTATATAACTTTCTAAACGTCACAGCCCTTTGTCAATCCACTGTTCGGTGAAGGTCTCCCCGTGGTGGGGGTCGGGTTGGGTGTTTATGAATATACTTCACCACGCCGGTCAGTTTTTTGGGTGAGAGGTGGGGCAGGGACCGTTTAAAATATCACTCGTCACTGATGTTTGCCATGGCCGGGACTCGAACTCTCACAAGTGTCGCCATTGCACTTAGTACAGCGCCACCGCCCCGCCGCCTAATTTATTTTGAAGTCCTTTACCCTCTTAACATGGACAGCAGACTCCTTGTTCAGCGAGATTCGTCGGGTTTGATGAGTGACGTTCAGTATGCAGTTCCTCCACAGCCAAGAGCAACATTTTTCATTTTTTTAATAATGGCAAAATAACGGCAAGAAATTGGTGCGGTTCCCACACACTAAAAAAAAAAACCCCAACCCACCGCAACAGTCTGGCACATTTAATGGGCGAGTTACCAGTCTCATTCACTCTGACCAGATTCGTGTGTGTTGTGTAAACGTATGTTCAACTTATTTTGCACCGTACGTAGCCATCCGCGCGAATCGGGAGGGATGCGGGGGAAGGACAACAATAATCTAAAACACCAAAAGCAGTTCTAAAGAAATTATTCTTCAATCTGGATTTAAAAGCGCGTGGTGGCCCGCCATTCCATTGATCAAGGACCTAGGTGGTTATCCCCTGCGTGTTACCATTCCTTTCACAGGCCCGCTAATTGACTCCCTCGAGGCCCGCCCGCCGGCCGGCTCGCCTGGCCCACCCGGCCGGCCACTTCACTGGTTCTTGCCTGCTGGGCGCAGTCTTAACTCGGGTGTCTTTACCGCCCCGATTATGAACCTAATTGATAGGTTGCAGCCGTAAAGGGAGGCACAGCCATTGATCTGCTAAACGCCTCCCCTGGTTGCTGCATTGTGAGCGTGGCGGCTGCAACAGTGGAGGTGGCGGTGCTGTTGCGTCAAAACAGCGTAATGTATATTGTTTTGGGCCAAACGCGTCGGCCATTTGAGGCACGCATTTACGTGTTTGCATTTTTGAGCCCATGGTGCCAAGTGTTTGTCTTCGAAGTGGTCGCCGCCGTGTGTCCTTAGTCACCCCTGATTGTTATGCACTTATTTGTTTATGTCTGTTGGGGGGAGGGCGGGCTGCAGTGGGGGGAGGAGGGGGAGAGCTCCTTTAGCCCTCCTGCGGCGGTGTTTACAAGCGGGGCCCTGTTTGTTTTCGGTGGAGGCAATACTTAATCGTTGCAGGCGGTTAATTTTGCGTGACATGAGCACGCCCCCGCTGGAGAGAGTGTTCCTGGGACTCGTAACGTCTGACGCTTGCGAGCATAGTAGATGCACCGTAGACCCCCCCCCGCGCCCAGCACTTTCAAGGCAGAGGGTTGGTGGTTCTTTCCCGCTGGTATCCACAGACCGCGTATTATGTGCATTTGGTGCGGCCAAGCTAAACAATCCCAGGACCGTCCCACGTATTTTTTTTCGGTGCTTATAAAAAAAGTCAAGAGCCACGCTGAATGTTTTTGCCCGCCTCTGAGTTACAGGGGTTTGGCCTCGGTCGGAATGGCCGATAAACAGCACTCTCCACGCAGCATTACGCCGTGTTTTGCTTGAAAAGAAATATACACTCATTAAATGGCAATAAGGAAGCCTTGACAGACTTTGCAAATCATGTGAGAAATATTTGTCTGCGATGCACGCGTACACATTAGCTGTTTTGGCAGTTGCCGTGAGGTTTTGATTAATATTTTTTTGCCGCCACTGTTGTGGCGTTTCTTCCTTATGGGACGAGCGATTTCACGACTACATTGTTTCTCTCGTTCACTTTAATAAAAAAAGACGCACTCTTTAAATTTATTTTAGGTGCGGAAAAGTTTTGCGCCAAACTCCAGATATTCGGCTAATAATTTTGGTTGAGTCGTTGGCAGTACTTGGCATGCTGTGCAATCAACCTGGTGATCCGATTTTTATTCCAGGACACGGCTAACTTCGTTTAGCGAGATTCCGAAGCCTTCCCTTTACAAATTTGCATTTACCAGTGTGGTGACGTATGGACAAACAATCCAATGATGGACATGGCATGGGGAGGCCCTTAATCCAGCAGTTAATGGACAAATGGCTGTTTATTATTCTTATTATATAGTGATGCTGTATTTATACATAGTATGAGCTTGCCATACAATTTGTTATTTTCACAAAGGGCACTTCAGATTCTCCATGTAGGGTGGAGTTCAGATCGCACCACATGAAAATATTTGTTTTTAGATTTCCCTTTTTACATAGCTGTAGGCATCACAGTTATGTAGATACAATAAAAGTGGCCTAATGCTCTTCTATTGTCCTGAATAAAATCCTTCAAAACCCACCAGCTTTAATGCCTTCGGTGAAATCGAATTAAAAGTCTAGAAGACCCAATTTCTCTTTTTGCATCGGATTATGTGCAGTTTACCTTTGACACAGTGAGGCAGGCTCGAACAGGAAAGGGTTTACATCACATGGGCAGGTCACGTGGAATATTGGCAGCATACCAGCGTGCTCTGGCAAGGCACTCCGTTGTGGGTAGCGGGCAGGCGGCGTGGGAGGGGGGAGGGAGAGGAGGGAGGAGAGAGAGCGCGAGAGAGAGCGAGAGAGAGCTCGAGTATAAAACATTGGCAGAATCGTTGGAAAAGCTGCCTCCGTGCCACGTGACTCAGGGACCGCTTTGTTGGTTGCTGCCTTTTTTCCTGCGCTTGTCCGCACCGCCAG
This sequence comes from Petromyzon marinus, assembly GCF_048934315.1. NCBI lineage: Eukaryota > Metazoa > Chordata > Hyperoartia > Petromyzontiformes > Petromyzontidae > Petromyzon > Petromyzon marinus. The sequence goes on from NC_133671.1 coordinate 19,579,392, forward strand.
TCTCCTCTTGCCGCCTGCCTCTCGTGCTTTGTTTCACCACTGAAGGGAGGCTTCTTCCCCTCGCTTCGTTTAAGCATTCGGATTGAGCGGCGAGCCGGGGCGAGCGAGCGAGCGTGCGTGCGCGTTGCTCGCGCGCGTTCCTGCGTGCGTCGCTCTCGCTTCTCGCCGCGCGGCGCGTGCAACCTCGCGGATTGAGCAAGGCTGCTGTGTCGAGCTGCGGGTAAACAAGAGAGGATTCAGCGCGCCCCCCCTCCACCGCACCCCCACCTCCCCCGCACCCCCACCTCCCCGAACCACGCGATGGTCGCTCCTGGCTGTCTCCGAACGAGGGGCCAGATGACGTGTCCACCCCGCCGGCACTGTTTCTGACCACGAGATTCCCAGCAGAGAGCCCCACAGCGGCAGATGAACACACAGGTACACGTTGCGATCTGGAAATATATTTTTTTGGTCTTTATTGTGCTTGATATATTTTTTTACACCTTCCCCCTTCCCGTCTCCTCTCTTTGTATGTTGAGCTTGTTTCTCTCTCTCGCTCTGTCTGTCCGAGCCGTCAGCCCTCCTCCTGCCATTGCGTGCGGAAGCAGGGCCGTTGTATTTTTCTATTTGCTGTCGGCTGAGTGCTGTGCCTGGCTGTTGTTTGCCTGGTTTGGTGTAGGGGCGGGAGTGGGTCCTGACTTTATTCTCTCTGTTTTTCAAGGCTTGCGCTCTTTTCTATTCTCTCGCTCTCTGCTGCTCACGCAGTCTGTTGGGGTGTGTTTAGTCGAGGCTGCCGCCGTCCGTGCACTGTACACCCAGACTTTGTGTCAACACTGTTTTGTCTGCCGTCTCATTGTTAAGGGGGTGGCTTGAGAATTTTTTTTCGCGGGTTGAAGGTTTTCTTCTCAGAACACTTAAAAAAATAGGCATGAGTGGTTTCACCAGTGTGTTGTGCCCCCCCCTCCCCCCCATTATTTCTCGTGAATTTTACCCCCCTTGTGCGTCATTGTTTACGCAGCAGAGCGATATAAAGCCACGGTTTGTTTTATGAAGTCCTTCATTGGGGCGTAAAAAAAATGTGCGAAGCCTTCCTGCACCTCTTGTTCAGCCGATCAACGCACTACAGGTGAATCGTTTTAAAAAAAAAAATCACATTTCGTCGGTAGTGCGCTTCTCGCTTGACAACGTTGGGCCGCTCTCTAAAAAGGTTGTGACCACTGCTTTTGTCGGGTTGTCGGTTGTGTGCGCGTGTGCCGTTTGAAACGAGAGCACATTTGTCAGACCGCCAAAAGCTCGTTGAAAGCTGCCACTTCTCGGCGCGCGCGCCTTCGACTAAGAAAGGCAGCTTTAATTTACGTCGCCTCTGGTTTTTTTTGTTGGATGGCTTTAACGTAAATAACGGTGATTGGACCCGCTGTACCTCGTTTTTTTTATCTCCGCGGGCGGAGTGGCAGCGGCGATGTGTCATCGCGTTTTTCGGGGCGCCTACTCGTTTGTCAGTCCCTTGCCCCGCGTGTGCATCGACGGTTTTGTGAGGCCGCCCCCCCCCCTTCCTCCGGCTGCCTTTGGCACAGCTGGTCCCGACGATGATCACGGCAAGGACACTTTAAACAAATAGCTGCCGTTTATTTTGGGTCGGATGTTGAGCAGAGTGTTGTATATGTGACTGTTTAATGTCGTGTGCATTTACAATAAATTAGGCCCGACTGCCGAGCGAGCGGTTGCGGGAGAATCAGGGCTGATTTTATAACTCTCGCAGGCGGTTGTGTAACTGCAGCAATTATTTGTGAACAATTTAACCGTTTCCGTTCATTTTAAAACACATTTCAGGTTAACTAATGACCACACGGTTTTGGTTAAGTGAGATTGAATGAATCGTTGAGGCAACTTCCGATTTTTTAAGCAGTGATGGTGGTGATGATTCCGGAGGAGACTTAGTTAGGGGCGGGGGGGGGGGCACATACCCCCTTAAAACTGAAGTTTAATTTTTGTCAGATGATTAATTGAAAGTGGTGGCCTATTTGACCACGGTATTATATGTTTCTGAGTTAAAGGACTCTCCATTAGTCAAAACTTGAGTAGTCTTGGGCTTGTTTTTTTTTATCAAAAAGTCCTCCATGTGGGTATGTATGTTTAATTTCTTTCGCACCGCACTTAGCCAACCGTGCTTATCGGGAAGTGCAAAGACACGATAATATTGCAGTGTGCCCACACCTAGAATCCATTACATAATACGCTTCTGGCCTTGAGTACATGCACATTTCAGTGGATAGGGAAAGCAGTTCTCACGTTCGGTGTACGAAGTGCCAATACACTTGTTGTAGATGTTATCGTGAAGTGGAGGGTATGTGTGTCATGGGTGGGGCAGGTATGCAGCGTGGAGGACGGTGGGTTACCTTGTGGCACCAAGAGGTCAGTGACCTATGGGAAAACGTAAATCCAGGTGGTAGCGATGATGAAAGTCTTTAAGAGCGGTACTTGAAGATTGCGTACAACGTGTGACAATGGGAAGACGGAAAGCCATCGTGAGACTTAAGAGCGAGCCTTAGATTACGCCTTAACTGTAACAAGGGGAAGACATAAATCCAGATGGCGGTGGTGGTGGTGGTGACACTGTCAAAGCTGTCCTTGCAGGACGTGTCAACTCTGTAACATGGAGACATCCTAAATTCAGATTCTAGTGAGAACGAGACGTGCCGAGTGTAACCAGGGGGGTGGGCGGTGGGGGAATCCTTACAACCAGTTAGTGACAGTGGCGGTTATGGGACTCAAGTGGTATCATTGGAGCATCCGGGCGTCGACTGGGTGAGCGGCTGCGTTGAGCCGTGGGTGAGGTGTGTGGTGGCATCACCGGTGGTGATGACATTTTGACTGACACCCAGAAGCACACTGCGTATTGGCACATGGCGTCAGGTTGCCACACCTGGCTTTTCCCTCGACACTGGCAGTGGCTCTTCTTCGCCATCGACGCTCGGTGACCAGGGAGTTGTTTGACCATATTTCCTCGCGCTGGTTTTATTCGACGTGGGGGAAGGACCGGTTTTTAGATATCACTCGCCACCTATGGTGGCCGTGATCGGGAATTGAACCTCGGCCGCCAGGCTCGTAGCACTATAGGCTCGCTCAAACAGGTCGGGATGTGAGCCTGTTTTGAGTGTTCATGGCACGAGTGGTTGTTTATCCCCTTTTGGGAGCCCCGGGGAGGTTGTGTGTGTTTCGTGACACTGCACCCGGAGCTACGTTGTGCCTATCCCTCTCCCCGTTGGGATGCCATGCGTTGCGTAATCGTGAAAGTAAAAGGCATGGGCCATTTGGAATTTATTGTAAAATAATATGTTCAATAAAGGTTAAATTAAGTCGAATCGTGTCGATGCTTGTAATCCCACAGCAACTTAGTGCGTATTGCCAGTTCCTTTTTTCCCTTTGTCTTGTTAAAGATCTTGTGTGAATCATTACGTAATGCGAGTTAACACTTTAGCTGGTGTGTGAGACGTGTGGCAATTTAAGTGTGAGCTGACAATTATTGTTTTATCGCCTTCAATTGGATATGCAATTGCTCTGTCTGACGGCCTCACTCTCTGGTGGTGACATCATCGTTTTATGGCAATACCTCGTAGTGGGGCCTGGGGGGGCTTTATCTAGCAGTGGATAAACCGTGGCTCCTTATGACAATGACAGTGATCGATCGTGAGCTGAGAAATGTTGTCTCCAGCGTGATATATTTGTTTGTTGGACGCGATTGTGGGTAATCATTGGACTTGAGACTCGCAATCGCATCACCGAAATAAATAATGCGAGCAGGAAAAAGCTCCGATGGGCACATTGGTGCGTTATTTTTTTAAGCGTACGAAGGGCTGTTTAGATACTGGAGAAATAGCCAAAACAGAATTCCAATCGACGAAAACACTTTCTCCGCCGATGTTTTTAACTTTCCAGTCCATTTTTTTTCATTCTCTGCCAAGAAGAGAGAGAGAGGCGGAGTGCCTTGGCTGTGGCCTTGCAGCCCCGGACACTCCTGCATGTATTCACATTTACGCAGAGTGGGGGGGCCGCTCCTGGGGGTAAATTATGGCGCTTGCTCCGAGCCCCTGATGCAATTAATTGCCCCATTGATTTGGGGCCGCGTTTGCAAATCTGCAGTCACGCTTTTGTGCTCAGCATCTCAAGGCATTGAGTGCGGCCAGTGAATTGATTTGCCAGGGCGTGCACCTTGAGACCAATGGGCGCAATAATATATAACCGTGTGTGCGCGGGGGAGGGGGTTTGGGGAACGCGGGGGGGGGGTGGAAGGGGTTGTGCGGCCGACCCTCCCCGGTGTTATCGGCCGCCGACAAGACCGATCAGTTAGTGGAAAGCTTACCGAAAACTCCCCCGCATTGTTAAACTTCCGGCGCCGTCCGTCGTGAATTTAACCACGCTTGGGCGGGAGCACAAATTAATTTGCAAATTACCTTTTTTTTGGCTGTTGTAGAGCCAAATTATGCGATGAATTCAACACATCGGGCTTTGAATTAAACGACTGTGCTATTTTACCTGGCAGCATTGTTAGCTGGCAGCGGGTGGCGTTTGTCAACATGTCTTTAATGGGAACGTCGCCCTGCAAATGTATCTGCTACACTCACTTCCCTTGCCCACTTGTTGCGACGCTCAAATTAATTATGAAGCTGTTTCTGCACGACGTCTTCAGATGTGGCTGCAGTTAGACAGGCGTGTAAATGCACATTTTTGTTTGAATTGTATAGACTCGCAGAAAGACCCACGCACTCGCACGGACACCTGTAGACTCGCATAGATACTCAAAGACTTGCATAGAGACCCGTGTATTCGTACAGAGCTGTAAAGTCACACAACGACCCTTGGGCTATGACCGACTGCTTCAGCAATAAATGCTCTCACTGTGTTCAGCGTCTTGTGATGGGGGTCGCATGTAGTTGCTATATATTTCCAAATTCTATTGTTTTGCATTGCATTTCTTGCACATGCAAAAGAAGCGCTGGCATGCTTGATGTTCCAACACATTTTTACAAAGAGGGCCAGGTGACAAACACCACTCATTTTAGGACGAGTCAACTTAGTGGAGGGGAGGGGGGAAGTCTTCACAAAGTGGCAGAAGCCATTTGGAATTATTGGAAAGTTTGGCCAATGGATGTTGGAAATCCCACCGCATCCATTTTGCTCGTGTGCGAATAAATAAATATATAAGCACGCGAGAAGCTCCACGGTTGCACAGTTGGCAGCGGCTTCCACGGCAGTCAGAGGCTTGGCTTTGTGCACTGCCTATTTGTCCTCTTCCCCGGCGGAGGTTATTTATGGCACTCCGCGGATGACTCTTGGCCAGCGAAAACGACCATTTTACAACCCCACGTGACGACTCCCCCCGTTGCCGCAGAAATGGGCGTGCTTTTTCAGGGCAACGACGTTTTCACTCCCCCCCCCCCCCCCGAGCCACGTAGCAATGTATGTACATGACTGCACATACGTACGTATATTTTAACTCCTTTCGCATCGCACGAAGCCAACCGTAATAATCGGAGACGCGCGGGGGGGAAGGACAACAAACTAAACACAAAAAGCAGTTGTAAAATAAATGAGTTTTCAATCTAGATTTAAAACTGCATAGCTCCCAGTGGATTCTTAATATCGGAAGGAAGAGCATTCCAGACGGCCGCAGAAGCGCATCTGAAAGCACGCGATGCAGTGACCATCTTTGTTTGATTGTTGACGGGTGGGGGAGAGCGCAAAAGCCACAAAGAATGAAGCCGTCGGCCGAAAGCTCCTGCTTGGTAATAATAATTAAAAAAGCAAAGTTAACCTTCGTTTCAGGGGGACGGTAACTCCTCCTCTGCTGCCCGCATTGTCTGGAATTCCCTTCCTTCAGCCATCCGTGCTGTCGTCTCCCCGCCCCTGTTCAAGTCGAGGCTGAATACCTTTTTTTCCCCCCTATGCCCATAAATAAATACGCGCGTACTATCTCCTTAATTTCCCCACGACTCATCATTGTTTTGACAGAGCCTTGACAAGGAGGTTGAATTTCGCCACTATATAAATCGAGATGCTGTTTGCATTTCATTGTATCTCGGATTATATAAAAAAATAAATAAAAGAAGATAACGGTGGAGCACAGATGGAAGTGATGTGGCTACCGAGGTCACGCTGGCCACCGCTGTTTGATTGGAACGCGTGACGTTAAGTCTGGTGACCCATGCAACGCCTCGTGGCTGTCCTGATCGCAGCCTCACGTGGCAGAGGGTGGAGGCTTTGTGGGTGGGGGGCGGCGTGGGGGGGCGGGTGGTGCGGTTTGGAAACAAAATGGGGCGGGTGGCGGTGGGGATCACGTTTGCGTTGTGGCCTTGTGATAACCCATTACATGCCAGCATGGCACTGAAAGACCGTTTGAAATTGTGGCGTTGCGTGGGTGTCTGAGATTGTGCGATTGCCAAGGCGTCTTGAGATTATGGCAATGCAAGACCGTCAGTGTGGGGTTGTGGGATTGCAAGGTCTGTTTGTCTGTCTGTAAGATGTTGGGATTGTGAGGCTGCGAGATTGAGATTTCGAAGGTGTCTGACGGAGATTGTGACAAGGCAAGGCCGTTTGTGGAATTATGGAATTGCAGTGTCGTCTGTGAGATTGTGGGATTGTGCAGCCGTCTTCCTTCATCATGTCGTGGCGTTGCGAGTGATTTAGTGAGATCGCGTGGCTGTCTGTGGGATTGCAAGGTGGCAGTCTTTGGGATTGTGGAATGCCTGTTGTTGGCAGTCCATGTCCAGGTTAAGTGAGAGTATTTGGCGATTTGTTTTTTCCTTGTCGACAAACGAGATTTAATTTTGGTGCTGTGATCGGGACAATAGGTTATTTGTGGTGAAGCCATTTACGTTGCCAAGTTAGGCTTCTTATGTTTTTAACGCCAAAAAGCTATTCGGCGAAGGTAAAATATGCCGATATGTAAGCTACATTAAAGTTGGCCAAGGGTGCCGATGTGTCTTGCTTGATGAATTAATCTAACTTTCGTAAGAAGAGATGTTTTCAATAATTACTTAATCAACTTGTATTACTGACGTGCCCAGGAGTGCCTGATGCGTTTTAAAGATTACTTTGTTCGCTGATGCATTGCTGGACGGTGTTCATCTGCCTCGCAATTACTTGCTCTGAAACATTACTGAATATTATACCTGCCATAGTGGATTATTATTTTCCTTCTCGCCAAGGGATCGCGCAATGTGCGTGTGTGCGGGCGCGCGTGCTTGCGTTATCAGCCGGGGTTATTTCAGGTCATTGTCAAGGTAATGTATTATTGAAGGGGTGGGTTTTTTTCTCTACTCATTGCCAGAGGCTTGCGTTTTAGAGTGTGTGTGCGCGCGCATGTTACGCTGTGAGGAGCGGTGGTGCAACGGTTCGCACGCTGCGCAATGAACCCGGTGACCCGAGTTAGATTCCGGCTCACGGCCACCAACACCAGTGGCGAATATCTGAACCGATCCTGAGCTTTCCCTAGGTTGATTCGGCCTCAAATGAATACCTGATACGATGTGTAAACATGGTCACTGGGGAGACAAAGGCAGTGGGGTGTTGTGCTGGTCACCCACCTCCCCCTCGTGTGCCTTGCCGGCCTTCATAGGTGGTCACGACTAACAGCACTTGCTGTTAAGGTTATATGGGGGATCTTTGCCTGTGTATGTGGTGCAGAGAGCTGTACACTTGTGTCTTTCAATGGTACGCTTAATTGCGTGGAAAACGAGACTTCACTTCATGCAACCTCGGCTTGCTTTTCTTGAGCCCTGGGCACCTAATGTTGTTCTGCTGAAAGTACGTAATAGCACATGTCAAAGCACAGACAATGTTCTTGATATTCCTATTGTGAAGTGAACCTACCAGTGTCTTGCTATGCTACCTCTTTTGTTTCAACATAGTCTTCCTTTCATGGTAGATGCTTGGATTCATGAGTGCCAGAAAATCAATTGTTTACGATATTGTTATGTTTAGGCTGATAGGGGGAACAAATTAGATGGAATACAATGTAGGCGCAATATAGAAAAGAAGTGATTTCCTGCTCCTGTTTACATTATTGAGCCTGTGGTTGAAATTCCACGTTCCTATGATGACGGTGGTCCAGTATATTCATAGGACAACCACTATTGACTTTCCGGCAAAGTGGTGCCAATTTTATCCACCACGGAGGGATATGATGGGCTAGGTAAGATGCCAACAAGGATTCAAATGAGTAACCTTCCGACTGCAGGCAGTTCGCCTTGCTGCTGAGCCACATGTTTGGTTTAAACAATGCAAACAGGATAAAATAGAAACGATTATTCAAATTAATTGCGACCTCGAATCGTAAATAATGCATCAAATCGCTACCGGGGTGTGTCGGTAAGTGGTGGGGAGGGGGGACATCTGTGAAAAAGAGCTTCATAGCTCATCGGATCTCTCCGGTCTAACTAATGATTCTGATTGTGATGTTACTGGCAAACTTTACTCGACTCGAAAACACTCACTAATGTGAAATCATTATTAACAATGACTAATAGCGCCCTTAGATCTTGGACCTGGTCCACTGTCATCTGATGCTACCATGTGATTGGCCCATAGGTGTCACTGTGAACAACATTGACGAAGTTTATTCTCCCCCCCCCAGTCACCGTTTTTTCGTTTCGCTTCTTTAATTTACCCCGCGTCCTTCCCCGCGGCTCTCAATAAGTATGGCTTTAGAGCTTTGGGTATTGACAAGGAGTTGGTGATTAACGCACTGTCTCACTTGCACTGCACAAACGAGGGGGGGGGGGGGGGCTGGCTTGAGTTGTGTGCGCGCGCGTCTGTCGGTGCTGCCGCATTCCCCCCTGTCCCTTCCGTCAGTGTCAGTGTCAGCGCTGTCGAGTTTAAGCATTCAGAGGTGCGTCGGTTGCTGTGACCGCCGATCGAAAAGAGAAACCCCTTGCATATTTATCGGCAGAGTCGCTGCGGCAGCCGCCAGGGTATTTGAAAAAAAATCCTTGAGAGAGTTGACACGCGTGCTGGTGTTGTGGACGCGGGTGATGACGAGCTATATTGTATATATTTATTCAGGAATATGAAGACCCCTTTTTAAAAAGTTTTTATTCCGAGAGTCCTGCAATTCGGTCAGCAGGGTGGCGTAAGTGGTAACGCTCGTACCTTTAAGCAAGAATCCCCTGGGTTTGATTCCTGGCGAGGGCATTTTGCTGTGTGGAGTTTGTTCTGACCCTGTTAAGCATGGGAGTGATCTGGTTTTCCTACCATATCTAAAAGAAACATGCGGTCGAGTTGGTATTTGCCAAAATATCCCAACGCCGAAATATTACCTGCAAATTATTATTTTGAGATAACACGTAACTACTACGCTCCCTGTCGTGAAACAACCTAGCTAGATAAACAAGCGCAAATAAAATAAATAAATGCACGCATTTTGGATTTATGCCCAAATTGCTTTCAGGGGAGTGTTTTTGCTTTGTGTGGGAGGAAACTGGAATACCTCGGAGAAATCCCGCAAAAATAAAGGACATAACGCTCTCAAAGCCTCTCATGCACGCCGGTTTACAAACCTGGTCGCTGTGACGTCGTCTTCTGGTGAGCTCACAGCCCATCATTGGGTTTGGGATTTTCACAAATTTACGTGATCCACCAAAACCTTGCTGTGACAAGTGCTGGATCACAGGCCCGCAACCACCGTGCCAAGCCAACGTCCCGCAGCGAATGTTGTATTTAAGTTGTATAGAATTACAGTAATCCTCTGCTGGATTCTTAGTAATGTTTTTTTGCAACCTAATTGAGCGATGTTTAAATCGTTGGACTTCTCAACATCGGCGCAGAAAAAAATGGCCGACTCCTGTGAGTGGTGTCGCTTAATCTTTAATTTTTACTTTGGAGCGCGTGGTGCGCTCCGGGTAAAAATAACACCTTCCTCGCGTAACTAGGCGACTCATTGGCCATTGGAACCGGCGTGCGACGCATAGGCTGGCCTGACGGTGTGTTTATCCAGTATGTTGGCAATTGGTGGGAAAAAAAAAGGCTGTAAAATGATAATGATGATGGTTACGATTAAAATCCAACGCTTGGTTGTAAAATGACGAGCAGTCCACATGACCGTCTGTCTGTTCCGACTGCAGGCAATATTGCCCTGCTGCTGAGCCACTTCTCTTTTGCAAAACGAAGACGATGACAGTTGCGATTAAAATCCAACACTTGGTTTATAAAATGACGAGCAGCCCACGTGACCGTCTGTCTGTCCCTCCCCCTGCAGCCATCTGGAATTTTTTTTCTTCCAAAAATATGGCATAAAAGTACCCATCGTTGAATGACGGTCCCTACATCCCCAACGTCCCAACCACCCCACATCCCACCCGTGCTTCCCCTCAGTGCCCCCACCACCACGTGCTGACAACTCTGCACGGCCCCTCACCTCTACGTGCTTGGTGGCGCATGTCCTCGATTCATTCAGAATGCACGCTGAACAGCACGTGGCCAGCCAGCAAAACTGAAAAAAGTATATAATATAGTATGGAGATAAAATCCATCAAAACAGGAAAATGCATGCTGACTGGAAACACACGGGACTTAACGACACACATGAGAGTTTAAAGTGTGGCCGCCCCTTCAAACCCTTTGAGTAGGTGGTTTAAATAATACTGCTGCACCATCAGCTCTCTTGATTTGTTGGTCTAGACAAGGCTGACACCACTGTACATACAGTGTTGTGGTCACATTACATGCACGAAAGGAGCGATGGGAGTCGTGCCTTCCTGCTGCTTGTGAGCAGCACACTTTTCCGTGTTGTTATTTGGAGTCGATGGTTTTTTGGTTGAGCAAGTTTGACATTTTTCGACCTTGAGGTGCTGTGTCGGTGCCGTGCCAAAACCTTTGTGCCATTGTCTTCCGGACACCAGCGACGGACGCAGAATGCTCCGAGCTTCTCACCAGCAGCCCCCCCCCCATCCCCGTGTGTTTCGTAGACAGTCGATGCACCGAAGCTTTTACATTTTCTTTTAATAGAAACTTGTTTTCCCATGACTTTAAGCAACTGGTCGTGTCGGGTTTTCGAGCCTTGCCGATATCGACCTTTTCCTATTCCGCCAGCCCAAAGGTCTCCCGACAGATTCCACCACCTCTGTGCCTCCCTACGGTCTCGGCTGTAATCTGGCTGGGTTAGGCTGGGGGGTCGGGGGGGGGGTAGTGCTGCGTGGGTTGTGGAGAATGGTTTTCAGGCGAGTGGTATTTTAAAAATTCTCTTCCCAGATACACAACATTCCGAAGTTCCGTAAGCTGGCAGGTTGTGTAATGCTGTGACCATATCACACATTCGGAGCCGTTAAAACAATAAATGAATGATCATTTTGTCAAACTCGCCGTCGGTCTGGAGGCAGGATGTGGTTTTATCGGCACGTGCGCATTGGGCAGGCTGGTCACGATGTGTGTTGACCCTTCTGTCGAAATGGGTAATTTTCTGCTCGTGATGTTTGCGTCTAAATTTAACGTGTAAAAATAATATGAACGATTAGTGCATTTTTTAAAAATCGAATTATATGCAGATACGTTTTATGGTTTAAAACGCCGCCGCAGGCTTTTATGGAATCCTCCCACCTCTGCCCCACCTATTGGTATAAATGGGCATACCACAGTGAGACGATCGGCAGGCCATGTGTGGCGGGTAAAGTGTGGGTACGCCAACCTCTTCCACCATGTCTGAACCATGGCCTATCCATCCCCCTTGGTCCTGTCATGCCACAATGCATCTCGTGATCTCACCGCACGTTCCCTGCGGTGGTCTATCCCCTCTCGTGGGTTCTGTGCTTTGTCCTTCCATCACCAGACTTGTCCATCAGCTGTGATCCTTTCTTGCTATGTGCCCTGCTCAAGCCCACTTATTTTGTTTTTATATAAATATTATTGTTGTTTGAAATGTATTGTTTTACGTCATGCACTTTTGCTCGGTATGGAATGTACCATGTGATGTTTTTTTTTAAAATTGCAAAGAAAGCTTTTTTTGTTTAATATAAAACGAAAAAGAGGAGCTAAATTATTCCAGTTTCAAGCATTTCCTCCGATGTTGTCGACGGCGTAATCAAACGGCGGTCAGATTTAAGTATTGCGGATGGAGCTTAACGCATTTTTGCAGTTTGTAAAGTAAAGTCAGCGATTTCATGCTCAAGTGAGCATTGAGACATTGCTCATCTCCTGTGTACAGCCCCTGAGCCAGTGGCAGAACTTCCACATTTCTGTGGCGGGGACGAGTCTCCCCACAGGACAACCGCTGTTCTCCGTTAAGTGGTACTTATTTTATTAGCCATGAAGTCCCCACCTCCCAATCAGGATTTGAACTCTCCACCTTCAGATGATTGCGAGCAGCTCTCTCAGCCGCTGAGCTGCCTAGCTGGTTGTTATTATTATTAAGGCAGTGACATTAACCTTGGTGCAACGCAAACATTTGCTAGTTCCCTCCGAACACTGAAAGCAATTCTAGTAGTTGGGTGTGTTTCGTTTGGCACGCTACATACATCCACATTGCTTCGTGTTGTTTTCCCAACAAATGTTAGCAGAAATCAATCGATCCTGCTGGCTTCGATTCGCACCACAGTCCAATCGCCAATCACTTCATCAAGGAAATGCAGATTAAGTCAGCCCTTTAGAGAGAAGAGTACGTATCAATCAAGTGGCATTGATGCGCTAATGAATTAAAACAGTCTGGCTTGTGCGCAATGCAAGAGGTTGTTGGTCAGCAGAGGGCAGCGCATTTCAAATCCTTTAGACCTCAACTCTTATGTTTACAAAAAAGAGGCAAACAATTCTCATAATTAGGTTCCTATAGGTTCCTATAGAACCTAATTATGACCCAATCACCCCAAATGCAGCCCATTTCATCAGACCTCAGGCTAAGCAGGGTTTAAGTCTGGACAGCGCTAAGATTGGTGACCGTCATGAATTAAACAGCTGTTTGTAGACTCTGGCGCTCGGTTTTGGGCAGCAGAGGTCAGTGCAGCAAATCATTGTTCCACCGTACTTCTATGCTCCCCACTTTACCAACTGGCACTGTACCAGCGTGTTGAAATACGGTCACATAATTGCCATGACTCACAATGCATGGGGTGGCCATCATCCAGCAGTGGATTTACCAAGGGCTGTATGTGTACGAGTCGAAAGAGCTCAAGATGTGCTGTGTGAGGTTACATTTTGGGCAAAGCGGTGGATTGTGCTCCACAAAATTAACTGGGACTGTGTACCGAAGCTGTGATGCCAAGGTATTATTTGCCTTGTCTAGCGTTGTCATTGTTGAGTGAGTATACAAAGCACCTAACTCGGCAAAGAGTCTCAATGCAGACTCGATTTGCAAGTTGCCAAATGCGTTTGTAAATTTTAAATGTTAAAAGTCCCTTCTAGAAAGTATCTCCTTAAGTTCCAGATTTAAAGCTTTCGTGACTGCTAGGATCCATAATCTTTGGTTCTATTGGGTAAAGTCACGTAGGTGAAAATAAAATAACAAAAAATCACGACGTTTTGGCCACAACACAAGCGGCCTTCATCAGGTGAAGGGACGAGACTGTCTGGAGGACAGCGCTGTCCTCGTGATTTTTTGTTATTTTATTTTCACCTACGTGACTTTACCCAATAGAACCAAAGAGTATATCTCCTTAAGTCTTCATTAATCGTTGCATCTTATTCATGTCTGCGTCCATGTCCCTTTTAGATTCCCCGCTCACATCCAGAAGAGCGCGATGACAAGGAAGAGCTGAAGCTGGAAAAGGAGGAAAAGGATGACAAGGAAGCCGGCAAGGATTCAAAGGAAGACCCAAAAAGGTGGGGGGGGGGGCATGTTCACCGGTTCACTCGGCGAACATTCTTTTTGCACCACCAATTGGGTGCATGACGTCGATTTAAACACTTTTGTTGACCACAGCTATTCACGATACGGTTGTGCCCTTGCTCGATGCTAATCTCTCAATTTACTCAATTTCCGATTGCGTGTAACGGCAACGTCTCTCCCTTGGAGGAATTGTTACGTTCCCATTGTTCGACGTGGTCGCCACATTGGCACTTGTACGGCGCGCTGGTGCGCGCCGTTCTTTTTCCATCTTCGCGTGTCGGATAAGGCGGGCGCTCCAGTCCCAAAGAGCACTCCGATTTCCCCGGAATGCAAATCCAGCGAGAGGGTTCTGTGGCTTGATGACGTGGGTGCCGAGTCAATGACATCTGTGTCACCGGGCCATGATAGTACGGTCGGTTTATTAAGTAACGAAGGCCGTTAGGGTCACCGGTGGCATGAAACTCTCTGGGGGCAGTTTTTTTTTTTACCACGGAGTATTAAGGCCCTAGTCGGGTTGTTTGTGAAGGTTTACTCTGTCGGGTTCATGTCCTGAAGTGCAACTCACTCGTGGCACAATGACCTTTATTTATATTCGCAGTGGCGTCGTGCGATTGACAGTGTTTTACAATTCCACGATGGTGAACACCCGTAAAGCATACATTTATGTAAACAGTGGTTATTAGGCAGATGCGAGGCCGTGTGTTCTGGGGCTGTCCTATGACACGCACGCACGCACACGCGCGAGTTGGAATCTTCATAATGGAGAAACAAAAGGACTTTAAAGTGACCTCAAGGAGCATGCTGGTGACATTGCCGATGTCGCCGAATTTTAAAGTTTTTCCTTTTTTTTAATCAAGAATGAAACTTGAAGTTGATGATCACACAGCCTTGGTGGATTGTGCAGTATGAGCTCTTAGTTTTCTTTGGGCTCTGTGTTTGGGCAGTGGCTTTTTAAATAACTACCAGTGGACAGTAGCATCGACTAGAAAAACAAGTTTTTTTTACCAAGGAACAAAAACTTATTTGTCTTGCGGATGGACTTGCCCCCAACGCAGGAATGTGGAATCTCCACTGCTGGCTCAGGGCTTAAACAGATGAGCATTTATATGCTCATTTGAGTCGGCCATCACTTGGGCTTTTGCTCTACCTGGGTTTGTTTTTTTACACAAATATTTTATTCCACATCCTCTCGCATCATACATTGCAAAATCCTGATGTTCGGGACGGCATTAACAGGGGCATCGACGGTAGCAAGCACACTGGACTCATCAGAGCAGGTGGTGGGGGGAGAGATGCTCTACCTCTTTTTAAAGATTAGTGAGAAAATAATAGCCTTTAAAATTAGAACGTCCCCCGCTTACACCATTAACATGGAATGTTC
Organism: Petromyzon marinus; assembly: GCF_048934315.1. NCBI lineage: Eukaryota > Metazoa > Chordata > Hyperoartia > Petromyzontiformes > Petromyzontidae > Petromyzon > Petromyzon marinus. The sequence continues at coordinate 19,594,559 of NC_133671.1, forward strand.
AATGTCATTGCCATTGTGTACAATGCATCACTTGTTTGTTGGGGAGTCCAACCAGCCCTTACTAGCATTATTAATTAAATCAGCCTTTTGTTGGCTAGAGATAATAATAATCATAACAGTAATTTATTCAGGAAAGGCTTAGTTTGCAAAATGGTGATTACTAACAAAAGTAAATAATAACGGGGACAAGATGTTGTTACGTAATAATGGAATTTTTATTTAGTCAGAAGAGCCCTTCACTGAGTCTTACATATTTTTCTGGAGGACACTGCATTGCATGCTGAGCCAATTCCACAAACGATTGACGTCTGTGGCGGGGTGGGGGTCGACACTCAAAGCCAGGCACAGATGGATTTTAGGATGTTTTTGCCGTCCTGATATCTCTTGGTCAACCTCGCAGCCAAAGCCTACAACACTCGGTGTGCCCCCGCACGGCTTCGCCGTCCGTGTTCTTAAACAGGCTTCGCCCCTTGCTCGCTTTTCCGAGGTGCGTGACAAATTCGTTGTAAGCGGCGCACGTTGTCTAAAGTCCCTTAGCTGTGAGCGGAGTCACGGCTAAGGGATAAACACGACGACACGCCTGAGCAATGGAACCCAATAGGGGAAGTGGAAATGAAGCATAATTGGGCTTCAGGTCAGTTGGTTCGAACATTTACTCAAGGGCACCACAATTTTGCCTATTAGTTTAAGTCAGGATTGGGCGGGTGAGCGGGAGAGCATGGGGGGTGGGGCAGTAACTCAAGACCACATTGTTAGGCGCATAAGTTACATTGTTGTGCTTTGGAATGCCTGTTGTTTAAAGTGACGAGCAGGCCTTAAACCAAATTACCTTTGCGGGCCGCCCGTTCCGAAAGGAGTTACCTCTTGGATACTTGTGTGAGATTATGCTTGTCGGGAGATGATCAGCTATTGCCCCGGGTAAAGAAGCGAGGCTCGCAGGACGCGTGCCATGTTCCTCCGTCTCGGTTGGTTGCCGGGGGCGCTGGGTGGGGGACATCGGGGCAAGCCGCTCTCTCGTTTGCCGCCAAGTTTTGCCATCATTGTGCCGTCATCGATGTCCTAACGTCTTGCGGTTGGCTAAAGTTGACCCATTTTGGCACGGGGTCCGGGAGGGCTTGTGGGACGTGAAAGCCGATGTCGAAGTGAGCGCGCGCAGCCAATGAAAATAACCGCGCTCGTGTCGCTAAGCTCCAACGAATAGTTGCAGTTCGCGCCACGCCCTGTGTCACTGCCACCCTACCCCACCAACCAACCACTCAGTTGATATTAATCCCAACATCCACACCTACGAATGTGTTTTACTGCCCTCCACCACGACTCTTCGCAGCCGTCACACATTACAAACGAACCCTCGTGTTAACGAACGCCCCATGGGCACTTGTCGGTAACCACGTCATTGCCACACGCACCACGTCGATCCCTGCCTCGAATGATAATTTTAGAGAGCGACAGTGGGGTCAGCCCCCCCCCCCCACCATCGCCCCTGTCTGGATCTCATCAGCGAGCAGTAATAAAGGCCAGACAACGGCAAAAAAACATTAGCATCACATCCTGTTTGGTTATTGGAGTCGAGGCCCTTTGGATTGGAATCCCTAGATCACGCTGTTGTTGCCATGCATGGGGCGATTTACAAACTGAATTGCTGAAATGCCTTTAATGCCATGTCAAAATTCAGTTCTCTTCCCTGCAATGTGTGCTCCGCCGAAAAGGTTAGCCGTCTGCCAAGTAAAAACAAATAGGAACTGCAAAACCGGGGTTTTGTGTAATCACCATTGGGGGTAAAAAAAAAAAAAACCTCAAGTGGATTGTACCAGAAAACAGCCCAAGTTGGTGGGTGCGCAAGTGACTTGGTGCTCACGGGACACTTTAAAATGTTTTGCGAAATACATTTCAAAATCGCACGTCTGTTGCACATTAGAGCCTCTGCCAAGCGCGCCTGTGTTTGAAGCACCGATGCCACGTTACGGATCATGTTCCAAAATGCCTACATCCTACAGGCATTGCGCGTGGTTTAAATATGGTCCACGTTGAAAATTTTATGTCGTGTTTTGCACGCAGGGCAGCAGCGGTGACCCGTGCACGAGCAGCGTCCACCCTGGCTGTGTAAATAATGTCACATCAGATATTGCCACAGCAGTCGGGGGGGGGGGGGGTGCGGGAGGATTGTTTGGGTATCGGCCTGAGCCCAAGGGAATCGCTGGCAGCTTCCAAGTTGGCGTAAATACATGGGGACGGAAGTGGCAGATTATAATCGCGCGCACAGGAAGCAGCTGCCCACATCGCTCGCCGCACCACCTCCCCGCCCCCCCCACAAACCGCCACACCAACGCCTGCCCATGCCTGCCCCGTCTGCTTCCCCTTCTCGAAATCTACTCCTTACTGCCCCCGCTTGCCCCTGACCTTGGTCCACCTCCCCGCACCGCAGCAGCTCCGTCCACCGCAGGATGGCAGTGGCGTGGGAAAAGTTTAGCATTGCAAGAGTGGATGCATCAATAGCTCAGAATAACATAAATACGCGTGTAACTCCCGTGTGTGTGTACGGTATAATGTTTCGCTTACAAAATGTTGTACAATTAGAATCACTCATGGTATGGCTAGTTATTTAACTGGGTTGTTAAGTGAGTTGATGGTTTCAGCCCAGTCACCAATGACTGCAGCGAAATAAAACCCCCATTGCATTAAATGTGAAGTAAATATGTAGGCTTTCACGACCAGTGTTGTGATGTTACATGGTCTAACCAAAATTGAACTAATTATGAATTGGATTAACTTGAGTTTTGCACTTTAGCCTGGCTATGTTCCAGCTCCGAGAATAAAACATGTTACATTTTACTCATGAGATGAACATTACACTCGGTAGCAGAGTGGGTGGGAAACAGCTGCCCCCTGCTGTGTAAAGTGGATACAATCGGTAGCTCTCCAGTATCCACTTCAGTGGGCCGTTAATCTTACACGAAGAGTGGCACTGGATACTTTGTCTCGTGACATGAGAAAGTTAGCACAATTAGTGTAAATTTGGGAAAAATACAATCTATAGTGATATTATTAATAATTTGTATGAATTAAAAATTATTGATCTATCTTAATCAAAAAGTCTATGCATTTAAAGTAAGCATAAGCCTAGACTTCCATTGTTGAATCATTACATTTTAGGCTCAGAATATTTTCAATCTGGTCCTCAGAAATAATAATCTCTTGGAATAATTTATACCTCTTTTGGGGCTGTTCACTTAATAAAAATAATTTAAAAACCTCCACGGTTTGCTGATTGACGGTCATCGCTTTTTTTGTTTGTTAGCAATGCAATGTCAGGAAAGGTGACCGTTGCTGCATATGCACAAACCTGGGAAATATATGGCTTGAAATTATCCGGTTTGCATTCCGGTAGGCGTGCATGGCGAGGCGGGAATGGCTTATCTCTGAGGGTTTGGTCCTGATAAACACCTTGCCGTCTTTTTGTGGAGCCAACCGCTGGTGGAATTTGGCCGCGAAATTACACGGTTTCTGTTTTAAGTGATTGAGCAAAGGTTGGTAAAAGTTGTCGTTGAACAGATTTAAATTTAAAACTAGTTGAGACTGATAAAAATAAAAACTTCCGATGATTATGCACCCTGTGCCCCGAGATTCATGACGTGGAGGGTTCCAATTCCAAATTAAGAGGCATTTTTTTGCCTAATAACGTCTCTAAGACTGTGAATAGAAAATAAAATTTGAACGTTCCGTCAAAGACGAGACGACGCCCCAGCGCTGCGCGGGACACCTGCGACGGACCTAGCACGCTCCACACGTCTGCCACGGCGACTTTTATCGTCCTGTTTGTCTGTTTTCGCTTATTTCACGTATTGGGTTTCCTTTCCACCCCTCCCCACACTCCCACCCACCCGCACGTCCCCCCCCCCCACTACCACCGCTTAGCAGCATCAGAGAGCGGGAGGAAGGCGGGGAGGAGGCCGGGGAGGAGCGAGAAGCCGCGCCGTCCCGCCGACGCAAGACCGCCAATAGCCAGGGTCGCCGGAAAGGGCGAGTGACGCGCTCGACGGCCAATGAGCAGAGTGGGGAGGAGTCTCCCGTGAGCAGCGGCGGCGGCGGCGGTGGTGGAGTCGTCCAGCCAGCAAGCGAGCCCAGCACCCAGTCAGGTACGGCTGCGCCAGCATGCATGGTTGTGTCGTCGTCGTCGACAGCAACAGCGTCGGCGGAGGCAGCAGGAGCGCACGCGTGTGCTGATTTCCCCACTGCCCGCCGCCTGGGGGGGTGGTGGGGGCGAGCTACAGGCGGAGGAGGTAAACGTCGGGACTACGTGGTGGCCGCGTGGGAGTGGGCGGAGGAGAGAGTAACGTTGAGCTGCGTGGTGGTGCTTCGTGCGGTAGGATGAGTAATGTTTGCTTGAAGGCGGGCTGCGGGTGTGGCGGCTGGGTCTCTGGAGAGTGCTCGAGCTGTTTGGCTTGGATGTTGACCTTGTTGTTAGGAGACCCGGCGTGCGCGCGCACGCCGGGTTCTCGAACTGGAAATGTAACGTGCGCTTAACTCGCCAGTGACCTCATCAGTTCAGCCGCAGCATTGTTTGTGGCTGCAAAATCCTCTGACTCAAGATTTGTTCAATGTGCCCGCACAAATACAACCGTAACTACGTCTTCTATTTCAGTTGTTGCTTGTGAGAATCCCGCACATTTTTATCTCGCATATGTATGAATGCAATTCATTTGTATGGTATATATAATGTATTTGCTATGTATGTACGTATATGGTTTCTGAAATGGGATAATGCCTATGCCCTTGTCACACAAAAACTCACATTCGAATTTCAGTGTGGCATCCTCTGCTGACAGCGCACCTTTCCCGTGATTAGCCTCCAGCATTGCGACTTTAACATTGGACTATAACACCGTTTGTTGTCTACCACCTTAAGTTCAATATATTTGATTTAAAAAAATGAAGAGAAAAAACTGCAAAAGAAACCAACTTTCAAGCAGACGCAGAAGTTAAAGTTAAAATGTAAAGTTCGCGAATGCCACGTCTCAGAATTAATTGAGGAACGAGTCTCTCGCGTTTGTGACCGCCTCAACTTTTCTACCTTTTCTCTTGTATGTACACACGCGTGTATGTGTGTACACACAAGCGTGTGTACTTGTGTGTGTACACATGGGGGGGGGGGGGGGGCAAACAGAGTTCAGTTCCTGCTCGTGGCTAGCACCAGTGACAATTATTTTAAGCAGTCCTGGGCTTCCTGTAGGTCCAACTCAGCCTCAAATGAGTAGCTAGTGTGGTGTGTAAAACAACACCGTTGGGGGAGACATAGGTAATAGGGTGTGGTGCTGGCCACCCACCCCCTCGCTTACTGTGCCGGCCTTCGTAGGTGCTCAATAACAGTAATTACCCCAAAAGTCTGTGCATGCTATACCTTTGTCTTTGTACACGTGTGTGTGTGTATGTGTTTGGTCATGTTTGGGGAGCAGCTGCGGATTGGTTAGCGCACTGCGCTACGTAGCCGGCAGCACGAGGTTGATTCCTGCTCGCGACTAACATCAATGACGTTTATCTGGGCTGCTTTTGGGCCACCCCAAGCTCGACGAGGCCTTAAATGAGTATTTGGTGCGGTTTGTAAATATCCTTGGGGAGACAAAGGTGGCCAAGCATGGTGCTGGCCATACAATCCCATCTTGCGCCACTGAGCTCGCCTTCATAGCTACTTGCTTGACAGCACTTGCCCCAACAGCCTGTGTAGGCTACACGGTGGAGGATCTTTGCCTTTGGCCAGGGTAGGGCGGCATAATAAATCTGTCCTTGTAAACCAGTGAGTTATTTTCACCACGAGAGGTGCGGCGAGCACTTCCCTTGCACCCCCCTCCCCATCCGTTGTTTTGGGGTTGTGTGGACTTTTGGACTCGGATGATGGTGGGCAGCAGGTGCCCGCCTGGCAGTAGGCCCCGCGCGCGTTTTATATGCCGTTTGTCACTGTCGTCGGGCAGACGTGAGCGCCGAGTGGGCATGGGGCCAGCTGGGGCGAGGCTACGACGATGTCGCGTTACGCAAGCCTGCGGTGTGTTTACCGTGAAAAGGGGACACACAAAACGACAGGGCAAACGGTGGACGAGCCGTTAATTTTTTCCCTTCACTCCCCACCACCACCATGCCGCCCCCCCCCCTCCTCCCCGTGCCTATTCCAGACCCGGCCGCCCTCTCCTCCATTCCTTTATTGTCTAACATCAATGTTGTGTTGTGGTTGGCCCGGCATTAATACCGACATTCTGAGAAACGCTTGGGTTTATTTGTTTAGAGTTGGTTCTCCGCCAGGTGAATGTAATTGAAAGAATACATTAACTTGTTTTGAGTCCTTTGGGCTAAATTGTACCTATTGTCAAATGTAAACACTGGCATGCATTTAAGCCGCATGCGCCGCTGGCACCAATCCACCTTTTATTTGACAGCGATCATAAAAAATGCTTCGCCATGTGTAACAAGTGTGCGGTATATATATATGTGTGTGTGTGTGTGTACGAAGCGCGCATTCATTTTCTTCTTTGCGCTCGCTCACGGGTTCATAATGGCCCGCACGGACAGTGCGTTTACCCCGGTTTGATGAGCGCCCAGCCTTGAAACCTCGTGGAGGGGTTACGTTGGCGTGAAGCGGAGCGCGTGGGCTGCGGTTGGCCCTTCCCCTACAGAACCGTGGGGGAACGGGGAGGGGTTTTTAGCGGTTCTGCCAGTGCGATACCACGCGAGCCTTGCTCGGTTTCTCAGAACTGAAATTCTGGAGCAGGAAGTGTCCGGCGTTAATCATCCCTGCGTCTCTCTCCCTCCTGCCCCTGCCCCTGCCCTGCCCTCCCTCTCTCTCCATCCCTAGCTGCTGTCTCGGAAGCTGCAGAAGTTTGCCGTTGGACCGAAGAAGAGATGGAAGTTGCCAAAAAAGGTATTAAGTTAACTACGTGCGCCACCCTTTCTCCTTGTGATTAGATAATAATGGGGTCGCCTCGGTTAGGGTTGATGGTCCGAAAAAGGAGCGCTACTCTCGGGGGGGGGGGGAGGGGGGGTAGGTGGGGGAGGTGGGGCGCACGGACGCTGAAACGTGTCCGTAAAAGATAATCGTGCGTCTGGCTCGCGTGACGTTTTATGAAGACGTAAAAATCAAACGACGCCGCTTTGTGGGATTTTGACGGGTTTTGGCCGCGCGGGTGGTCGGCCTGTGACTTCAAACACCTGTGCTAAAAGCCCCTTACACACTGATTGTGCCATCAGGTGTGTTCATTCGTTGGGGCCTCGGTGACAGCTTAAGCGGATGTAGGGAGGCGGTGGGGGCAGTGATTTGTAACGCAGTGGTAAATTCTGGAACAGCTTTTCGTCAGCTTTACAATACAGTTCAAGTTTACATTGTGTCGAAATGCAAATTCATTTCCTGGCACTGTACAAAAAGCCGTGGGGACTGCATCATGGGAAAAAATGTAGTATATATCTTGTGTGTATATATTTGTTTTAAAGGATGTATGCATGTATGTTGAACTTCTTTTGCAGGCAGAGGAGAGAACAGTTCGGGTCTTAAGCTTGGACTTGATTAGGGCCAGGGAATTAAAAAGTGCCAATGACTCTTTGACAGCAGAGTGCGTGGAGGGGAGAGGTGTGCATTGAGAGGGGACAGGTGGGCAGGGGTGAATCCTCGAAGGATCTTGGAGTTTATCCGGGATTAGACTGGGAATCGGTGGAAGTGTTGGGGTGATGTGGTCACATATATGGGTAAGAGCCAGGAGTTTCTAAGTGTGGGAAGCAGTGGTGTAGCGGTTAGCGCACGCGCTGTGCTTCGAATCCGGCAACCCGAGTTCGATTCCCACTCACGGCCACCAACACCAGTGACGATTATCTGAACCGGTCCTGGGCCTCCCCTGGTCGACTCAGCCTCAAATAAGTACCTGGTTCAGTGTCTAAACATTGCCACGAGGGAGACAAAGGCGGCCGGGCGTGGTTCTGGCCCCTCACCCATCCCGTTGTGTGTCGTTTCGGCCTTAATAGGTGCTCGTAAACAGCACTTGCCCCAACAGTCTGTTAAGGCTTTATGGGGGTTATTAGTCTTCGGAGTTTAAGTCAGGATCTTGGGGGATGTTGTAGAGGAGAAAGTTGCACTGTTCGAGTCAAGATGTGATGGATGCATAAATGAGGGTGTCAGTATCATCTGGGGTGAGGGAGCGGCAGATTCGGGGGAGCCGTTACGCTAGTGGAGGTACGAGGCCCTGTAGAATAGAACGCTGTGATCAAATAATGAGAGCTCGCGATCAATGACGACTCCAAGGTTACACACACTCTTTGCCACGCTCGACTTAACCTGATCACTGAGGCCATGGTCTCACCCCCCGTAATCTCTTTAATCTTTTGAGCTGTCGGTTATAACGTTTTTCCAGCTCGTTCACTGTGTTTGCGATAAAGCGTTTTACGTAACCATTGTAGGGTTAGCGTCTTCGTTAAATAGAAAAAAAACGAAAACCACCCTTTGCTTAAAAATTAACACTGCGGGGGGAGCCTTGCCTGAATGCGCATTGTGGCTGGCGTGGGGGGCTGTGCATGTTGCGCGCTGTCTTTTATTGCAGGTTATTTCGGTGTGTTTTGAAAATGTCTGACATTTATTCTGTAATTGCAGTTTATGTAGTCAAATCAAGATTAGTTTTAACGTCCGGCAAGCGCACGGTGCATTTATTGCACTTGCGGTATTTGACTGGCAGAGCTTATAAATGTAAGCTCTATGTCTGTGTGTGTGTGCCGTGTGTAATTATACGATGCTTGTGCAACGTTTATTCCCACTTTAGTGCTCTCCTTTTTTTACTCTTTACCTCCGCTTGCAGTGCTGACGTGAATGAACGCATCTGGCCCCCGGTACTTAAATTGCTCAAGGAACAAAAATTAATTTGCGGGGAGCTTCCTTCATTGTTCTCACAGGCAGGATGATTCCTTGCCAATATCTGGACAGGTCAGGTTTAGGGCTTTAGCAAAGACAGTTTTTATTTTTGGAAACTTTTAAGTCAATGTTTTCCAATGAAGATTGCATTTTTTTTTGCTATAATTGTGCCAAAAAACCGTCTGCCGCCGGAATGCACGTGCGGATCGATCTCTGTGGTTTGTGGCATAAGTTGACTGTGGATCCTGCTGCTGTTGTTAATTCCTGTGTTGCCTATACAGCAAGACAAGCCTTATTTGTTACCGCCCGTGCCTCTAAATGTCAACAATGTGCTGCACCGTACTGTTGACTTTGTAGGCTATCAATGGGAAGGATAGAGGTGGTATTCTTATCATCTGGCCTCCCGAGAGGGTCCAAGTTCCCTAGGTGTTGCAAAGTTCACAGAGACAATATAAAGGAGGAAACGGGCCCTATTTGTCACTTAGTGTTTACTGCTGACTGTGCCTAAAAGGCCTGTATGGCTCAGTTGGTATACTTGGACGACTAGCTGGTGTACAACTGGCCATTATAAGGGGAGCTTTGGAGTACTTAATCATTCGTGAAGGCCTTCATTAGCGCCCAGTGTAAGCATTGAACCGATGTTTGCTTTCAATTGGGTCAACAGATGCAGGAGTGGTGCTTGGAATTTTTTCTCACATTGCAATCTCTGATGACTGGTAACAGTGTAGGTTTTCTCTCCCTGTTGTGGACTGCACATCATATCGGTTTTTATTGCTGCTGGTAGCATTCCCCCCCCCCCAGCTCCGTGGACGCCACCCAGTATTTTGTAGCGCGCTTCGTAAACTAATGATTGCCATTTTCCTTCTTCCTACCATTGCCTTTCGGTGTGGTGAAAAGTCTCCGAAGCCCGCAACGTTTGCTCCGACTCGATTTGTCCACAACGCACCCTCCAGTTGGGGCAGCCGTGTGCATGTGCGCGTGTCATCTCGACAAGGTTTTTTTTTTGCCAACGTCGTTCTGTGCGCGGTGTCGGCTCGGCAGGGCTGCTGGAGCATGGACGCAGCTGGCCCGCAATTGCGCGCATGGTCGCCACCAAGACGGAAGCGCAGTGCAAGAACTTTTACTTCAACAACAAGCGAAGATACAACCTGGACGACTTGGTTGAGCAGCACCGCTTGCAGACGGTAACTGCACTCTCGACTTTCGCGCGGCCTGCAATTTTGAAAGCGAAATTATATTTCCTTGCTCGGGAACAAGCTGTTATTCTTTGAGCGAGCGGGGGGGAAAGAAAAGTGTGGGTTTAATAGAAGGAGCAGCCGAAAAATGTCACCTTGGCCACGAGCGTCCTGCTGGGAGTTGAAAGTGGGAAGCTTTGGCACGGTGGGGGGTTGGGGCGGTTTTAACGGATGCTGCTCGGCTGAACTTCTACACAGCTTTGCCTGCCCTAAGTGCTTCTCGATATTAAAACTGAAAAGCAAAGGGGACATGTAACGCATTTTGCAGAGTGCACATCCACCCACTGCTGCCCACGCGGGCAATTACTCAGCCACGAACAGTGGAAATTGTCCAATTCTGAAGGAAATTATTTCAAAGAATTTTTTTTTGCGCAAAGCAGGAATAATAAATGCGTCCAAGCTTCTTATGCCCGCCCGCTCGCACGCTTTTGTTGGCTGTGCGGTTTGTCTGCGTGCGCGTTGTCTGTCCAGTGGTCTAACCCCCCCCTTCCCCCCACCGTCCCACGGCGTGTGTTTTTTGTCGGCTGTGGCGCCAGTCGGACGGGTCCCAGGATCGCGAGGCGTCGTGCGTGGGAGGCGAGAGTGGCTCCTCCAGCACCTCTGGGGCTCACGAGCAGGAGCACGACGGCGAGAGCGATGGTAACGGCTTTCCGCCGAACGGCACGCAGGGAAAAAGGAAACCCGGGGTGGCCGTTTGCTCGTTTAGCCACCGCGGTTTAGCTTCACGCCGCCACATCTTTAAGTCATTTGTTCCAAACCAAATTCATAAAAAAAATATTTACTGTTTATTATGCCAGGTAAGGCACCACTCAGCTATATAGCTCTTTTTCAGAAGCGACCAGGCCACAAATGGTAGCTCAACGAAGTGGCTTATCACGTGGAAATTTACAGCAGCAGCCAAATACTCTTATCTGTACTTTGGTTCTAAATGTGGAGGGTAAAACCAGAGGACCTGGAGAAAAATCCATGCGATCACAGTGAGAGAGACAAACTCAAAATATATAGGTGTCGGGGTAGGGATATCCAGTCTACCAGGCGAGGTAGTTAACATCTTACCACAGTGGCGCATTAAATCTCCTCCACCTCTGTGCACCCAGCAGTATATATAAACGGTGGCACCACAGTATGACGGATCGCCAGGTCGTTTGAGGTGTTTAGATGAAGTGTAGGGTATTTCCCACATCTTCACAGACGCCTGGCCAGCGTGGAAGAAAATTCGGTGCCCTCGAGATGCCCTTGTGCCAGATTTGGCTTGTGAGCAAAACTGTGCAGGGTGGTCGCGACATTACGGTACTTTTGTGAAGCTGCACGTGATGTGAGGTGTCTTGTGCGTGACAGCTTCTTGCATTCCTCGCGTGAAACGAAATCTACCCGTGCGGCTCCAGTACCAACAACACGCACACAGACGCATTTGAATTGTAGAGAAAAATGTCAAAGGCTCCGCAAACTGTGGAAAGAGGTTTAACGTTTTTACTTGCTTTTTTTCTCGTCAGGCGCCGGCAACCAGAGCTCGGACACTGAGAGCGCTCCGTCGCCACGGCCTCCTGGTGGCGGCTCCGCCAAACCCACTTCTCAAGCCGGCCAGTCAGCAGAATGGGCCCCCGGTGCTGCGACCCCGGGTGACGTGCCGTCTCTGGCCGTGAAGTCGGAGAAGGACGGCACCGGCGAGGACGTGGGACCTCGCGACGAGCACCGCCGTGTCAAGGTGGAGGAGGAGGATGACGAGGAGGAGGAGGAGGAGGCCGGGGAAGGTGGTGGCGACGCCAAGAAAGACGCTTCCAAAGAGGTGGTGCTGGCGGCGGCGGCGGCGGCGGGGCACCGCGACGGCGAGGTGAAGCCCGAAGGCAGCGCCCGGGCCGAGCGCAAGAAGGGAGGTGGCACGGGCGAGCGCAGGAGAGGCCGCGACAGGGACAGGCAGAGGGCCGAGGGCGCCTCGGAGGACGATTCCAGCGCCACCTGCAGCGCCGACGAGATGGATGTCGATGGCGACGAGTCGAGGTGCGGCAGATTCACCACCGAGGAATACGCAACTGTTGGGAATAGAGCTCTTAAAAGATGTGACGTAACCGAGTACGTTATTAACCAGCCCGAGATCTGTGATTATTTACGACGGCCTACTTGCCTGTACCTAAACAAGTAAGCGATAAGTTAATTTGGGAAATCATTGTTTTTTTTATTAATGCTTTCCAACTAAGGTTAAAAGCTTTTATGCATTATTAGGGCCATGATGACTCTTAAAAGTGTTCCAATATTAACGAAACTTTCATATAAAATGAAGCGCTCCTTTTAGAAACTTATCCCATTGAAATCTGACCTTATTGACCAAAGCAGTGTCCAAAAGTTGGGGGAGACAAACCAGCACAAAAAAAGATTCATTGCAAATATGCAAACTTGCTTTGCCCTGCCGGTTTGCACGTCTTTTGCCGTGCTGCAAGCTAAATAATGAACTATTTCTTTCCGAAGACACCCGCGTGTTAAGAACGTGTTGCGATTTTTTTTCCCTCCTAACTCTTTTTTTTTTTGCAACGTTTCATGTTCTTGTACGCAGGGAGAATTGTTTGTCCTGGAAATATGGGGAGGCATTCATCCAGCAGTGGATTGATTAAGGGCCTAAACAAAAACAAACTTATTAATTGATTGCAATATTTGGGCCGGAAAATCTATTGTACGGGTGTTCAGGGAAGTCCAGTGGCGCGTACGTAGCAGGCACGTTAAGACACGTGTACAAACATTTTAGCATCTACAACCTCATACGGTGTACGTTTATACAATGTCAAGTACATCTCCATGGCGTCAAGAACAGGAAGAATACGCAGGACGAGTAGCAAATGCTCAGTCACTAGTGTAAGCAAAAATGGTGAACGCTGTGCCGCTTCGTATTGAGAACGGTCGATATTTGTGGTGAAAATGAAACGCGTTGTTTGGTAATTCTGCATTGGGCAGAGTGGGGTGGACAAGCATGAATAACAAAACGAAAGAAAACTCCATCCATCGCCTTAAAGAGGAAAAAATTATATTTAAGAAGGCAACGTTTTGGGCTGTTGGCCCCCTTGGAAGCACGTAAATAGAGAGGCCGGAGAGATGGTGGACAAAGAGTTGGAGACTGAAATTGTACACCCTGGGGCCTGATGAGATTTTAATTAAATTAGTGTTCTTCTCTTGACCAGTTTTTAAATTGACATATGAGTAGCTATTTAATGTATTAAATTATCTAAATATACATATGCCAATAAAAAAAGCAGCAACCAGGTTTATTTCTTTATCATCAAGCCCCATGGTGTAAAATGCAGTCTAGAACCCTAATCCCACTCTCTCTGGCTGTTCTGGAAGGGCCTTCGCCCGAAACGTCACGCAATAAGATATTTTTTTTGTTTGTTCAGGCTGTAGCGTTCGTGACTAATGCGTTTGTGTTTTGTTATTTGCGCTTTTGCACCGCCGACAACAGGCACAGCGCATTACCGGCTGAGAGTCGTCGTGGTTGTGCTCGAATCTGCTGTTTAGTTTGAGCACGGCCGCTTGGCTGCTGTCTAAACGAAAGTCAATTATGCACAAATAAGTCAAAGGCACTTTTACAACCCAAGCGATAATGAAATGTGCAAAATCTCTTTTTAAAAACTAATAGATATAACAGCGTTAATAGATCCTTGACTGCGTGATTAATCACTGGCTTAACTGCTGGTAGTAATAAATAGCTGTTTCATCAAATGGGAACATGAGCATAATCAGCTCAAGAAGGCATAACATTATTTCATTTTGGAACTACAGGAAAAGCATTGCTGAATAATTTTGATATATTTTTCCATTGATTACTTTAATCAAAATAGGCGTCATATGGCACTTGAAGACATAATGCATTTTCTTCACATGATCTCTTGCTCTTATTTAATCCCTTGTAGATTTCAGCGCAGCGGAATTTCCGTGATTAACTCTTCTCTGTGTGCGTGCGTTTGTCTGCTGAGTACTGATCACTCGCATTTCACGTATCATTGTGGCATCTCCACGCAGTAGAATTAGTAATTGTCCGTATTGCTGACGGGTTATCCTGAGCCTTTCATTATTTTTTTTACTTTTATTAAAAGTGACCTCGACCGGTACAATAAGCTGTGCGTTTGCGCACGGAACAGAGTGTTCTTGCCTCGGCGTCTCATTAAATGAGTCGGCACGAGTAGGCGTTGGAGCGAGCGAGCGTGCTCACGCATACGCATGCGCACGCAAGCGCGTGTGCTGCGCGCTGTTGAATTTAATTTTCTCTAATTTGTTGCTCTGAGTGCCGGCACATTCGGCAAAACGCCGCTCCCGCCATCGCCACAGCCGGACCCGTTTCCTTCCTCGCACACTCCGCAACGTCTCCCGCCGCTCATAAGAGCATGGTATTATTTCACCGCAGCAGCGTTGCGCAAACACTTGTCATTGCCACGCGCGATGACCTGCGTGGTCGGTCGATAGGTCGGACAGTCAGTCATTCCTGATGGTAGGTCCAGTTAATGTTTGAATGACATCATCGGTGAAGTGGGGGTGGGGGGAATAAATGACAAGCCGACATGCCAGTCAATTAAGTGAGGATCCGGCCCATATGTCAACGCCGATACAAAACTAAATGGTCAAAGTGCGTCGTTTGTTTGTTTGTGTTACTCCTTAATGGAATTTGGAGTGGCGCTTCTATTGACGTGTGTGGCTGGCTCGCTGTAAAGCTCTCTTCTACCTCTACAATGGCCCTACGTGAAGTGCTATACATTTCTTACCATGCCATTGGCCGATCGTACGGAGGGGCTTATTTGCTGTTGGCCAATCGGAGAACGCTCGGATCAAATTTGTATTCTGCTTGAGGTTGGAATTGTATACTTGTTGGCGTGCTGAAAGACATCGACTGAGGATGTAACGATTCAACTCCTTCCTCGATTTGACAAATTGCCGCTAAATCCAATCACAAAGAATAATTGGTGAAGAAGAAATATTAGATTTTTAAATGCACTACTAAATGTGTTTTGAGAGTTGAATAAATAGATCTAAATCGTCCGAACCCTGCCAGTCATTGCATAGAAGGCGGATAGACGGAGCAAGAGTGAAAGTGTTATCTTTCAAGGCGTGGCTTAACAAATGTTTGTCCTACCTCCTCCATGCCCCCCCCCCCTCCTCCCCCCCCATTGTCCCCCCCTCCCCTCTCCCACCGATTTTCGTCGCTCAGGCAAAGGCTGCTTGGCCCCAGCGCGAAGTCCGGCGTTGCGTCGCCGAATAAATTGGCGTTGAGCGGAGTGGGCGGCGTGGCGCAGGACCTGCAGCACATGGTGCAGAGAGCAGCGGAGATCCCGGCCATGGTAATAGATCGCACACGGCGGCGGCAGCAGCGGCTGCAGCGGCTGCAGCGACGCAGCTCGTTGTGCTGGTCCACCCCACTGGGTGCCGCGGTGGCCAGGAGCTGTTAACCTCACTCGGTATACAGGAGGTCGTGGGTTCGATACCGACCTTGACACCTGTATATTGAGTTTTAGGAGCATGCGTTTAGAGTATAAATTTCCACACAATAAGCCACTTTGTTGAGCTGTCATTTGTGTCCAGAAAAAGAGCTATATAGCTCAGTGGGCCTTACCTGGTAAAATAAAAATAGTTTACCGTGGAACCGGACGTGTGACTTTTTAATTGGCATTACATTTTTAGGGGGTCACGATTTGATAACAGAATCGACTCCGTTATTTATCTTGTTCATCATGTCTTATCCCATACCGTCCGCCTTGTGGTACTATGTGTTTGCTGTTTCTGTCGTCTGTACGTGCCGTGCTTTTTTGTTCCATCCGATCGAATTGGGGGTCATCTGGTACCGTGTGTGTTGTGCTGCCTCTCGTCTGTACTTCTGTCTCATTTGTACCATCCGCGTGATCCTCTGTACGCTGTCTCGTGTGTAACACTGTCTTGTCTGTACCATCTGTATTTACTGTCATCGCCGTCTCATTAGCACTCATTCATTTGTATTGTTCTCTATCGAAAAATGCTCAATTTCGAATGACTTGGCTCAGGGGCGGAGCCAGAGCGGGTGACAGGGGTGACATTCTGCGTATAAGTGTACGACACTCGGTCTGGCGGACTCCGTGCAACTGCATTGTCAGAGTGTGTCGCCAACCGATGGCGTCTAGTTCAACCGCCTGACTAATTCTTGAAATGAAAATTTGTTGAATGTCACCCCGGCCTGAAATCCTGGCTCCGCCCCTGACTTGGCGTGTAGCGGTTAGCAAATCACGTAACAAATCTCGGCCGCCTGCTTAGCCACCCAGGGACAGCATTGGCAAAGCAGCGGGTGTTAGAGCCTGGCCCTGGCTTTCTCCCGAGTCCTCTCAGCCTTAATCGAGTACCTGGCGAGGCGCTGTGTGAATATCGGCACTTCGCAAAGGCGGCTGGGCTCGGGTCACGGGCTGTGGCCTCTTCGTAAAAAGTGCTCGTTGTAGAATCACTTGCCTTTTCGGGTCAATGAATTTGTGTTTTTGTGTGTGCGGTATTTAATTATTTTGTTTAAGTTTTAGCCACTTCTCCAACTTGTCATTCTTTGTGTTGTGAGTAATGGATCTGTTACTCAAACGGGTTCCCGGACAGCATTGCAAAAGTTTCAAAATCTCCCTGGAAAGGGATCCAAACCAATGTGGTAACCGGTGACGTGCGTTGCGTGACGATGAGAGTGTGACATAATCGGCAGCGACTTTAATTTGAATGTTTCAAAATCTCAATGGTGGTAAGGCATTTATCGTCATCTTCATTATCATCAGCAGCTATGATCCCCTTGCCGTGGCCGGTTCTCACGGTCTTGCGATGCAGCAATCCATCCGGCTGCTTGCACAATGAGTTGATTCCACCACTACTGTGTCCATCGTCGATGCCCTCTCAGGCGCTTTTCCCTCTTTGATGCTGCAACTGTCACGAGTCTTAAGTACGGTATCATGGCAATGCGGTCGAATCCAGCAGCTGCGCCGATTAATACTGCCGGTGTAAATAACCGTAATAATACTTGAGCATGCCGTTTGTTTCACTCACAGTGGACCTTAAAGTTCATCTGATGTCTTTTCGCAAGATTAGGGAGTTGGCCATTGTTGTGCTGGTGTCGGAGTTCAAATCTGCATAGTTCGAAAATTATACCATGAATTACTCAACTGAGATTATAAATCGCAATCATTATCCCCTACTGGGAGACTAATGCCCCAAGGTTATCTTGCAAATGAGACGATCCTCATCTCTTCAGTTGCTCATCTGGTTTAACAAAATAATTTTAAAACACGCATCTTTACCACCAGCCATCATCCCTGCACGCAACCTACCTTGCCTAAGCCCACTTTACGTATCCTCAATAATGTCCCCAATGCGAGAGAGTCTCTTCCCGTCTCTCCGCGCAATTCCCTTTTCTGCCTCTGTGCACTTCTTCTTCCTGTCTCTCCGCATAATTCCAAGCGTGCACGTGTCGCGTGCATGTGCGCTTGTTTCTCCGGGTACTCTGGTTTTACACCTTGCACGAAGCCTAGCACTTGCCCGTGGGATTCTCCACGTTTCCCCAATGCAGGAGCCTCGTCAAAAGCGAGTTTTTAGAATCGGTGAGAACATTGGAGGGGAATGATTAATTTTGTACTAGGTGCGCACACCTCCTGTAAATGTAAGCGTTTTCTGCCGGACGGTAAATTTTTGCTCGCTTCAAAACGAGTGCCCTTGGGGCACTGTTGAGCAACGTGCCCATTGATTGCACTCTGTTAAAAAAACGGTCCAGCCGAAAAGCAGATTGGTGTGCTACGGAGTTCAGACTCATAAAGAACATCTGTTTGGCTTGTGTGCATAAAAGCCGGGCTATCTGTGTCTCGGGTGGGAACAAACAAAACGCACAATGGAGCCTCGCTAGTGGGAGATCAGGTGTCCCGCTGTTTACTACCACGATATTGCGTTCAGTTGTGCCGGTGTATATATGAGTTATTTTTTTTCATAATACTGCTTCAAATCAAGATTAATCCTGATTCTTTTACAGCGTGCCTCTCCTTCCGAACAGGGTTGGAAAATGTAAGACGGTTGCTCTTTAAGATTCTGTATAAGTTCCGAAAGTTACATTATTTACGATCATGGTGGGACTCGGCTGGCTGCCACTTGAGTTCAAATAACATCCGTTGTCACATCGGCTCAAAATCATCATCTCTTGTGCTCATCGTGTATTGCCTGATGAGCACCTTTCATTATGAGGTCGGCGGTGGCGCTGCAATGGGCAGATTATCCTCCTGTCATAGGAATGTGTAATTCTGCAAGGAACTCCAGCTTACCAATACAAAACAATTCGACATTGTTAGAACCTGAATTTGATTTAATTCCCAGAAGGAAATTCCCTCTCGGCACATTGAACCATCTTAGTTCCTGAACCAAGATGAGATGTTTCACTAGACGGTACCACCTGTGAGGTGGCAACCCTTCAGCGGTTCCTATTTCTATGTGGCCAGCAACAATGAATGATGATATAACCATTTGAAATTAGTGGTTTGTCAAAGAATTCAGTCTTATGAACTTTGTAAATAGATTAGTACAAATGAAGTTTAGTTGTCTTCGGTGGTACCAATTTCTGTTCCGGCTCATGGACTACCTGGATAAAAAGTGTTTTATTCAGGCGCTGAAGCAAGGCATCCATGGCACCCCCTCTACCTTCCGTAGGACCCCCGTACCAAGAGATCCCTTCTCTTTCCGCACGCTCTGAGCCAAAGATACGTTTCGTTGGGTTTACGTGAATTCAGCTGAAGTCACTCGTCACGTCGGATTTTGTTTGCTTGTCTCAAGCTGGTCACAAGCGTTTTGCCTTTTTTTTTTGCTTTGACAGCTCCCGATATCGTACCTGCCCGGAGCAATTGGGGCAGGCGGCAGCCAGGATGCCTGGGCGCTTTATCAGCAGAAAATCATCAACGAATACAAAGGTGAGATGTGCGCCCCATCCCCTCGAAAAAACCCAGTGTGTATGGTTTTGGATCCTTTGGTGGATAATTAATACATAACGAACTGTCTGGTAGGAGGCGGTTTAGCAAGTAACATTCTCTAACCGGCAGGACTATATATATATACGTGGTTTCCGCTCGTACGTGTGGATTTCCCTTGGGTACTCTGGTTTCCTCTCACCCGCAAAAAATATATATTGAAAAAT
Source organism: Petromyzon marinus (assembly GCF_048934315.1). Taxonomy (NCBI): domain Eukaryota; kingdom Metazoa; phylum Chordata; class Hyperoartia; order Petromyzontiformes; family Petromyzontidae; genus Petromyzon; species Petromyzon marinus. Next base: position 19,613,808 of record NC_133671.1, read on the forward strand.
ATATATCAGCCAGACTTCCCACCCTCTTAACAGTTGCTTTAGTAAAAAAAAAAGTAAAATAATAATTGTTATCACAAATAAACAAGGAGAACGTTAGAAAAATAACACGCGGTGTTCACTTTCGCCGGTGATGCTCGCCAGCCTTCATCTCCCCCCCCCCCCCCCCCCCCCCGTCGATGGCCGTGCCCTGTTGATGGCCGTGCCCTGTTCTACCGTTGTAATGTGGTGATTTTTATCGTGTCACGTTGGTTTTATTTACGCCGTCGCCCTGGTTACCGGCACAGAAACGAGATTAGCAGGTGCGTGCGGGCCAGCCGTCCTCTTGCGGTGTCGTCTAAAAAAAAAAAATGTTTCCTCCGTTTCATCCCCCAGATCCGAGCAAAGCGGGACCCAAGGACCTCACGAAACCCAGCCCTCAGGCGGCGTCGCCGCACATCCCGCATTCCAGCGTCCCACCAGGTGAGATCGCGGCCAGTTTTGTGCATCTCCTCAGAGTAACAGTACGCGTTTGTCGTAGCAGACGGTGCCTTGGCGACTTTTTTTGTTAATTTAATGCCAACTTTACATATAGGCTTAATCGCCTAATGCAATTCGCCGAACGTGGCGATAAATCAAAACGGTCGCAGAAGCGACATGCTGCTGAGATGTAACGAGATCTGCGCTTTCACGTAAACCCTCCGGAGAAGGGCTCCGTGAAAGCAAAAATTTTGTGTTGCTTGGATACCGACAAGTGGTCTTGTTTGATTTGTAAGCTCTTTGCACTGAGGCGTTGAAGCAATTTGCTACGACGGTCGTTTGAGAATTAATGGTGAATGAAAATGTATTACCTTGCAAAAATGGTAGTTACTAACGGGAATGCATAATATAAATAATAAAAAATGAAACAAAATTGTTACGTAATTATACCCGTTATTTACTCAGAAAAGCCTCGTCGAGTCTGATGATTCGTTGGGGGAAATTTGGGTGAGGAAATTTGGCCAATTCCCTTTTTCGTGTTTGGCTTTGTGTGGGAGAAAACCCGAGTAACCCTGAGGATAACCCACAGGAATGAGGTGGGCAACTCACCCCAAATCTGCACAGTTAGATCTTACGAAATCCATTGCTGTAAAAACCTTGGTATTCCCAGATGGTTGCCCATCCGAGTACCAACCAGGCCCAGTCCTTGCTGAGCTTTCTAGATCTGACGAAATTGACTACGTTGGCGGGACTTTGTGGTTTGTGCACGTGCTTGTGTGTGTGCTTGTGTCAACGTTCTTGTGTGCGTGCGTGCGTGTTTGCGGGAGGAAGTGAGGCTTTGGTGGTTATCGCTGCAAATTCGTTCGCCCTCACTGTAATTTCTGGCCGCAGTAACCCAACACCGTAGTAGTAGTATGCCTTTTGCCACCTTGAATTGGGCCTAGTCTTTCTCGACATCGGCTACATAGATTGCGTAGACTAAAAAGATTTGCCGACTGCTGAAGTGGTCATCATCTCCACTGCATTTCTAAAACATTGGTTGTGTGTAAGTAGCACGTTTTTAATTTTGCCCACTTATTTTATTGTTAACTGGAATTCTGCTGCCATGACATAAATCTGCACTGGCCTAATAGTCTGCACTGGACTAATAGTCAGCACTGGAGTTCAAACCTCAGGCACAGCAATTGTTATAATGGGCAAAAATGATAATTGATGCTTATGGTGATACCCCGGGGTACCAAATAATACAAAATCGCCGAGGCAATTGAATATATTATCTCTGGGGCACTATTGTTTCCAGGGGTGCACTTAACACCACGACTGGGGTACCAATCAATCCGAAATCAGTGCTACTCCGCAATGTCGAGACGCAGCGAGGGCGATTGCGCTCAATCCCTGAACGCTCGTATGCACCGTAGTGGCGCATCGTGTACAGTTCGTCGAGATGAGTCGATTGCTGCATCGCCGACCATCAACAGACTAAAAATGACTATTACGGACATTATGCGAGAGCCGGGGTACCGCCGTAAGGTTCAATTTTCATAAACCTTTGTCAATTCACTGTTTGGCCATACTTCACCATGTTGGTAAGTGAAGGGGTGGGGGCCTCAGGACTGTGCGGAATCGAACTCGGGCCACCGGGTTCACAGCGCGGTGCACCAACCACTGCGCCACCGATCCACGGTCCCGTACGGACACTAACGACCGGTATGATGTCTGCGCATGTGCGTAGGGTTGCAGCCGGTGCCTCAGCAGGCGTCGCCAACCGGCATGGAGCCTCCGAGACCCACGCTGTGGAGGCCTCCCCGTGCCTCCAACATCCCCTCGCCGCCCCCGCTCATCCCCTCGTCCAAGCCGCACGGTGTGGCCGGCTCCATCACACAGGTATGGTTTGCCTCCATTGCAGTTGCACATTTCGCATCCGCTGCAGCTTCGTGTGCATTGGCGTCTGCAGTTAAACGGGGTTCAAGGGCAACTCGTGGCCCAAAATGTTTTTTGCAACTGGGTATTTGCCCTCTTCCATTTTCACATCACGCACGTGTGTACATGCATGTGTGTGTTCGGTTTTGGAGAACGATAGTGTAACGGTTGGCACGCAGCGCTACGAACCCGGCGACCAGAGTTTCGTTCCCACTCATGGCCCAACAGCAGTGACGATTATCTGAACCGGTCCTGGGCATCCCCTAGGTTGATGCAGCCTCAAAAAACGAGCACCTCGTGTGGTGTGTAAACATCGCCACTCGGGAGACAAAGGCTGCCGGGCGTGGTGCTGGCCAAACCCCCACCCCTTTGTGTGCCGTGCCGGCCTTGACGTGTGCTGCTCACTAACGGCACTTGCCACAACAGTCTGTTTAGTCTAACACGTAGGCTTTCGCGACCACTATCCACAATAGAGGTTTTTGGGTTAGATCGCATCTGTTAAGGCTACAACGGGGGATCTTTGTCTTTTGTGATGTAACTCAGGGCACGCCGGTGAACTACCCGCCACCGGTGCCCGGGCTGCTGGCGCCTTACCAAGCGGCCGGCGGCGGAGGTCTCGGCGGCCCCAGCCCCAAAGGCTCCATCTCCATGGGGTTGCCGCGGCACGCCGAGCCGGTCAAGCATGGTAAGAGCCGAGCGGTGGTGTTAGCCCGTGAGATGCCCGGTTTAACCGCCCCCCGCCCCTCCCCCTGTGCTGTGTCATCAACTGAATAATAATAGTAATACTCTTTGGTTCTGTTCGGTAAAGTCACGTGACTTTACCGAATAGAACCAAAGAGTATGGATCCTTGCAGTCATGAAAGCTTCAAATCTATAAATAATAGTAATGTTTACCACGTGGGTTTTTTTTATTTCCTGGTTTCTCACCTGAAAATGCTGGATGCAATGTCAAGCGAAACGTGATATCCGATTGCTATTTTTTTTGTCTGTGGAGAAGTTGTTCTTCCACTTATCTGTGAGCCTGAAATAGGAATAATAATAATTTGCACGTTAAATGCATGACTATTTCATATGTTTACCTATGGGTGTTGGAGGGCTACATGACGAATATTAGGCTAGATCATTGTGGCCGAATCCAAAAATCTATAATAATTTAATAATACTTACTTACCCAGGGAAGCCACTCAAAATAAAGACTTCCGGAGGGTTCTGCTACATTTGGATGCTTGGGCAAAACAAATCAGATTGCGTGTGTGTGTTTAGCTATAGAAACCCATGCCGAATAAGGGGAGAGCATACATACTGACTCGCTCGCTCACACACACACACCCTCGTACAGACACTAGTGCACACACACTCATACACACGTACTCAAGCACTCAAACAACACTCGCACTCGAGAGAACGGGGAGAAACGACAAACTGCAGGATTGGAACAAAGGTCCTTGTTACTTTTTGGCCACCAGTGTTACCACCGAGCATGCCGCCCTGCCGCCCATGAAGACACTGATGTGGCTGTTTACTGCGACGTTAATGATTCCACATGTTCCAGAGGGCAGCTGTGATGTAGCTCAATAGTCCTCAATCGCAGTTCACATAACCCACCACCACCACGACGTTTCAGCCCGCCGCCACCATTGAGTCATCACAAATATTTTCTATTTGTATGCAACTGCCGTTCATTGCACGGACTCGACGGTTGGTTGGTTATTGCAGATCGGTTGGCAGTTGTGGAAAGCTGTACCTTGGAGGTGGGGGGTGCTGGTACGATGACTCCAGTTGACTTAATGATAAAGAGCGCGCCAGTGCCTCGGTATAACATAACGCCCGCACACACGCCTCTCCGGTTTATTTGTGTTCAGCGACCCCGGACAGGAGTATCGCAAAGGGGACGTCTGGACCAAAGGTCCTCCCAGACTCCAACTACAGAGGGTCCATAACTCAGGTAGACACATTCTGCCCTGATCACGTCATCGCGTTCATGAGTCCATCCAAGCCGCCACCTACCGCCTCTCACCTTTGTATCTCATCGCCCGCCTACCCAGCCACCACCTCGTTTTCACTTAACAAGGTAACAACGATGTGATTTTCCAACAGGGCATCCCCGCAGATGCGCTCTACAGGATTCACCATCCCAACTTGCGGGGCGATGACGATGTCATATATTCTGGTGAGCCACTTGAAGGGAAGATGAGCTCTTATCTTGTGGCTACCACACGCCGCGATAACGGTGTGCCCTCGCGGTGTCCGATGCGTGACTGCAGCTTCGTTCGTGAGAAAAATATATTTACAAGATTATGGCCAGGTGTGTTATTATGCCAGTTTGCTGACATCGTCGTGACTTCACTCTCATTCGATCTAACATCGTCTCTGCAGCTGCATCACTTGGAGAGTGCTCCGATGGAATGTCTTCAACGTGATTTCACACAACCTAGGTCAATGAGAATTTAGAATATTTATTTAGACTGCTGGAGGAATCCGATGAGCTCTGAAGCTCTTTTTCCACACACGTCCAGCGTGGGCAAGTCAACGGGTTACATGAGCAAACAATGCAAACAATGATAGGAGTACAAATATAGAGAAAACGTTAAAGCAAGTCACTAAATATAAATAAATAACACACATGATACAAGTCCGATTTATCCAGATTTAGCAAGGCAGCAGTAACAGCAACAAAAAAACAGTTCCAGACCACACCAAGATAACACACAGTCCCGCAATGCATTGTTAGAATTGTTTTTTTTTGGTTGCATCCTTTGTTATTGCCATGTTTAAAACAGATAGGGCATTGGAAAGGATTTAAATTTTAAAACAATGCACGTGATGTCTTGTTTTTCTTTATTCAATGGGTGACTGATCCTCTTCTGCTGCTACCCCCACAGTTTGGAATTCCATTTTTATGGCTGTCCTTATCTCGTTTAAGTCCAGACTTGACACTTTCCTCTTCTGCCTATGACTGAACCGTGTGTTTCTCTCTTTTTCCTTTTGAAGTGTCTTCATTTGCCCTTCAACCATAACATTTTCTCTAACACCTCTCTCCCTGCTCAATTAATAAAAACATTCTTCAACAGATGGATGTGCATGTTCCACCGCCCCCCCCACTCCCCCCTCCTCCCCCCCTGCTTGTACAGAATCTTGAGATGCAGTCACATTTAGGCGAATCACAAAACGAAACGTACACATTTTACACTCCCTGCGACTTGCTCGCTCTTCAGAGTACAGCGATGTAGTTGCAGTGTGTTTAATTAGTGAGAAACGAAGTACCGAGTACCCCGTATAAACGTGCGTTCTGTCATTTTTCACATTTGACACCCACTCCCGTTGAATGTAGTTATTTAATTATTATGATTATAATAATGCTAAAATAATGAAATAACTTCCCCTGTATATTAAGCAGCCCCCAACCGACTTCCATTCCTCTCTTATAACCTCACGTCTTCTCCATCGCCCATTCTCTTCCCTTTCCTTCCTCTCACCCCTCCACCCCTTCCTGTCCCTCCCCTAGCCTTCGTGATCCCTAAGTACCCCCTATATCACGGTCGCCAATTCCTGAGCCCTGGCACGGCCCCTGCCATCTAAATCGTTCTCTTACTCTACCGTTTTTGAACTAGGTTCAGCGCCTTGAGGCAAAGGCGCTCTGTAAATATAAGACCAGGTTTATTACCGTCACCCGCCTTGTTTTCTCCCCATTCCACAGGTGTCGTGCAGAAGGCTCCCGAGGTGTCCAAACCGCCCTCGGGTTACCTGGAGGTGTCCGCCGGAGCCAAACGCTCCTATGACATGATGGAGGGTCGCTCGTCGGCTGCCACCCAGTACGAAGGTCAGTGCGGAAGGTTCAGCGAGTGTGTCGCTCAGTGATGTAAAATACAAATTTTTTTACCGATGGAGTGGCAGGGTTCATGGTACTGAGATGCGTGACTCTTGTCCCGCAAGGTTAGGCATTAGCACATCCTCAAGCGGAGATGACCGGTTCATGCCTTGAGCGCTCACGCAGTTGTTTGCTAGGATCTATTTAAGTCCGACACGGGTCACGGAGGGCTCGCGTTGTGCGACTCTTTCACCCCGATGCTGATGTTTACGCGTCGCAACGTGTACTCATTTAAGGGAGAGTCAAACTGCAGGAATGTTATCAGTTTTGGATATCACCCGCCACAGCCAGGAATCGAAGCTGCTGGGTTGGTAACGCATTGTGCTAATCCACTGCATCGCCTTTCAGGCAAAGGTTATTTGTTCCGCTATATAGACTTTTTGGGGCACGTGTTGATAGCGAGCTCCTATTTAGGCCAGCATGGTGGGGCCAATCCAGGGCACCATTGCGTCCACATTGTTGACATGGATTGCATCAGAGCTCGGAAGCTAAGCAGGGTAAAGTGGATAGTGCTTGGATAGGCGACCACCTGGCATGCCAGCTTTTCAGGCAAAGGTTATTTGTTCCGCTATATAGACTTTTTGGGGCACGTGTTGATAGCGAGCTCCTATTTAGGCCAGCATGGTGGGGCCAATCCAGGGCACCATTGCGTCCACATTGTTGACATGGATTGCATCAGAGCTCGGAAGCTAAGCAGGGTAAAGTGGATAGTGCTTGGATAGGCGACCACCTGGCATGCCAGCTTTTCAGGCAAAGGTTATTTGTTCCGCTATATAGACTTTTTGGGGCACGTGTTGATAGCGAGCTCCTATTTAGGCCAGCATGGTGGGGCCAATCCAGGGCACCATTGCGTCCACATTGTTGACATGGATTGCATCAGAGCTCGGAAGCTAAGCAGGGTAAAGTGGATAGTGCTTGGATAGGCGACCACCTGGCATGCCAGCTTGTCAAAGGCAGCTGCGGGACTGAACTATGTGGTGTTTAGCAGAGGGCATGGCAGCAGCTGCATCATTATTTTCTACCCTGCTTTACCAAACCTGTACTGACCAGCGTGGTGAAGTCGGTTCAAATAGCCCCATGACACGCTCGGCATGGGGAGGCTCTCATCCGTGAGTGGATTGACAAAAGGGGGGTGGCTGTACATGTACAATTTAGCATGAGCAGTTGTGCTTTACACAACACTGTCATGCGTAATTTAGTGACTCAAAGCTCTTGTTCATTATATTTTATGTCAAGATGCGCAATCGAAGGCGGTGGCGCGCTTGCTTGTGCGTTAATGAACACAGCACGCACGGCATTCAGACGTTTAATGCAAAAATGATGTCGCGCCATGCTAAAGAATCCTTTTGCGTTTTTTTTTTGCTTTCATCTTGCTTGCTGTGGGCCCCCGCAGGTTTGATAAGTCGCGCTGCGATGAAGGACGAGAGTGGCCTGCGTCCCGCTAAGGACCGGCCGACTGCGCACGGATCCATCATTCAAGGTAGCGGTCGTGTTGCGAACCCACCGCACGCACGCAGCCTGGCTTGCGGTCGAATCCATCTTCGCGCATGGATTCATTTTATAAGCAGTTTGGCACCAGACTTTCTGCAACAGAATTAATCAACCTCAGATCGTCGTGTCAAATCACCAAAAATATGGAGCGCCGCTCGTAATTTAAATTCGTAAGTTATATTTCTTCCATAATCCGCTGCTGAATGAAGGCCTCCCAGAGCTGTGTCGGTCATAGAGGTTGTTTGACCATGCTTCACCACGCCGGTTATGTGCAGGGTTAGTGAAGGAGCAGGCCCAGGACCTGTTCAAATACTGCTCGCCGCTGATTTTAGCCACAGACAGGAATCGAACTTGAACTACGAGGACGATCGCGTGGCGCGCGTTTAAACTATTTTATTTTACCAGGCAAGTCCTACTGAGCTCTACAGCACTTTTTCAGAAGCGACCTGGCCACAAATAATAGCTCAACGAAGTGGCTTTTCACGTGGAAATGTATAGCACCCACATACTCTAAACACATGTTGATTCTAAATGTGGAGGGAAAAAACCGGAGGAACCGGAAAAAAATTCCACGCGTTAGCCGCCAACCTGCCTCTTGAGAAATATGAAACAAAAAAAATTAGCGGCGGTTAATTACCTTCGCCGAGCAGGCAAAATTAACCACAACGCCTGCGTGCGAGCAGGCACCCCACGGAGCGTGATGGACGCCCAAGAGGAGTACGCCCAAAGGGAGGGCAGGTCGGTGGATGTGAGGACTCAGTGGGCGACGTCCATGGAGGTGCCCGGCACCAGGGAGCGGAACCAGGATGCCGCGAGGGCTCTGCACGAGAGCCAAGCGTCGATGCACGTCAGAAGAACGCACTACGATGGTTCCATCTCGCAGGTTTGTGCGTGCGTCTTTTTCCATCGTGTTTCCTACGCGGGTCCTGTTTTTTTGTGTTTAAACAAACGCTCGAGCGTTGGAACAGTCAACATAGTTAATTTTCGCTGTTGCTCGATTGATGATGTAGCGGTGACCAGCCGAGCAGATTTACACGCGAATCTCTTTGCAATTATGTATAATTCAGCCTCCCGGGATATATGTGGACATTTGAAAAACCTCATGGGCAGAGAAAATTGGCTTAAATACAGGAATGAACCAGATGGGCTTTAATGGCTTTTCCTGCTCAGAAATCTTCCATGTAAACCTGAATTTTGTCTCTGTTTGCGATCTCGTTTTTTTGCAAGGCAACAATTTGTCGCGTGATTTCATTCCAAAGTTTAATTTCTACGCACAATTCCCCCGTCGTTATGAGGGAGCGAACAAAAGACTCAGCTGGTAAAGGAGACACAAAGGTGGGAAGTTAATTCAAGTGTGGGCTTTCGGGTTACTGCTGTGGGCATTTTAATTTCCCACACCGTTGAAGATGCCTGCAGTAGTATGTGGCGAACGCTCCAGAAGGAGAATTGCTCAACACGTGGCTTAACCCCGGAAGAGCACACTCGGATGACGAGTGGCCGCAAAAAAAACCCTCCACGTGCAACGGAGGGAATTGATTCGGCGCCATTTAACTCTTTCGAGCCCACGGGAAAGAAAAGGAAAAATATGGGCCTTCGGTTATTGTTGCGCGCCTCAATAAAAAATCATTCCGTCCGTCCCTGTTTGGTGCGCTTCCCACAATAACTTGCCAATCTCGTCAAGGAACATAAACCATCACGTGGACTTGGGTCATCCTCGCAGCGGCTTTTCGCTAGCCATCGAACAAAGACGGGTGCCGCATCGCGTGCATTCAGATGCGTTCCTGCGGCCGTCTGGAACGCTCTTCTTTCCGAAATTGGGAAGCCACTGGAGCTACGCACTTTTAAATCTGGACTGTAAACTCATTTCTTTTGAACTATTTTTTTGTATATTTTGGTGTCCTTCCCCCGCACCTTTCATTATTACTGTTGGCTACATAGGGTGTGAAAGACGTTCAACATGCATACATATACATACATTCCCGTGACGTCCCGCAGGGCACGCCGATGAGAATGGACCCGGGCGAGCTGAGGCACGACGTTCGCTCGCTCATCGCGAGCCCGACCCGGGCCGCCCGGCCCGACCCCGCCGCCGACTCGCGCTCAGAGAGACACCGCGAGCAGCCCGACTCCCGCCGGCAGGATGACAACCGCAGGCCGTACGACCTGAGCCGGCACCGCCCCGCCGACACTGGCGCGCAGTCGTCTCGCCGGACACCCGTCAGCGGCTACCCGGGTTCCATTTCCCACACGAGCCCGAGCGGCGGCACGCACGCCGAGAGCAGCGCGCAGGCATCCGGGAGGACACCCGTCAGCGGCTACCCGGGATCCATCGCTCACGCGAGCCCCAGCAGCTCTCACGCGGAGAACCTGCAGGCATCCGCAAGGGCGGCTATGGGCTACCCCGGGTCCATCTCGAGGGGCTCACCGGTCATCGTTCGCGACTCCTCGTCCGCCAAACACTCAGAAGGTCAATGGACAACACCGGTCGCTCGTGCATTCACCGCACTTTGGGTTTTTGTCGCTCAATACGGTGGCAACGATTGTTTTGGCGGTCAGACTTGTAACGAGCGGCGGTGCCGCCCACCATCCTTTTTTTTCCCTCTTGCAGCCGGGCAGTCGGCAGGCCGTCCTTCGCCGCACGAGAGGAAGCCGAACTCGACGCCGCGCGAGAAATCCCAAACGCCGACGCCGGAGAGGCAGTCAGTGGCACAGAACCCGTACGAGTACCCTGTGATCCGAGGCCCCACCCCGGATATCCACCGTGGAGCGCTATCCCTGAGCCTGGAGCAGGCCCTGCACAGCGGGCTCCTCATCGACCCCAGTACGTGGACGGAAAGCAGGGCGTCGCGCGAAATAAACGTTGCGTCCAATTTTGCGGTATCCCACCACATGCGTGGCAGGGAGCCCTTTAAAAAAAAAGTTAATTATATTTCAGTCGGTGCCCGGTACAGAGCAATAAACCGTGATGTAGTGGAGACGGGGGTGGTACAGAAACTCCTTTGACGTTATCCTAGAAGGTGTGCTGCTAATGATCCTTGCATACTATTTTGTTCATAGTAAACAGTGCCACTGTGGCAAAACAACGAATTTATTCTTTAAATGAATTGTGACTAATTTATGATAGGTTATCAAATGGCATACCCAGTGCCAATGCCTCCTCATGTCCTTGGTTGTGTTGTTGATACAGAGTTTGAGATCTTGTTAATGCGAGACATCGCTTGATAGTCACAATTGGCAATATCACTCAAAATATCACTCCCATAAATTAAATTCCAGCGCCACGGCATTGACATTACGAGAGCACTCTTACCTGTGCCGGACAGGCTCTGGGGACATAGCCTGGGTACACGTATCTTGCAAGATAAAAGCAGTTTGTTATTTTCGGGTCGTGTTTTGTCGCACTGACTTACACCGTTAAGCGATTTTTTAAATTTATACTATACCTCAGAGGACAGGATTCTTGTGAACGTCTTTGTTAAAGTAAGATTAAATTTTAAATAGGTTTCTTCTTTTGACCTACGCAAAGATCTAAACGTTGCCAGATGCTTGAACGTCATACGCACTTAACATCTCAGCTGGGCTTGTGAATAAGTCGACATAATATTTAAAACATTAAACCTGTATTGCTTAACATCTCGTCTTGTTTTTGACGTAATTTAAAAACTCTGCTCTCTCTTTTTTCTCCGCACGGACACACAGCAGCGTATTACCTGCACCGGCAAATGCAGGGCGCGTACTTCCTGCCGCGGCACATGGCCCCCGTTCCCGGGTACCCGTCCTACCCATTCTTTCACCTGCCTGGCTACCCGGAGAACCCTGCGTTGGACAACACGCGGCAGACGATCCTCAACGACTACATCACATCGCAGCAGATGGGCTTGCCGCGCGGCATGTCGCAGCGCGACCAAACCCTGCCCCCGCACTTCTCGCCCTTCATGAGGAGTACGTTCGCAAACATTCAGGTCGTGCTTACGAATCGGCGGTTGAAGCTACCGGGCGGGGTTTCCTAAATCTCTCCCCTCCCAAGATTTTCGAAATCTGCCCCCCCTCCCTGCGCGCAGCAGTGTAAGTTGGGCGCGCACAAGCGGAGCGCCACGTATGGTTTCCACTCGCGACTATGGACCGAAACTTTTAAACGGTGGAGCCCTTGGCCAACCGCTGCTTATCCTAAGCCCCCCCTCCCCTGTCCCCACCAGCGGCAGCACCGAAGCGATCCATCTACTCGCAAAACGATGCCGTCGAATGGCCCAAGGACTTCGACATCTTACATTTTTTTTTCAAATTTTCTTGCTGTGGTTTTCACACCTGATGATGATTGTTTGTGTTGCAGTCGAAACGTCGTGAGAATTTTATTGTTTTATATTTTTCTTATTTTATTGTTTAGGAATATGAATCCCTGCAGTCACGAAAGCTTGAAATCTAAATTTAAATCTTACATTTGTTTGCTTTTCCAAAAAACAGTTGCTTATTTGTGCAACGTGCCATATGAAAGAAGACATTGGTATTTCCACAATTGCTCTTTGACAGTTGGCATCCGTTCTGTGAAGCGTAATGTAACAGGCAAATTTTTAGTAACCCAATTTCTTTTGGTTTCTTGTCACTGAGATGGTGGCATGGCCGAGCGATTTGCACGTTTCCCCGCATGCCGCAGACGTTGAAGGTTTTAGCCCCCGCGTCCTCCCTAGGCAATACTGTGGAGGGCCTATTCAGCACAACACACTGCTTCACAGTGGATGGTTCAACATTCCCTGACGGAATTCCAAAGAGAGAGCAGTGCCTTACATGCGTGCTGTCAAATTTGACCAAATTTACCCTCTTGTGACCTAAAGTGGTAGAGAATACAGTTATCATCATCGCCACCGACTGCGAAACTACTTCAGGTTGAGCGAAATATAGTGCCGATTATCAAGTAAATTTGATAATTTTATTTGACTAATAAGGAAAGATCCCGACGCGTCAACCTGACTACTGATGTAGCAATCGGTGAAAATTTCACCCCCCCCCCCACCTCCACACGTTAATTCTGACCCCCCGCCGCCACCGGTGTTTTTGCAGCAGGCATCATCGACCTGTCGCAGATGCCTGCGCACCCCATGCTGGTGGGGACGCTGGGGGCAGCCGCGGCAGGAGCCTCGGGCCTCGAACGCTTGGCCTACATCCCCGGTGGGCCGATGCCCTTCGACTCGCGGGCCTACGCCGCCGCCGTTTCCGCCACGCAAGGTGAGGGATGTGGTCAAGGCAGAGGCCGTGGGCCTCTGCCTTGATGTAGTAGCATCTCTCGATGAAGGGGGCTGGGTTGTCCTGAAGAAAAGTTGGTAAACCCACGAAGTCTCGCTGTCCACAGAGTTTTAAGGCTTTTGTTGAGAGTACGGGATGAAGGGCGATAGAAACGGTGAACGAGTGAGTTTGTTATGCGGCCATTAATGGGGAGATGATGGTGTAAAATGATCAAAAGTGGATTTTCGTGGGGAATTTAAAAAATATCTTACGTGGCTTGTCAAATTTTCCAGGACAACTCCTAACAACGATGTGTGAATTTTTTTATCGTCTTGTTCATCCCAGTTGAAATCTATTTGTAACTGCCAGCGCGGGGTTGTCACTGGGCAAATAATCTTAGCGATAAACGACAGCGTGTAATGATGTTGCGGGGTTTGTTGTGAAATCCTTTCCGTGGTCTTCTTTCTCAACGTTTGTGTGTGGCTCTCATACAAACCTATTTTTGTGCCCTTGAAAACAGAATGTAGTCGTCGATGGGACATTTTTCCGACACAGCCACGTTTCTCTGCTTCCAATTTATTTATCGTAAGACTTCCGAAATGAAAAAGGCAACGGTTAAACGTCCTCCCGTCATAAAGCAGAGCCACTCGTAGAATTCGCGTGCAGAAAGTAGCTGTGCCTCTATTGTGCACAGTGAAATCAACTTGGATTTGTTTGGGACAAGCCGCTTGACTCCCTGTCATTAACTGAAACAAATAACGACGCAACGTGCTTCATACTCAAGTGTGCGTGCTGTAAAACGATAAACATTTTTTTTATTATTCCAGGTAAGGCCCCACTGAGCTGATTTAGAGTGACCTGGCCACAAACGATAGCTCAACGAAGTGGCTTATCGTGTGGAAATTTATATCAGCCAAATACTTTGGACGCACATTGATTCTAAATATGGAGAGAAAAACCAGAGGACCCGTAGAAAAATCCACGCAACCACAGGGAGAGAGAGAGACATGCAAACTCAAAATATACAGGCGTAGTCAGGATCGGGATCGAACCCACGACCTCCTGTATACCAGGCGCAGTTGTTAACATGTCCTAGCCACCGCGGCGCCCAAGTGCATGCTTATTATCCTCCCTGAGCTAGGCCACCGTTTTAGTGTCGCTGTTGCCATGGCGTCTAACACCACCCCCCCCCATTCCCAGGCTCATTGCCTCACATGGTCCAGCCTTCGGCCCGGGGTGACGAGAGGGAGAAGGAGAGGGAGCGAGACAGGGAGAGGGAAAGCAGAGCTCAGCCGGTGCAGGAGCGCTCCCCGTCTCGCAAACAACAGGGTACGTGCGTCCGCACGAACGCTCGCGTGCGCAGGGTGTGGAATTTTCGACCTGGCAACAACAAGCCGCTTCACCCCTGGGCTCTGCTGGCCGAGATTTTGTTTATTTAAAAAACCGAGCCAAAAAACCCAACAACCCCTGGCTCCGTTTTGAATTGTAAACACGGAGCGGTCGGCGTCACGCGTGCGTACATTCTCAATATAATACGGGGGCTATGTACGGTGTGTGCAAATATTTAGCTCTGAATATTTATGTCACGGGATTGACTTTTAGAGTTGTTTGTGTTACATGATACGCATTTGACCCGACCGTACGCCCCCAGTAGTGCAGCGTTCAACCCCCACCCATCTTCCAAAAGCCTTCCGACACCCACGTGTTACAATTTTGATGCTCAGCCTCATCTTGTGTGGTTAGTGCTGTGTGGGTGTATGTATGGAAACCGCCTACCCATACTAAGAATGTCATTCTTTTATGAAGGAAAGCTGCAATTAATTTTCAGACTAATTTTCACGATGTCCTTAATTGGAAAATGTTGCCAATTCTCTTTAAAGGATGATTGCACGTGGTAGGAAATCCAGGTGTGCCTATCGAAAATAAAGCCCAGTGAATTTGACGGGTTAGCACTCAGCGGTTCCGTAGACATTCACCAACCCACTTTATATACCGCCACCTCTTGGCTGCCTCCCATCCCAGCAGGTTTGTGAGTTTCACGAATCTTCACGTGATCCACCGACCATTGCATCCCATTACAGGCATGTGCCTGTCCATGCCCTGGTCTGTTCCGTGACCCTCCTACCATTCCCATGACCTTCGCTACCCCACAGCGCCCTGTCGGGAACCAAGTCTGGCGCAGGCAGGAGGTTGCGAAGGGCGCCGCTCCTCGCGGTTAATTGCGGTCGGGTGACGCTGCGCATTTCTCATTTTCCTACTTTAAATGTCAGCACCCACGTAACGGAGTTGGCCAAACATAACATTTTAGGACCGCAGTGCATGGGCAATTGTTGGCGCCCGTTCTGGCAGCCTTCCCACGTGCCTTATAGTTTTCAGTACCTCTCAATTATTATGTCTCTCTGAGAGTGACCAAAAACTATGCACTTTGCAAATGAAAAAATATTAATTCATCATTATAATTATTACGTAGCAATTTTATCTTCGGCACCTGGCCACCGCACATACCCACAAAGAGATTCCACGCAAAAAAGTTTTGTAGGAGGGCACTTCTCCGGGCTCCTCCTTGGGGCAGGCATCCCAGACAGGGTCGCTGTGAGGACACCATTCTAAAAAGCTGCGTACCACACGGCCGTTTGTGCGTTTTTGATGATGGCAGCGTCGGAGGCGGCCCGGCCGATCGGTGGGGTGCAGCCGTCGATCCGGACGTCGGCGTCGCCGCCCCCTTCCCCGAGGCAGAGGGGCAACGTGATCCAGTCTCCCTCGGCGCACGGCCAGGGCGGGAAGAGCGTCATCACGCTCGCCGAGACTCACGCCGCCGCGTACTCGCGGCAGAGGTATGCTTTTGTGTGTGTTTGTGCGTGTGTTTCTGTGTCCCGATCACGGCCTCCAACACCCGTGACGATTATCTGAATCGGTTCTGGGCCTCCCCTAGGTGTGTGCGTGCGTGGGGTAATCAAATGAGTACCTGATGCAGTGTATAAACATCACCACTGGGGAGACAAAGGTGGCCAGGCGTGGTGCTGGTCACTCACCCCTCTCGTGTGCCATAACCAGCCTTCATAGGTGCTTGCTCATAGCACTTACCCCAATGGCCTGTTAAGGCTATATGGGGTACCTTTGTCTTTTATGCGCACCTGTGTGGAAATGCATCTACCATTCGGCATCCCATAACAGGTGGGGCTGTCCCATGACCTACTGCCAGCGTGCCTTCCACACCTCTGACGTGGCCTCAAGAGTGCATCTATTTTGGCACAAGCATCGGGGGTAATGTCACTGCTGCCACTTAGTGGCGAATGGTGGCTGTTACTGTTGCTGCTGTTTTTGCTGTTGTTTTTGTTGTTGCTGCTGTTGTTTGCTGCTTGTGTGCGGTAGCGATGAGCAACACTGCACCTGATGACCTAAATTCGATTCCTGCTCACTTGCTCACATTGACACATTTTCTGATTGCACAAAGACAGCAGTGTGGCGCCTTATCGTTTTGCTCGCTCAACTATAATCTCGGTGGTCCAGGTTAAATTCCTGACCGTGCATAAACATTCATCAGCGGCAAAAATAAAACAATTATGGATCTGGTTGAGTTACTCAGTGGAAGGGGAGAGAATTAAGTGGAAGGGGAGGGACTAGGCAAAATGGGGAGGAGCTAAGTTGAAACCAGACCTCTACCACCTCTGTATGGCCACTCGTCCAATGTCATCTCATATTACATTTTATTTTTAAACATTTTCCAAAAAAATTTCTCTGCAGGTCACCGTCCACCGGGAGCTACGCGAATTACCCCGTCGCCTCCAGCACGCAGCGGCACGGCGACATCATGAGCGGCGTTGCCAGCGGCGCGGGAGATCCCGGGGCGCATAAACACACGGCCGGCTTCGCGCCGCGGCAGCCCGACGTGGACGGGATGGGCTTCAGGCCCCCGCACGACGTGCACCGGCATCGCGACCGCAGGACCGCGGCCGACGAGGGCAGGAGAGACCCGGGCCTTTACGGGAAACAGCAGCAGCAGCACCATCAGCAGCAGCAGCACCAGCAGCAGCACCAGCAGCAGCACCAGCAGCAGCACCAGCAGCAGCACCAGCAGCAGCAGCAACAGGCGGCGAGCATAGACCTCACAAAGCATGCGGAAGGCACGAGGCAAGCCGATGCCGGCCTGACATTCTCCGATCAGAAATCGCGCTCCATCATCAGCTCCCCGGTGGCAAAATCCGCCGCACAGCACCACCAGCAGCACCAGCAGCACCACCAGCATCAGTCGCACGCTCCCAAGCAGCCGCAGCTCACGAACGTTTCGCCGCACCAGTACGGCACTAGCGGACCGCAGCACTTCCCGCCGTTGAGCCAGGCAGCGGTGCCACCGCAGCTGGTGTCCAGCGCCCAGCCCGTCGTTTCGGCAAGCCCGCCGCACTTCAAAGTAGCCGGTGGCGGCAGTGGTGGCGGTGCGGGCAGTGACACGACCAAGCCGGTGAACCACCAGGCGGTGGCGGCGGCTGCGGTGGTGGCGGCGGCGGCGGCAGCGGCCACGGCGGAGAGGGAGGAGGCGCCAGAGAACCCGCTGTTCCTCCTGAGCCGAGAGCTGAAGACGCGAGGGCGGGCGACGATGACGGCCGCCAACTTCATCCACGCCATCATCACGCACCAGATCTCGGGGGACAAGGACCGGCAGGAGGGCAGCAGCCCCCTCAACCTCGACTCCACCAGCACCGGTGAAGGCCTCGATCAGTGTGGCTCCCCATCGCCGGGGTTGCCGAGCCCCCCCCTCCACGTATGGGAGGGGGCTTGTCACACAAAACACATGATAATCCACGTAGACGTGTGGGTTTCACGGTGGCGAGGTGTTAACTACATTCGCCTGGTATTCAGAAGGTCGTGGGTTTGATCCCGATGCTTGACGCCTGCTTTATATTTGGAGTTTACATGTTCGGTTCAATACAGTACACAAAATTCGTGATCTGATCCCATCCGTGAAGGATGTCATTCCTGACTTACAGTACCCCGGGGTTTACAAATTAAGTTGTACCTGCGGTGATTGCTATATCGGGGAGACGAAGCGACATGTCTCTGACCGAATTCGCGAGCACAAATCAAGATTTGAAACACGGCAGAACGAATTCTTCTGCCGTAGCTGATCACTGTTACAACGCTGTGGGTGATCACGACACCGAGACCAAGGTTCTCTGTAAACCCACGGGTTTTTATCAGAGATTTGTACACGAGGCAATTCAGATCTACAAACACAGACACAATTTCAACCGAGAGGATGGTTTCAAATTAAGCAACCATTGAAAAGATACTCTTTGGTTCTATTCGGTAAAGTCACGTAGGTAAAAAATATAAAACAACCTACGTGACTTTACCCAATAGAACCAAAGAGTATGGATCCTTGCAGTCACGAAAGCTTTAAATCTAGCATTGGAAAGATGTTCAAAATCGAACCAAACATTAAACTAAGTTTCAATGGTACAGTATATTTTTCAAGTAGTGGTACCCCAAACTTTCACAGCTTCTTAAAATCCCCTTTTCACACCACCAGCATGTGGACGCTGCCGTGCCCCCTCGCCAGCCTGCACAGGTCGACCCCCTCCCTACCTTTCATCATGCTAAGTCCGCCTATTAAAATGCAAATTTTCATGCTAATTCCTTTGTCAAGGCACCTTAATTACTCTCACACAGCTTAAAGGTCGCGGTCTGAGCTTGGCTGTGTTTCACTCCAGCGCTGTCCTCGAGACAGTCTGGTCCCTTCACCTGATGAAGGCCGCTTGTGTTGTGGCCGAAACGTCGTGATTTTTGTTGTTTTATTTTTTACCTACGTGACTTTATCGAATAGAACCAAAGAGTATTTACATGTTCTCCCTGTGGTCGCATGCATTTTTCTCCGGGTCCTCCAGTTTTTCCCCCTACTTTTAGAATTGACATGCCTTTAAGTATTTGACCGCTATAAATTTCAACACGATGATAAGCCACTTCGTTGAGCTATCATTTGTGGCCAGGTCGCTTCTGAAAAACATCTATATTGCTCATTGGGCCTTTCTTGGTGAAATAAAAATTGCTTAGCTCTAAGCATGTTTTGTTGAGATAACGTACCAGCTTTATTGGAACACATGACGATCCAACTTTTGATACTTTTTATTGTATCATCTCTCCCACAGATGGCTGTGTTATGGGAGCGTAATCAATTACTTGTTTCCTCCCCATAATATTCGAAATGTTAACACGACCATTCTCTGTGAAGGTCAACTTTTGTGGGTTATTGCATTGCATAGTACACTCCTCGACTTATGACTGTTCTTTAAAACGAGTAACAATTTTTGTTAATCTGGCCGTAAAGCTGCATATTTTCAAATACCATCTAAATGAAAGGTAACAAGTTTTTTTACGTCTTAAGGGGAAAGAAAGTTGTTGGTATTTTGACCCAGTGGCTTTTGTGAAGTTTGCTAATGTGTTTTGCTCAACTGGCCTTTTTCTTAAAGAAAAAAGGCAAATTACTCAATACCACAAAGTTATAAATACCATAATTAAATGTTAACATCTTAAGATCATTCTTTCCTGTCGGTAACCGTAAACAATGCTTTATTATATATTTTCATTTGACATTTTACTCATCGTATAAGTCCCAACTTTATAGCTATCATAAAAAATACAACGCAGACGTTAATTAATGATGTTATCTGCAGGATGCCAAACGTGGATGGTTAATCGGACTTTGCGCCACATGCCACCCCCACCCCTCCTATTCTCGAAGGTCGTTTGTTGCCCGTTGAAGGACATTGATCGAACGACATTTGTGAAAAATAGCGCTGTTGCCCTCGAGCCCACGCCTGCAAACCTTTGGAAAAGGGCGGCAACTCTGCTGACAGCCGTCTTGCTTGGCAGAATTTGGCCGTGGCAGGTTCTGTCGGAGTAGTCTACAGAGTCGAGACTTTAACGTAAACTTATCCTTTAGTCCCCCCGGGATGCGACAAGGAAAGCTCCACCTGGCTTGAATGTTCGTGGGCTTTTTTTTTCTTCTTCTTCCGTTTGGCTTAGGTGCCACCTAGTGTTGAATGTCATCAGCAAACTACGCCAGAATGGCTTTTCCACTTTATTGTGTTATTTAGGTGGGGGGGGGGGGGGACCCCACGAGAGCTACGGTGTGCTCGCTCTTTAAGTTTTGCAGCCGTGTTGCTGTGGCGCGGCCACGCCTGTGATCCAGCGCTTCGTACGCGGTGACGAGATGTTAACTCCCTTGCCTGGTACGCCCCAGAGGTCATGGGTTGGATCTCGACCCTGACGCCTGTGCATTTGGCGTTTGCCTGTTCTTCCCGTGGTCGCGTGGATTTTTATCTGGTTCCTCTGGTTTTTCCCTTCACGTTTACAAACATGCTTTTAGGGTATTTGGCTGCTGTAAATGTCCACGTGATTATCCACTTCGTTGAGCTATCATTTGTGGCCAGGTCGCTTCTGAACAAGAGCTATATAGCTCAGTGGGCCTGACTTGGTAAAACACAAATAGTTTAGTTATGTTATTGGGTCACGCAGAGATTTTGGAAACTTCCAAACACTCTGTGATGTGAGGTATCCCGGACATGGGCATTTCACCGAGTGGGTTGTGAACCTGTCTTGAAAGACCTTTGTGTTTCTCCGGGCACTCCGGTTTTCCTCCCACATCTCGTAGAGATTTGTGAAACTCACAATCCCGCTGGACTGAGATGTGACCCGGAGGTGGCAGTACAGCAAATAGGTTGGTGAACTCGTCGACGCCTAGCTCTGGGCGTCACCCCCTCGTATGTGTGGAGGGTTCTCTCCGGTTACTTCCGGTGCCAAAGGAAACCGTCCTTTTTAAAAAATGTATTGCTCCAAATATCTCGATGTAGCAGGACCCTCCTGAAAAAGCATCTTTGACAGTCGATGATGCTTTCCTGGATAATGAATTGGCATTATTATTTACTGTGTCGTCTTAAAGAGATGAATGGACGTATTCTCCCCATATGTAAAGTAATGCAATGCAATTTGGATTCGTGTAACACGTGAAGATGACTGCGTCTGAAGGCGCTGCACGGAGATAATGGGAATCATTTGAACAAGGCTTCACGTTGTTGCTCTATTTAACATTGGCCGTATTTATTAATGATGATTGCATTGAGCGGTAGAGCGCGGGCCTCTGCAGTCGGAAGGCTTGCCGGTTCTAATCCAGGTGTGGGCGTTTTGACTCGGACCTATCATCCCTCAGCGGTCAATAAAATAAGTGGGGGAAGTCAACGGTGGTTGTCCTCCGGACTCCAGAGAGACTCCTCGCCCCCCCCCCCCCCCGCCATGGGACTGTGGAGTTTCCTCCACGGGCTCAGGGCCGTAAAGCATGAGACGAGCGCCGTTAACGTGCCTGCCCATTTCCAAATCGCTCTCTTGACTCTCCCGATGTGGTTTTTTTTTTGCGTGTTGCGCGATTGCAGAGTCGGCTCCGTCGAGCGGATCGGAGCGCAGTATGACCAACAGCCCAGGCGCCTCTCCCTCGCACGCTCACGAGAAGGCGGGCGGACGCAAGGCGCACGCCGCTGCCCAGGGTAAGGTTGCTCGCCGCGTTGGTTTTTCTCCGGAGCTTTGGAGTTGGTGCCAGGGGGCCCCAAGCAACCGAGCGTTTCGTCACTGGTGGGGAAAAAAAAAAACCAACCCATGAATTCTTAAACAAACGCGATGCTTGCTCCTCTCCGCACTGGCAAGTAAGCGGCCATCAATAATCGTGGCTTTTGTTAACGTTCGTAATTACGTGACGTGTCTGCACTGAGAGAAATGAAGAGGAATACGCAGATTAGAGAAGGGGATGCACATGTGTGACGTCGTATTGACCGCTAAGAATACTTACTGGGCTTTTGCGCGGTAATGTGGACACCGCGGTGGCGAGCTGTTACCTACCTCGCCTGGTCTGCAGGAGGTCGTGGGTTCAATCCCGACTGACGCCAGCTGTATATTTGGAGTTTGCATGTTCTGCCCGTTGTCGCATGGATTTTTCTCTGGGTCTTCCGGTTTTTCCTTCCACATTTAGAATCAACATGCATTTAGATTATTTAGCTGCTATAAATTTCCACGTTCGTGGAGCTATCATTTGTGGCCAGGTCGCTTCTGAAAAAGAAGCTTTATAGCTCGGTGGGCCTTACCTGCTAAAATTAAAACAGTAATTTTGTTTTATAGTTTTAAGTGGGTTGCGCGTTTGCCACCCGTTGCAGAGGTTCGCGGTTCGAATCTGACACGCCACCCCGGTTATCGCTGCGTGTGCATTAACCATGCATTCATTATGCGCCTTCTGCTTCATAGTGGACCTTAAAGATCCACTGATGTTATTCGAAAAGAGCAGACCGCTGCGTGCCAGAGTCGTGGGTCAAATCTGTCAAAATAAATCGTCGCTCTCCCCGACTGGCAGATGAATGCCCGCTTGCAGTCTAGGGGTGCCGGGGCATACTTGTGCCACACAGGGACACCTGCGATTGGGGGTGCAGATAAGCGACGCAAGTCGCTTATCTGCGTGTAAAAGTGCGCCGAGCCGCCCTGACGTAGGAGGAGGGGGGGGTGGCTCTAATCAAAAAACAAATCGTGCTGACTTGCCATGTGTTCGTATGCTCTTGTGGCTCAGCCGAGAAGAGTCAATTTTCCACGGACGAGCGGAGAGAGCCGACATCGCAAGCCGAGACCAACCCCTGCGCCAACGCGACGAGCAAGCCTCACTCGTCGACGCACCGCGTCATCACCCTGGCCGACCACATCCACGTACGAACAAACACGCGCATACGCATACAACAAGCACACAGCAGGCTGTTGGGGGTAGATGCTGTGCTGAGGCCACAACAGAGCACACAACAGGTTATGGTGGGGGGGGGGGGGGAGAGGAGGTTATTAACCACACGGGCAGCAGTGGAAAAAGAGTTAACATCCGTCCCATGAAGCGAAGGTTGACTGTGGGGGGCTTTGACAAAGAGCTTTGATTGCTGGGGGTAGTGGGTTCGATCCCGACCCTGACGCCTGTGTACTTGGAGTTTGCGTGTCTCTCTTCCTTTGGTTGCGTGGATTTTTCTCTGGGTCCTCCGGTTTTTCCCCCTCCACATTGAGAAACACGTGTTTTTAGGGTAATTGGCTGCAACACATTTCCCACGTGATAAGCCACTTGGTTGAGCTATCATGTGGCCAGGTCGCTTCGGATCAAGAGCTGTATAGCTCAGTGGGCCTTACTTGGTAAAATAAAAAAAATGTTTAGTTTTTAGGATAGCACACTGCAAGCAAGCAGTGAGATGAGAGGGTAGCGTTTGGCTTTTTTCCACCTGTAGTCATGTGCAACCATTGTATTTTTGGGTTTTTAACCCCCAAAATAAAATCAACTTAAAAAAAATATATCTGAAGTTATTCACGTAAGAACGAGTTCCTCTATTCGGATTTCATCGGCTTCTCTGCTGTTTGCGTCTCACAAATTGGATGAATTTTTAATAAGGCGAGAACATTTCCATCGATTGAAATATATGAGTTGTATTGACGCTTGAAAAATGTCACTTCCAAATTGTGTTTATTGCAGGGTGTTCTCATAAAGTCAGGTGGAAGCAGATTAATTGATCTTTTGGTCGAAAATGTTACCCGTGTCGAGGTGGTTATTGAACATTAAATACTCCAGAAAACCAATGCCAAAGAGAGGACGTTATACATCGGGCAATTACCGCAAGGGATTTATAAACAGCTGACATCGCCATTTGATATGAAAAAAAAT
Source organism: Petromyzon marinus (assembly GCF_048934315.1). NCBI lineage: Eukaryota > Metazoa > Chordata > Hyperoartia > Petromyzontiformes > Petromyzontidae > Petromyzon > Petromyzon marinus. The sequence continues at coordinate 19,637,477 of NC_133671.1, forward strand.
ACATTACGGGCTGCATTGGCAGTGTAGCATTATCAAATCAAAACAATTCACCACCATCATCAGACAACCTTACAACTGGGGGGAATTTTTTTAACAATATGGATACATCAAGTCATTGTTACTGACGGATCTAGTGAGTTTTTGTTTGTGTTTGCGCTTCACTGCATTGCCAATTAAATTTGTGTTTAGTATTTTTGGTTTTGCAGCCTATTTTATTTGTTTCCGCTTGTAAGGCAGTGTTAGGTTAGATTGGTAGCACAATGGGGTTATCGCACTGCGCTATGAACCCGGCGACCTCATTTCGATTCCTGGCCACCGCTATCGTTGGTGGCGAGTGATATCTGAACCGGTCTTGGACCGCACCTCCCTTCACCCCAATCGGCACCGCCCTGCATGGTGAAGTTTGGTCAAATAACGCCCATGACTGAAACGGTGTAGGCAGTCCTTTATCCAGCATTCGGTTAATAAAGGGCTGTAAATAATGATGTCAGAATCGGAATATGTATTTATCCTGGATGACACCGAGTTTTTGCGCGTCCGCTTGGCACAGGAGATCATCACTCTGGACTACACAAGGAACGTGGGCCCCTACCCTCTGCACGCATCTCAGCGTAGCCCTCGGCAGTCGCCCCCAGAGGCGCACAGCACTGTCGGCGGCAGCGGGGGGCCACCCCCGCTCGCCAGGGGCCAGGATTCGCTGCCAGTGCCGCCCCCGAAACCGAGGGCAGGGGAGCCCAGCCCCCCGGAGTTGACAGCGGAGCAACTGCCCTCCTCGCTGCCCTCCTCGCTGCCCTCCTCGCTGCCCCTGCGAGCCGTGCCCAAGCTCGCCGACGACTCGTCGCCGAAATCGTCCTCCCGGTATGGGCCGTGGCTTTTTTGCCACGATTTCTTTTTCAGGGCTGGGTGGCGTTGTGGTGGCGTGGGTCGCGCGGCGTAACAGGTGCCCCGTGATCCAGCACTTCTTGCTAGGCTGTTAAGTGGCCATGAGATGACAGCATAGCAAGTGGATTATAATGAAACCTATCTTTGCTAGGTGATGTACCACTGCTTTTTCTGCGAGTGTTGCGAATGGATAATTGTTATGCATCTTGGGATGTGACGCCCACAGCGATGTTGAATATAATTTGGAGGACAAACTGCAGAAGATATCTTGCATAGTGCCGACTTTTTCATGTCCCTGACTGCCTGTGCCTGCCTTAACAGCTGCTCGCTAACATCGTCTTTAACCAGCAGTGTATTGATTCTGGCTGATTATGCATATCAATTCCATAAATTGTAAATGATCCATAATCACGTGCCCCATTCTATGTGTGTGTCACGAGCGGATGAACTTAAACTCGGCGATTATTAGGCGCGTCGCTACGTTGCCTATAAATGATCCAATCACGGGGGTGGGGCTTGTTTAGAGCGGACCGTTAGCTGTGGCCCATTGCCCTCATCTCTGCACAGAGTGGGGACATTTCCTGGTGGGGATAGCGTGGCCTGTGGAAAGAATCAAGGTGGGGGAGGGTAGGTTAGGTAGGGTAGGGTATATGGGAGGGTGTGGGGTAGGTGGGGAGGGGGCGAGTGGTTTTCGAGAACCTCCAGCCGTGGGGTCATCGTCGCCCTCGTCCTCTGTGCAGGATGAGGAAGTCCCCGGACGAGAGCCAGGACTCCCCGTCGGGCTCGGAGGGCGGCCTGGAGCCGGCGTCTCCGCCCACGAGCGCCAGCAGCGGTTCGGAGCAGCACGACAAGCCTCCTCCCGCCGGCAACGCCACGGCGCCGGCGCCGGCACACAAGGAGCCGGTGCCCGAACACAGGTGCGAGGAGAGAACTTGTGCTGCTTGCGTGCGAGCATGTGTGCGCGCGCGTGGCGTACTCAATTGAGCACCTGGTGCGGTGTATAAACGTCGCCTCCGGGGAGACGAAGGCGGTCGGGCATCGTTGTGCTGGCCACCCATACCCCCATGTGTGTTGTGCCGGCCTTCATTGGCACTCGCTAACAGCACTTGCCCCAATAGCATGTTAAGGCTATACAGGGGATCTTTGTCTTTCTGTGTGGGGAGTGGTGGTGCAGTGGGCAGCGAGCTGCGCTACGAATCCGGCGACACCAAGTTCGATGCCCGCTCTTGGCCACCAGCACCAGTGACTATTATCTGAACTGGTCTTGGGCTTCCCCTAGGTCGAATTGGCCTCAAATGAGTACCTGATACGGTGTGTAAACATCGCCACTGCGGAGAGACAAAGGCGGTCGGGTGTGGTGCTGGCCACCCACCCGTTTGTGTACCGTACATGCCTTTATCGGTGCTCGCTACATAAACTCTTGCCCCCCAAAAGTCTGTTACGCGTGCATGGCATTTGCGATGGAGTGCAGGGGGCGTCTAGTTGCGTGTGCGTGGCGGTGTGCTGTCTGGTAAGGGAGCAGCAATACTGGGCAGTGGGGTAACCCCTCTGATCCAGTGCTGCTCGGACCTCTTCCTCTGCGCGTGGCGCGAGCAGGCCCGACCCCCGAGGGCTGGCCTACTCTCCCGCCTTCTTCAGCAAGCTGACGGAGAACACGTCGGCGATGGTGAAATCGAAGAAGCAGGAGATCTACCTCAAATCCACGTCAACGCGCGACGTCGGTGAGGGTCGCGCGCTGCCACCGCCGACACGACAGTGGAGGACCACAGAGCTTGTTGACGCCGGTTTTTGGGCTGTCTTCCCCCCCTCCCCCGCCTGTCTGCGGTTAACCCGTGCCTCCAAAACGCTCTCTCTGTTGTGTCTCTCTGGGAGTGAACAGAAACTGCGCTTTAATAAATACTTTTTTTAAAAAAATCAGGTTCTCAAGTTCCGCTGATTTGGTAGTGTCAGACCCGTCGGCAATGATGGCGCAAATTTTTTTATCAACCATTTAAATTGACAAAATATTCAGCTCTGAGAATGAAAGAGAAATATGAATTATTAGTGAAAGAGTTTTATCAACACGTGATGCTTTAAAAAAAACATAGAAGCATATTAACTAATTTAAAATCACACTGGGTTTAACCTCTCTGACCATGCATCTTGTAGCGATTAATGTTGACACTGCACACTTTGTGAATACATCCCTATATACGTTCCTCCATTGTCGTTTTTCAAGCAATTATCATCGTCCACTCCCGTTGCTTTCACAAACGTCCAGATATTTTCTCACTTTGTAAAACTTGTGGCCGTCGGGCTGTTCGTGTTACCGCCTCTCGTCACGCCCTCCGCAAATGACGTATCGAGCGATGGGTTCCTTTGTGCGCGCGTCTGCGATGGCAGCTGCGATCCTGCTGTAGTCTAAACGTCTACGAGTACACAGGCTGTCAACAGACACTTACACACTACCAGCCGCACCGCACTTACTGTACATTGCAAGCGGTTTATTACGTTAATTGTCGCTGGAAAACGTCACCACGCTTCGTGCTGTTGCTGCTGCTGCTGTCGTGTGTATCTCTTTAGGAGCCGGGCAGCCTGGCACAGAAATATTTCAGATGCCCGCAACCCCCGTTTCAGGTACAGCGCATACCCCAAAAGTGCATCGTAACTTTTATTTTGCTATCCCCACACGCACGCCCTCCATATTCTGTTTACAAAGAGAAAATTTAATCTTGGGCGAATCTGCACCACATTGATTTCGCGGCTGTGCGCGACCATGCCTGGCCTCCGTGTAATTTTGCACCCAACGTATCTTTGACAAGCCAAGCGTTGCCTCGCCCCGGCAGTCAATAGTCCCCGCCGTATTTAATATCGGTGTAATCAAGCCATGCAGACGTCTCGTGATGCCCAATCCATTTCCCTGCACGCACGCGCCGCGTGTTTAACTTTTTTTTTTGCCGCGCAAGAAAAAAGCTGCCGCGCCGCCGCAAAAAATTTCATCCCCATTGATCCCCGGATTTTTCTCGTGCCTCCTAAACATAACTCGAAATTTACAAAATCGATACCCACTCTCAACTTGAAATGTCCGCCAACATTTTTTTTTTTACTACCCTTGAAATAATCTTTACCAAAAATATGTGAAAACACAAAAAAACACAATCGATCCCTGCCAAAATAACAATTTAAATCCATAGAAACTAATTAGAACCATGGCAGTTGTTACACTGAAGGGTTTAATTCGTGTAACACCAGTCCTCTTGTGCACACGCACAACTGTTGGAGGTACGCAGACACTTGTTTTTCCTCCCGTGTAAACACGGGTGGCACTGGCGTCGAGCGGAAGCCTCCGAAGTTGTTGTGAGGAGCCGTGGAGCAACTCCACCCCCACCCTTACCTCCTTGTCCTCATTCTCCTCCTCATCCAGATCCAACCAACAACCTGGGCCTTGAGGACATCATCAGGAAGGCGTTGATGGGAAGCTTCGAGGACTCGAGCACAGGCAGCAAGGGAATGGGCCCCCACATGTCCCCCGTGCCACCCGGACCACCCGCCCCCTCTACCCTGGAGTCCCGTCAGGACTCCGACAGCCGAGCGTCGCCCCTCTCCGGTGTGTGTTGATTTGCCGGTCTCCGGCCCCCCCTCCCTCCTTTTTGCCACCCCCCCCCCCTTCACTCCCCGTCTCCTCCGTCTACCCTGCCTCGGCGATCGATTTTTTTTTATTTGAACAACAAATTGGCACAGACTGGATGAAAAACTCGCCACCACCTTCTTCCGTATCGGTGCCCTGTAACAGAAAATGTCGCAGTAGTAGTATGAATTACGTTTTTATTTAAAACCAGGAGAAAGTCTCTTGTGATGTAAAGTATTTTTTTCCAGGGCGAGCAGCGTAATAAAAGCAACAGGGTACACGTGCGATAAAAGGTCAAAATCAGCAGGAGTGGCCGACCATGATCAATCCACTGCTGGATGAAGGCCTGCCCACGTCATTGTCATCTTTTGCGATCCTTCAGTGCTACAATAATTAAACAGCAGCGGACAAAGCTAAAATGGGAGGCCGATCGAAACGTCTCTGCAGTGGAATAATTACAACGCAGATTCGCAGCAGCTGCTAAGAGTGGGTGGTGGGGGGGTGGGCCTTTAACATCCAACGCAAGCTGACAGGTCGACACGCGTCCTGAGACGCACGATCCTATCCCTCTGGCTGTAAGTCCCTTATTGCACTGGCTCTTGCCATCTTCCTTTCAGTCACGGTGTCTGAAGGTCGTTTGCATTCATCGGACAGACTTTTTCATCACCTTGTCTCAAGCAATAGAGAGAGAGAAAGGAACAAGCATAATGCTGAACAATAATAACAGACAGTTGAGCAGCACGACGTTGTAAATAATCGGCGCCGCCTGGCTTTTTTTGTTTTTCGATGGCATCTTCTGTTGCGCAGCGGCGTTTTCAATTTATGACGTTTTTTTTCTTTCCGCACCTCACCGCGACCGGTCCGACGTCTCTCGCCCGTGGCAGGCTCGGGCCGACAAAAGTCCGGCGGCGCCAAGCCGTCGTCGCGCAGCAAGGCGTCCCGCTCGCCGGCCTACACAGAGCGGCCCCCGTCGGCCCCGTCGGAGGGACGCGGGCCCGCGGCCTCGCCCGCCCGCTCCGAGACGACGCCCGTGGGGCCGCCGCCGGAGCAGCAGCAGCAGCAGGACAAGAGGCGGGCGCCGTCGGCGTCGCCGGCGAGGGGCGACGGCGCCGAGCGGCGCACGCCCGGCGCTCAGCCTCCGGCCTGGGACGACAAGGTGACCGGCGCGACCGCGACCACCACGGCGTCGGCGGCATCGACGACGGCATCCGCCTTGTCCTCTGCCGGTGAGTCGAGAGACGTGCGCTGACGTGCTTTTGCGTTGCGGTTTGTGCGCGCGGGCGAGATTGGTGGGCGGTAATGTCTTAAACGGTGGGTTGGTCGAAGGGGATTTGCGACTCGCCGACGCCCTCTTTGGATAAATTGTTCGTCGTCGTTTAACGTTTGTGTCGCTCGTCGCATGCGGTACGTCTCGAGGGCCCAGGACAATTTTGGTGTTGAAGATAATTGCTCGGTAAAGACTTTTTTTGCAGATTAAATACAATGTTTTAAAACTGCGGTACAGACAGCGTACAAAATATTGCATTACCTCGTTGTTGTTTTAAAAAAAGAATCCTTTTCCTGATCAATGTCCCTTCCTTCCCCAAGTAATAAGCCACACATCGCCGCCTCTCATCATCATCAGCCATGATCAATCCACTACTGGATGAAGGCCTCCCCCAAGCCGTCGCCATCTATCAAGGTCCTGAGATGTAGCAATCCATCTAGCACCTCCACACAAGCTGATTTCATTGCTACCTCTCTCTAGCGGGCGTCCTCCTGGCGCGTCCGCTTCTTTGGCTTCCAATCGACGCGACTCTTCACCGAGGCTGCTTTGCCGAGGCTGCTTTGCCGCGAGAATTCTGCTCTGCTTTTTCCACAAATCCAAACGTCGTCGCGCGTCTCCTTTTTTTCTCGACACGGGCGCCTGCTGCCGCCGCCGCCGCCGCCGCCGCACGGCTGGGCACGGGAGACGTTTGCTGGGTCTCCTTTCGCTCGGGTTTTCGTTTGCAAACACACGGAATCTTCGCCGCGACGACGAGTGGTTGCGAGACGCAGCGCTCATTTTCGTTCACCTTCTCTCTCTCCCGCGCGGCTTCCTCGCTCACCGTTGCCGACTGCGCACCCTCTTCCTCCCCCACCCCCCCCCCCCTCCTTCCGTTTTATTTTTCCAGCGGCGGCACAATTTCCCTTCAACCCCTTGATGCTCATGATGGGCGGCGGCGGTGCAGGTGCGGCAGGCGCTGCTGGCGGCGGCGGCGGCGGCGGCGGCGGAAACGGCACGGGGGCCAGCCCCCCCTCGGCGCAGACTCCCGTACAAGCCGTGCTGGCCCCAGCCACTGGGGGTGCCGCGTCTCCGACCTCCCAACAGCAGCGCTCGTGGGACCGCGAGAAGCTGACGCCGCTGCTGTCCTCCCAGTACGAGACTCTGTCCGATAGCGACGGCTGAGCGGGGAAGAATGCGGCGTTACCGAGAGGAGCCGCCGGTGACTTGAATTTGAGCGACGAGGGCTGCCGCTCTGCTCCCGCCCCACTCTCCCCGCTCCACTCTCCCCGCCCCCCCGCTACCCACCCGCCCGCCCGCCCGCTCCCCCCCCTCCCACATGCTCCCACCTCCCGCCGCAGCCCCGCGCGTCCGCGCCGTGTACGGTGGTCTCCTCCGGCTTCAAGTTTTTGACCCCATGACGAAAAAAAAAAGCTATCGTTTGTGCAGCGTTTACAGCCATTAATTATCATCAGCCTTTAACCACGTCGTTGTATTGGAAGATGAAAAAGCAGTGTCTTATGGAGGCGGAGACCGAATGGTGGGGAGCCTCTGCCACGCGTTCGCGCGCAAAAAAAAAAATTCATAAACTAGTCGACGATGGGACCGAGAGGAGGACGTTGGGCATCGGATGGAAAAGAATTCTTGTTGGCGGCCGTGCTGGAGAGAGAGAGAGAGAGACGAGAGTGAGACAGAGAGACGGCTCGTTTTGCATGAAATTAACGAGCCCCCGAGAGCTTGCGAGGTTTTTGAAAAAGGAAAAAAAAAGTTGGAAAAAAAATCTTTAAAAAGGATGGAGAGAAAAAAAGTTCTATCGTAAGCAAGGCAAAAGTTTGTAAAGTCATCGTGAATACAAGCAGAAGAAAGTGTGAGAGTGTCACGCAGGACTCGAATCAACGGGTTGGCAGTTGTTTGAGCCCCTTGGGGAGGTTTGTGCACTGGGTGAATAGACAAAGATTGACTTAAACAAATAAAAAAACAAAGCTTCCCCACTCCCCCATTTTTATAAAGTTTTACGTTTTTAAGAGTTTAAAATATGAGCAGAATAATTTTAAAACACTGAACTCTTGTAAATATGTTGATACCACTCCCTGTGATCATAAAAGTTAATTGTAATAAAATCTAATGCTATGTGTTTGTATTTTTAGTTGTTCTGCAAGCTGGAAGGCTCACTCGCCTTTACTTCGTTGCAGTCTCTTTTTGGATATAATTACATCGATGCTGCAAGGGGGTTTAAGCTGGTAATGTTTTTTTTGTACGCTTACCGTTGCACGCTGTAGGATAGACCAAAGCACCCACAACGTCGCATCGCAAAGTTCTTGCAACGACAGTAACAGCGGCAGAAACGGATATATATATACCTTTGGCTTTCAGCTGGCATCGTCGGCGCAGACCCTGGGTTCATACGATTTTCTTCATTTAGTGACTACTGACGTTACCGGCAGTCTGCGTGGCATTAATACGACCAACGTACAACTATCAAAAAGTTGCCTCTCTTCCCGTGATAGTGCAGACTGCACCCACGCCAGCCCCATCGGTGGATAAAAGGTGCGCTTCGATGGCCGTGGTAACTGCGCTCCGACGGAGGTGCGCGGTAATTCAGCGCTCCTTAAGCCAAATGTGAGTTTGACTGAGGTCGATTAGCGCAGAGGTGTAATTTGAGTGATGGGGGTTTGTATCCCCGTGGGGTTCAGGCTTAAGGGGTTGGTGGTGAGAGAGAGAGAGAGGGAGGGGGGGGGAATTGGTTTGTGGCGAGGAGGTATCGTTGGGAATTGGGAGTCTGGGGAGTGGGGAGAGGAGGTGGTTCCTTCACGCTTTCCCCCGCCGACTGGAGAGGGGTTTTGTGTCAGGATTTGTGAAGGACGATTGATGCGTTTAGACACCGGCCCTGGCAGAGAAGCAGGGCTACCGCGGGTAGATGCAGCCATAATGCACCTCCCGAATAGCACGGTTGGCTACGTACGGTGCGAAAGAAAGTTCAACATGCACGTACACGTAACCCCGCACTTCGCAGAGACGCGACAGCAAACGCGTGCGCGCGCGCACACCTTGGGAATCCACTCGGCTCATCACGCATGCATCAACAAACACACAGACACACGCGGCGTCATGATTTTTTGGGCCTTGTTTAAAATCTGCGATCATGTTGTTAAGAGAAAAAAATATATATATAATCATATGCCGTCGGTCAAAGTCTGAATTCTAACTTTCATTCAACGCCTGGTGTTTTCTTTAGCAGGGGCGCGTCGGCGGAGTTTTAATGAGAAACATTTACAGATGCCATTCCCCTTTTGCGGAGTTTTTTTGGGTTAGGAGGGTTCCTGCTGGCGGCAGGCGACGGGAATGGATGATCACGCGTGTAACTTTGAGCCGCTTAAACGGCAAAATGTATCATCAAGCAGCAGCAGCAGCAAGACATTTTGCGTTGACAAATTCCCGAGCGGTACCCTTTTTTGTCCGTGCCATACTGTATTTGCTTCATATTTTGAATATTCGTTTGCACATTGAAGTGTACCCGACGAACCATCGCGCCTCGAGACGACACTTTATTTACAACGCAGTGACCCCCCCACCCACCATGAGAAACAGCAAAAAAATACGAAAAATTCACCCTAATTTTGTCTCCTTGACCTGACGGACTGTGGACATGAAACAGTGTTGTACGTGATGAAATCCTGTTTGTACAGTGTATCCGCGCGCGCGCGTGTGTGTGTGTGTATATAGTGAATGTGTGTTTACAATTCTCTAATTATCTTAAAAAGACACGTTGAACTCAAACACTTTATTGTTTGAAGAGACAATCAGTTTTTTGCAGATGTTTTCTTTCGACTGTACATCTGATTGTATACCCTTGGCCAAATATGCTTCGACGAATACACAGTGCTTAACATCATTAACACCCCCCCCTTCTCTTAGGTTTTCATTCACACACACTTGCCTGCATGTGTTGAGATGGGGGGGTGGTGGTGGTGGATGGGGGGGGTTGTTGTACCGCTTTCATGTTTTACCCCCCCCCCCTCCTTGCTGTCCACGCAGTAAGGTGCAACGCGTGCACCTCTCAGATAAAAAAACACTGCTATTACAGTTGGTCACCAAATGAGGAAAATTAAAATAAGTATATATGTATCGTTCCGGATCTACATTTTGTTACTCGGGCTGCTACGCACTTCACAACAGTAATTGTTCGTCTTTTACAAGCCGCAGCCTTCTCCCCTCTTGTCAATCCACCGATGGATGAAAGCCTCCTCCGTACAGCTTGTTGATTGTTGGGGGTGATGAGGATTGTTTGACCATACTTCACCACACTGGTCAGTGCGCGATGTGT